>NC_092713.1:207644379-207949170 GCF_047496885.1 Scyliorhinus torazame | reverse complement strand
CCCAACCTCACCCCGTTCCCCAAACCAGGAGATACATCCTTTCAGCATATAATCAGACAAATACCTTAAGAGCATTACCTATCAGTTAGAATACCCTTCATTCTCCCACCAGGAACAACCCCGCTATCTAATGGCACTCTTTTCTTTCAGGCCTCAATGGGGAACACCCCAGCAAGGCTGCAACCAGTTGCATTTTCTGCACTGAGGAGCTCTGCTCTTCAGTGCAGGAAGAAATATCCTGGTGGCTTCAGCAGTGCCAGGGTGCTACCCTACCCAGACGTCTCCGATCGCCTGGGAGATCCCCCCCCGCCCCCCCAAGTGTTGTTCCGCCTGGTCCGCATATATGGTGACCAGTACTAAATAGCGCCCGGCTGGGATCTCCTTGGCGAGGCCGGTAGATCCCGGGAGCCGGTTCGATCTAGCAGCAACTCGTCAACGTTCCTTAGGCAGCACCTTCCAAACCCATTAAGCTCACATAACCCTGCAAGTCTGGGCCTCTGCCATTGTGGGCGAGATACAGAACGTGACATCTTGCGAGATCTCGTTAGATGTCGTGAGGCATAACGACCATAAGGCATCCCGGAAGAGGCCTCTCGTGGGATCTACCGGCCACGTCCATCCTGATTCCAGCGGGTCACAGCCGGTGAATCACTCCCATAGTAAACGTTCACAGGGCACTTCAGAGGAGAGCTATCAAAACAAAATTTGACAGCATATAAAAAGAATGACACATAAAGGGGCAGCACGGTGGCACAGTGGGTTAGCCCTGCTGCCTCGCGGCGCCGAGGTCCCAGGTTCGATCCCGGCTCTGGGTATCTGTTGGTGTGGAGTTTGCACATTCTCCCCGTGTTTGCGTGGTTTTCGCCCCCACAACCCAAAGATGTGCAGGTGAAATAGCCATGTTAAATTGCCCCTTAATTGGAAAAAATGAATGGAGTACTCTAAAAAATTTTTTTAAAGAATGACACATAAAGAGGACAGATTTTTTTTTAAATTAATTTACGGGATGTGAGCTTTGCTGGCTAGGCCAGCATTTATTGCCCATCCCTTTCTGCCCTACGGAAGGTGGTGGTGAGTTGATTTCTTGAACCACTGCAGTTCCTGAGGTGTAGGTACACCCACAGTGATTTGGGTGGTCAGGAGGTGACTTACTCGCTGTAGGATTCCTAGCTTAAGTCCTGCTCTGGTAGCCTCAGTACTGATATGGCTAGTTCAGTTCAGTTTCTGATCAATGGTAACCCCCAGGATGTAGATTGTTGGGATTCAGCAATGGTAATGCCACTGAATGTCCATTGAAATCCAACAGCTTGGTCAAAGATACACATTGTAAAAGATGCCTTAAAGGAAAAAAGTAATGAAGGAAGGCAGAGGAGTTCAGAGAGAATTCTAGATCAGAGGGAAATCTAGATCAGAGGGAATTCTAGAGCTTAATGCATTGGCAAATGAAGTTCTGGCTGCCAGTGCTGGAGCAATTAATATGTTGGATACTGAAGAGGCCAGAATTGTAAGAGTACAGACATCTCAAGAGGGTGATGGGGCCTGGAGGACATTCGAGATAAGGAGGCATGTGGCCATGGAGGGATTTGAAAACAAGGATGATAATATTTAAAATTCAAGGCATTCGTTAACTGAGAGCCAATCTAAGTCATTGAGCATGATGTTGATAAAATAGGACTTGGTGCAAGTTAAGACACAGATGTCAAAGTGTTGTCTGCCCTCAAGTTTACATCAGAGTTTTATATGACCTCTTTACAGAGGGAGGAATCTCAGAGACCAGCCTGAGTGCATCAAAATAGTTAAGCCTAAAAGGTAATAATGGATGAGTGTTTCAGTATCAGATCAGCTAAGGTAGGGAGTGGGATGATTGTACAGAGATGGAAACAGCTGGTCTTAGTGATGGTGTAGCTGTGATTGGAAGTTCATCTCAGGATCAAATATTGCCAATGTGCTGTCCAACTGCATATACTTGGAACTATTCATAATTAATTAATTTAACACTTTTGGAAATGCTCTCTGAATGATTATCCTGCTTTCTTACTGCCCATCTAGTTAGTGCCTTCAATATTCTCTTCCTTTGTCCTGTTCCGGAAAGCCCAATTTGTCCCAAACTCTGCCCAAATCTTATCCCACATTTAAAACTCATCCGGTCTTCATATCCCTCAACAGGCTCAGAAAATCATAATTTGACAAACTCCTTCAGTCTTGTATTCTCCTTCATCATTCAGTTCTCTCATTTCTTGCCTTCTGCAATTCGCTTTTCTCTTTACCGCAGGAGAATGTTCACCCTTGTCGATCCAGTTCCAAGGAACTCTCTCACTGAAAACACACCCACCTCTGAAATCGCTTGAAACCCACCTCTTTGGCCATGCTCGTGGTCCCTCTCCCAACTGCCCCAGTGTAGTTTGGTAATTATTCATCGCTGCCTCCTTTCCACCGCACCCACCCCCTCTGCCCCGTAAGACACTTTCCGATGTTGCTCTATATTGAAACGGTGGTAAATAAATACAAGTTCGTATTATTAGGGAAATGAATGAAAGAGTAAGTTCATATCAATAGTGAGCCACAAAGGGTCTCCCCCTAAAAGATACAGATAAAGCGACTGAAGGATGTGGAAGAATGAATGCATCTGAAATCATAGGTTATATTCCAGGTTATATTACGGCCCTTTGCTCTACTTCTCACATACACACCACTTAAACCATATCCATTAGATTAGAGAATACAATACACTTTATGATTATTTATGGCAACCACCATCACACAACACAAATCACAGGGAACAGAGGATAGGGAACATCAACGGATCAAGCATCCTTATTGCATTGGTCATAGAATCATAGAATCTACAATGCAGAAGCAGATCATTCGGCCTATCGGGTCTCCACTGGCCCTTGGAAAGACCACCCTATCCTTGTAATCCAGTAACCCCACCGAACCTTTTGGACACTAAGGGGAAATTTAGAATGGCCAATCCACCTAACCTGCACAGCTTTGGACTGTGGGAGGAAACGCTAGCAGAAAACCCACGCAGATGGGGAGATAGTGCAAACTCCACACAGTCACCCGAGGCCGGAATTGAACCCGGGACTCTGGAGCTGTGAGGCAGCAATGCTAACCACTGTGCCACCATGCCGCCCCATGGTCAACTTCCAGTGACTCACAAGGATGTAATCCAATGGCCTGGGCAGGTCATATTTTCTTAATTCTATTTTTTATTTCTCACATAATCAGAAGAGATGAAGAGACTACACTGAAAGAATGCAATGAATTTGGAAAGAAAAACGCCAAAAAAATGTATTATCCAAATATACCAAGTGTAGAGCAGCGAGGCTTATCGAGACAGGCTCAGACTCACTTCAGAGGACTGTGAACAGCAGTTCAATCGTTCACTGTCCACTATCTGTTACTGAATTACTCACTGCCTGCCAATTTCTAAAATGTTACTGTTCAAAACACAAGCTCGGAGAAGTGTTTACATAGCAGCAGTCAGTCACAAAAAGCTACACTGCAGACAAAACCAGCATCATCCCTATTCACCAACCACCTCCTCATGTTCCATTACAAAGATCACTATCAGAGTCTGGAGCCATTCAGGTCTTTAACCGACTGTCACTAATGTAGACCATACGCGTCTGAGACTAGTCAGCAGTGCTCTGTGGCTGTTTGGTTCTTATACAGAGTAAAATTACTGGATCAGCATTTTGACCAAATGTTGTAAAGGAGGCCTCTTTTCTTCCAGAGATTGGCTTACCATGACCTGCAATTAGCACCACATTCACAAAATTATTTTAGAAGAAATTGGCCCAAGGGAAAAGGTTGTACATCATTGCCAATTAAGTGCTTTGTCACTGACTAAATAACTCTTAAATTTTATGGTGGGTTATGAAGCAATGAAACTTTCTTACGGCACAGTGGCACAGTTTCCTCAGTCCAAAGATGTGGATGTTAGGTGGATTAGCCTTGCTAAATTGCCCTTAGTGTCCGAAGATGTGTAGGTTAGGTGGGGTTAGAGGGATGGGGGGGGGGGGGGTAGGGTGCCCTTTCTGATCTTGTTATTATCGGTGCAGACTTGATGGGCCGAATGGCTTCCTTCTGCACTATAGGAATTCTGTGGTTCTATTACAGTCCCTTTCTACTCCCAAAAAGCTTATTGGAATTGGATCAGCATTTGACAGCTGTCAGTCACCTTCTGTTACCTCACTCATCTGAAATAACTCCCAGAATGTCACATATACCTGGTGAATAAACAGTAACATTAGGAAGGGGGACACTGAATTATCTGGTGCTTTACATACTTCAGCTAAATACAAGTGTCATCCAATGCTATCAGTTCCTTCTGGTAGCTAGCATTTTACTTCCTCTCTGCGACCTGATAGAGGTTTACAAAATTATGAGGGGCATAGACAGAATGGATAGTCAGAGACTTTTTCCCAGGGTAGAGGGGTCAATTACTAGGGGGCATAGCTTTAAGGTGCGAGGGGCAAGGTTTTGAGGAGATGGACGAGGCAAGTTTTTTTTTTTTAAACACAGAGTAGTGGGTGCCTGGAGCTCGCTGCCGGAGGAGGTGGTGGAAGCAGAGTGACGTTTAAGGGATATCTTGACAAATACATGAATCGGATGGGAATAGAGGGATACGGACCCCGGAAGTGTAGAAGATTTTAGTTTAGACGGGCAGCATGGTCGGTGCAGGCTTGGAGGGAAGAAGGGCCTGTTCCTGTGCTGTACTTTGCTTTGTTCTTTGCATTCTGCGACAACAATTAGCTTTTACTGAAAGCATTTAAGATATTTATTTTCTAAAGACAAACCTAGAATGGCAGACTATGGCCTGATGACTTTTGGTCTGAGTAATTCACGCGAGTTAGTACGTTGCATGAGAAACAGGGCGGCATGCGGGTCATTCTTAGTAATTTTTACAAGCCAGCTGTACAGTCTTCACCAGATTTAAATCAGGCAACCTGCAATGCATAACCATCAGGGTGAACGTGTCTGCCCAAGATAGGCTGTGGTTAATTTCTGGCCTCTTTAAACTGATTCTTCAGCCATTCCAACGCTCAACTCACGTCAGGTTTATTATGAATTGGAGAAATCACCAAACTAACATCTACACAAAAGGAGAGCACTGGTGCCAAGTAGGAGTGAACACACTGTTAGGTAAAGTCGCCATAGTCCCAAATGACCACAGTTCTGCTTTCCCCTTTGAGTGAGAGAGCTGACTGGTGGTGATTTAACCTGAGGATCACCACAATTCAGGCGAGGGGCAAGGTTGAGAAGGCAGGGCCACAGCAAGGTGGCGCAGTGGTTAGTATTGCTGCTTCACGGCGCCGAGGTCCCAGGTTCGATCCCTGCCCCTGGTCACTGACTGTGTGGAGTTTGCACATTCAGCCTGCGTCTGCGCGGGTCTCACTCCCACAACCCAAAGATGTGCAGGGTAGGTGGATTGGCCATGCGAAATTGCCCCTTAAATTGGAAAAATTAAAAATATATATTTGGTTGCATAGGAACACTGATTTCAGTACTGAAGCTCCTAGTTTATTCAGACTGCTATGAAGTTCATTTTTTTTCAATTTACAATGCCCAATTCATTTTTCCCAATTATGTGGCAATTTTTAGCGTGGCCAATCCATCTACCTTGCACATCTTTGGGTTGTGGGGGTGAAACCCACGCAGCCACAGGGAGAATGTGCAAACTCTACACGGACAGTGACCCAGAGCCGGGATCAAACCCGAGACCTCGGCGCCATGAGGCAGCAGTGCTAACCACTGCGCCACCGTGCTGCCCTTCTATGAACTTTATTATAGAGAAATTATCTCTCATCTAAATCTTCAGTGAGACTGCTTAACTCATCATTGCAAAATCATTGTAGAATGTAATTGTTTCACTTTCCACACTTTAAAACATTGTTTCTGTATTTAATTGGTTCCACAATGCATTGCCCCTGCCCCCCCCCCCCCTTTAAAAAGACCAGAGACTCAAATACACTCCAACAATCCGAAAAGTAGCTCTCCAGGCACCATTGTCCATAGGAAAGTCTTCACAGGATAAGAAGCAAGTCAACTGTGAGAGGAATCCAATCCTCATCTGGCCTGACACTGGGCAGCACGGTAGCCTAGTGGTTAGCACAGTTGCTTCACAGCTCCAGGGTCCCAGGTTCAATTCCCGGCTTAGGTCACTGTATTTGCGTGGGTTTCCTCCGGGTGCTCCGGTTTCCTCCCACAGTCCAAAGATGTGCAGGTTAGGTGGATCGGCTATGCTAAATTTCCCTTCATGTCCAGGAAAGGTTAGGTGGGGTTACGGGGATAGGATGGAGGTGTGGGGATAGGGTGGAGGTATAGGATTAGGTAGGGTGCTCTTTCCAAGGGCCGGTGCAAACTCGATGGGCCGAATGGCTTCCTTCTGCACCGTAAATTCTATGGTTAACATGGACTCTCTAACCGGAACAGGAACTTTCACCCACCGTCTAAACTGGCGGTGAGGCCTCAGTTGCTGCCCCATGCAGCTACGGGCAATGAAGATGTGGAGGTGCCAGCACGGGACTGGGGTGGGCACAGTAAGACGTCTCACAAGACCAGGTTAAAGTCCAACAGGTATGGTTGAAATCACAAGCTTTCGGAGCACAGCTTCTTCAGCAAGTGAGCACTTTAAACTGGCATTGCGAGACTTCTTACAAGGTCAACTAAGGCCAATCTTAAGTTGAACAAAGACTCACATCAGTGGTGCCAGTCCCTTTCAGGCAGGCCACTGCAGCAAGGTGAAAATCAACTGGCAGGGAGTCGCCAAGGCCAACTCTTTACCGTTGGACAACAGGCTGCGTACCAGTGCCATGTGCAGGAAGTCAGTGTCACTGCCACGGATCCTGGACAACATAAAGCAGCTTTCATCCAAAGACCGAACCTTCACTCTATCATAGCAGGTGGCAAACAAAAATCTCTAAGTGTAATATTCACCAATTTAAAAAAAGCCTGGTGGGGTTCGATCCCGGCCCCGGGTCACTGTCCGTGTGGAGTTTGCACATTCTCCCCATGTCTGCATGGGTTTCACCCCCACAACCCAAGGATATACAGGTTAGGTGGCTAGGCTAAATTGCCTCTTAATTCGAAAAAAATAACTGAGTACTCAAAATGTATAAGAAAAAAATAAAATCCTGTTGAACACAGGATTGTACAGGAGTTTATAAAACTCTAGAGATGTCACAATGACAGTACATTCTCTCACACATCCCAATGCTGCTGTTTTGACAGTAGCCTGGACACAACCTGGTCCCACAGCCCGAAACAAACCCACCAAGAGTCTGTCAGGATAGAATCACAGAATCCTTAGTGCAGAAAGAGGCCATTCAGCCCATCGAATCTGCACCGACCCTCTGAAAGGGCACCCTACCTAGGGTCAGTCTCTCAACCTGTCGCGTTAACCCAGTAACCCCACCTAACCTAATCTTTTGGACACTAAGGGGCAATTGATCATGGCCAATCCACCTAACCTGCATCTAACATCTTTGTACTGTGGGAGGAAACGGAGCACCCGGAGGAAACCCACGCAGACAGGGGGAGAAAGTGCAAACTCCACACAGTCACCCTAGGCTGGAATTGAACCCGGGACCCTGGAGCTGTGAGGTATCAGTGCTAACCACTGTGCCATCTCTTATCTTCGGGATCGTGTGGGAAGGCGGTTTTAGGGTAGCAGGCGGGCACAGTTCAGTCTCCATCGCGGCTCACTGACTTGGACAAGTGCATTTTGTAGAGTGCAAGCTTCAATATGTGAGCCACACACGGCCATCGATAGAGCGCGGTAACTTGAGGCTAAATCAATCCAACTATTTCTAAACCCACCCTCCATACCCTCAACTGGCAGTCCCGGGATAGAGCGCATTCTTTTACAAGTCTGCACAAGCTCCACAACCACAGCAGCAAGTCCACCAAGGACACAGAACAATGCCCTCCTCAGACAGAGAATGCAATCCTATCGCCCAGCCCTCTCTCACCATCGTTCACTGGTTACTCCGTGTCCCGTTTGCAGCGAGCTTGTGGCTGCCTGGTGCTCCAGCAGCTCCGTCCTCTCCCAATCCGGGTGCACTCACTCGGGTGAAGACTTGCACTCCTTCCCGGGAAAGTTGAAGCTGAAACGCATTCGGTGAAAGAGCCTTGCTGACTAGCCCGGCTCGCACTCTTGACACACTGTGAAAGCTCAGCCAGCCCTAACCTCACTTTTATCAATGCAACAGCGAGAGCTGGAACGGGCCAGCCGCAAAAGAGGGACTGGATAATTCAAACAGCTCGGGGGTGGATCCTTAAAGGAACAGCATCTCCCACCCCAGCAACTCCGCCTATTCGGAGGAGCCAACCTGCGCTCATTCCCCCTTCCTGAGACACCACACTTCACACATTCTCAACATATCCTGTACATACACACAACAGACATGCACATAAACATGTTCACATGAATGAAAGTTCAAATCAGCCAGAACAGCAAAGAAAAAGTAAATATGGGCCACATAAATACATTAGGATCACAGCATCATAAGGTTCAAGATACAATTTGTGAAGGACATCAAGGACCAAGGTAGGTAATTGTGTGTGTGTGTGGGGGGGGGGGGGGGGGGGTCATGGGGGTGAGAACAGGAAATGTTAGCTGGAAAATGTTACTGATTAACAAGGAAACAGTGGGAAACATTTAAAATGGTGCTTCAGAGTTCAGCAGGAATATATCCCACTAAAAAGCAAGGGCAAACTGGTCAGTGATGACACACCTCGGAGAAATAAGGGCAATATTAAAACAGCAGTAAAAGCAGACACTCGTTACACAGTCTAGAAATAGGATGACAGTGTCATACCCCGCCCTGACTTGGAAATATACCCCAATTTTTGAGCAAAGTGCTGGAACTCCCTATTCCTAACAGCACCGAGGGAGTACTTTCACCACACCAACTCCAGCAGCTCAAGAAGGTGGCTCATCACCACCACCTTCTCAAGGGCTATTAAGGATGGGCAACAAATGCTGGCCTCACCAATAACACTCACATCCCATTATACAATAGAAAAATACAAAAAGATAAGGAAAGGTGGCAAATAAAAACAATTCAGTTGGCAATAGGAATTATATTATTAAGGAATATAAAAAGGAATAATAAAGTATACAGGCGTCCATAAAAACACACACAAAACTTCCCAGATCCATCCACACTCTTTCTCATATATAGGCACCCACTAAATGCCCAGACGGTCATATCGTCAGCAAACTTGGAGATGGAGTTGGAACCAAATTTTGCCACGCAGTCGTATGTGTACAGGGAGGCTTTGTGAATTTTTTTTTTGAATGCATTGCAGATGAAACTTCCCACTTGGGCCATTACAACAAGTACCTGGCCATCAGCTCCCAGGAGATCCAATCCTCTGTGTGGCCACTGCTGCCCAAGAGAGCCGGCGAAGCATGAAAAGTCAGGAGGGACAAATACTGTGACTGCACACGACTAAAATCACACACTGGAAAACACACACATAACTGTACACAGAGACCAAACATACTCTTTCTCAGCCACTAAACATTAATTCAGAAACACTGTCATTCACAGAAGACTGCATGTTCACATTAACAGAAGGAATTCAGCAAAACAATATTAGAGAATCATCACAAAAGTAAAGCTTTGCAACTAAGACATTGAAGTCAGTAAATATTTCAGCTGAAGAGAGTGAATTACTGGTTCACAAATGATAACCCGTGTACAGAAGAATAAAATCAGACCGGTATTTATCTGTCAGTTTACAATTGTTGCAATGGTTCAAGGCATTTCACACAATGAATGGAAATGCATTACAAAATGTGTCTCAAGAGTCCTAAGGGTTTAGCAACTGATGCTGCACAGTAGTTTGCGATCAGTTTTGGACATTGCAATACAGGAAGCATATAAAACGCAGTGGAAAAGATGCAATATAGATTCACGAGGACGTCAGCAGGATTGAAGAGTTATGAAGAGATACTCAAGAAGTTTTCACTAGAGCTCAGAAGCTAAAGGGGTAACCTGACAGAAATATTCAAGTTTACAAAAAATTGCATTAAGATAGATAGTTTTCATTGGTTGGTGAGATGAGCACAAATTTAAGATAAGCATACACAAATTAACGTCTAGGTTTATAAGAATATATTTTAAGATTTGTTTAAAAGAGGGATTGAACACCAGAGCAGTTGAAAGGGCAGCACGGTAGCACAGTGGTTAGCACAGTTGCTTCACAGCGCCAGGGTCCCAGGTTCGATTCCAGGCTTGGGTCACTGTCTGTGCGGAGTCTGCACGTTCTCCCCGTGTCTGTGTGGGTTTCCTCCAGGTGCTCCAGTTTCCTCCCACGTCCAAAGATGTGCAGGTTAGGCGGATTGGCCACGATAAATTGCCCTTAGGTTAGCGTTTACGAGGATAGGGTGGAGGTGTGGGCTTAAGTGGGGTGCTCTTTTCAAGAGCCAGCGCAGACTCAATGGGCTGAATGGCCTCCTTCTGCACTGTAAATTCTATGATATGACTGACAGCCAAAGTGCAACATCAAGCAAAAAGCCCTCATTGGACAGCGCCGTCGGGAGTGAGACCATTAACAGGAGAAGTCCCACTGGTAGCTGATCAGCTCCAATCAAATTGGATCCAATATAATGATATTGTTTTCCAGTTTAATGTTTTTGGCAATATAGGTTGACCAACCCTCCAGAATTGACCTGGAATCTAGAGAAATTGAAGATCAACCTCCAGGACACTGCTAGACCTTAGGAAGTAGAAGCAGAAATCGGCCATTCGGCCCATCAAGTCTACCCACCATTTAATGAGATCATGGATGATCTAATATCTCAACCCCACTTTCCCACGTTATCCCCAAAACCCTTGATTCCCTTCCTGATTAAAAATCTGTGTACAACCCTGGAGAAAAGTCACGGGACATTAAACTTGGCTCTGGGACACTTGGCTCCTCACTCTGCAACTGGATCCTCGACTTTCTAACCAACAGACCACAATCAGTAAGAATAAACAACACCTCCTCCACAATAGTCCTCAATACCGGGGCCCCGCAAGCCTGCATACTTAGCCCCCTACTATACTCCCTATACACACACGACTGCGTGGCAAAATTTGGTTCCAACTCCATCTACAAATTTGCTGACGATACGACCATAGTGGGCCGGATCTCGAATAACGACGAGTCAGAATACAGGAGGGAGATAGAGAACCTAGTGGAGTGGTGCAGTGACAACAATCTCCCCCTCAATGCCAGCAAAACTAAAGAGCTGGTCATTGACTTCAGGAAGCAAAGTACTGTACACACCCCTGTCAGCATCAACGGTGCCGAGGTGGAGATGGTTAGCAGTTTCAAATTCCTAGGGGTACACATCGCCAAAAATTTGTCCTGGTCCACCCACGTCGACGCTACCACCAAGAAAGCACAACAGCGCCTATACTTCCTCAGGAAACTAAGGAAATTCAGCATGTCCACATTAACCCGTACGAACTTTTACAGATGCACCATAGAAAGCATCCTATCGGGCTGTATCACAGCCTGGTATGGGAACTGCTCGGCCCAGGACTGCAAGAAACTTCAGAGAGTCGTGAACACAGCCCATCCATCACACAAACCTGCCTCCTATCCATTGACTCCATCTACACCACCCGCTGCCTGGGGAAAGTGGGCAGCCTAATCAAAGACCCCTCCCACCTGGCTTATTCACTCTTCCAACTTCTTCCATCGGGCAGGAGATACAAAAGTCTGAGAACACGCACAAACAGACTCAAAAACAGCTTCTTGCCCGCTGTTACCAGACTCCTAAACGATCCTTTTATGAACTGATGTCATTAACACTACACCCCTGTATGTTTCACCCGATACCGGTGTTATGTAGTTACATTGTGTGCCTTGTGTTGCCCTATTATGTATTTTCTTTTCTTTCCTTTTCTTTTCATGTACTTAATGAGTTGGTTTTGCACTGAGTGCTGAATTTGGTGCATTTTGAGTGCTATAGTAAAAGTTTGGTGATCGAGGGAGTATAAGGCTTCATTTTTATCCAAAGTTTAGTCTTTCTTTTATTTAGTTAATTAACTTAAAAGTTGCTGTTTGGTTTAGAAGAAGGTGAATTTTCAATCAGCTTTAAACAGGCTTCTACTTGTAGGCACTTGCAGCTGGAGCTTGTTAATTAGTTAATTGGATTAGGCCAGTTTTCAGAGGCTAGATTCACAGTATAAAAGTGAGCCAGCTACAGTGCAGACTTTGTTTGCACTGAGTGCTGAATTTTGAGTGCATTTTGAGTGCTATAGTAAGAGTTTGGTGACCGAGGGAATTAGGTGAGGAAGGAGTAAGGTGCTCCTTTCATTTTGTTTCCGACATTTCTGCAAAGAGTGAGAAGAGAGCCAAGAGTTTACAGAAAGTGTAGCTGACTGGGAGCAGAGTCGGAGGGCGGAGATCTAGTTAGTCCACAGGGCAGCTATAGTCTGTCAGGTCAGAGGGGATGGAGCCTAGGCCAGTTGCATGCGCCTCCTGTAGGATGTGGGTGGTGAGGGATACCACCGGTGTACCCGCTGACTATACCTGCGGGAAGTGCACCCAACTTCAGCTCCTCAAAGACCGTGTTAGGGAACTAGAGCTGAGGATGGATGAACTTCGGATCATCCGGGAGGCAGAGGGGGTGATTGAGAAGAGTTACAGGGAGGTAACCACACCCAAGGTACAGGACAAGAATAGCTGGGTTACAGTCAGGGGGAAAAAAACAAACAGGCAGACAGTGCAGGGATCCCTCGTGGCCGTTCCCCTTCAAAACAAGTATACCATTTTGGATGCTGTTGGGGGGGATGACCTACCGGGGGAAGGCCCTAGCGGCCAGGTCTCTGGCACTGAGTCTGGCTCTGGGGCTCAGAAGGGAAGGGGGGAGAATAGAAAAGCAATAGTTGTAGGCGATTCAATGGTTAGGGGAATAGATAGGAGATTCTGTGGTCGCGAGCGAGACTCCCGGAAGGTATGTTGCCTCCCGGGTGCCAGGGCCAGGGATGTCTCGGATCGTGTCTTCAGGATCCTTAAGGGGGAGGGCGAGCAGCCAGAAGTCGTGGTGCACATTGGTACCAACGACATAGGTAGGAAAAGGGGTGTGGAGGTAATAAACAAGTTTAGGGAGTTAGGCTGGAAGTTAAAAGCCAGGACAGACAGAGTTGTCATCTCTGGTTTGTTGCCGGTGCCACGTGATAGCGAGGCTAGGAATAGGGAGAGAGTGCAGTTGAACACGTGGCTGCAGGAATGGTGCAGGAGGGAGGGCTTCAGGTATTTGGATAATTGGAGCGCATTCTGGGGAAGGTGGGACCTGTACAAGCAGGACGGGTTGCATCTGAACCAGAGGGGCACCAATATCCTGGGAGGGAGGTTTTCTAGTACTCTTCGGGAGGGTTTAAACTAATTTGGCAGGGGAATGGGAACCGGATTTGTAGTCCAGCAACTAAGGTAGCCGATATTCAGGACGCCAAAGCGTGTAATGAGGCAGTGAGGAAGGGAACACTGCCAAAGGAGAGTACTTGCAGGCACGGAGATGGGTTGAAGTGTGTATACTTCAACGCAAGAAGCATCAGGAATAAGGTGGGTGAACTTAAGGCATGGATCGGTACTTGGGACTACGATGTGGTGGCCATCACGGAAACTTGGATAGAAGAGGGGCAGAAATGGTTGTTGGAGGTCCCTGGTTATAGATGTTTCAATAAGATTAGTGAGGGGGGTAAAAGAGGTGGGGGGGGGGGGGGGTGGCATTGTTAATTAGAGATAAGGTGGCATTGTTAATTAGAGATAGTATAACAGCTGCAGAAAGGCAGTTCGAGGAGTATCACCCTAATGAGGTAGTATGGGTTGAAGCCAGAAATAGGAAAGGAGCAGTCACCTTGTTAGGAGTTTTCTATAGGCCCCCCAATAGTAGCAGAGATGTGGAGGAACAGATTGGGAAACAGATTTTGGAAAGGTGCAGAAGTCACAGGGTAGTAGTCATGGGTGACTTTAACTTCCCAAATATTGAGTGGAAACTCTTTAGATCAAATAGTTTGGATGGGATGGTGTTTGTGCAGTGCGTCCAGGAAGCTTTTCTAACACAGTATGTAGATTGTCCGACCAGAGGAGGGGCAATATTGGATTTATTACTTGGTAATGAACCAGGGCAAGTGATAGATTTGTTAGTGGGGGAGCATTTTGGAGATAGTGACCACAATTCTGTGACTTTCACTTTAGTAATGGAGAGGGATAGGTGCGTGCAACAGGACAAGGTTTACAATTGGGGGAAGGGTAAATACAATGTTGTCAGACAAGAATTGAAGTGCATAAGTTGGGAACATAGGCTGTCAGGGAAGGACACAAGTGAAATGTGGAACTTGTTCAAGGAACAGGTACTACGTGTCCTTGATATGTATGTCCCTGTCAGGCAGTGAAGAGATGGTCGAGTGAGGGAACCATGGTTGACAAGAGAGGTTGAATGTCTTGTTAAGAGGAAAAAGGAGACTTATGTAAGGCTGAGGAAACAAGGTTCAGACAGGGCATTGGAGGGATACAAGATAGCCAGGAGGGAACTGAAGAAAGGGATTAGGAGAGCTAAGAGAGGGCATGAACAATCTTTGGCGGGTAGGATCAAGGAAAACCCCAAGGCCTTTTACACATGTGAGAAATATGAGAATGACGAGAGCGAGGGTAGGTCCGATCAAGGACAGTAGCGGGGGATTGTGTATTGAGTCTGAAGAGATAGGAGAGGTCTTGAACGAGTACTTTTCTTCTGTATTTACAAATGAGAGGGGCGATATTGTTGGAGAGGACAGTGTGAAACAGACTGGTAAGCTCGAGGAAATACTTGTTAGGAAGGAAGATGTGTTGGGCATTTTGAAAAACTTGAGGATAGACAAGTCCCCCGGGCCTGACGGGATATATCCAAGGATTCTATGGGAAGCAAGAGATGAAATTGCAGAGCCGTTGGCAATGATCTTTTCGTCCTCACTGTCAACAGGGGTGGCACCAGGGGATTGGAGAGTGGCGAATGTCGTGCCCCTGTTCGAAAAAGGGACTAGGGATAACCCTGGTAATTACAGGCCAGTTAGTCTTACTTCGGTGGTAGGCAAAGTAATGGAAAGGGTACTGAAGGATAGGATTTCTGAGCATCTGGAAAGACACTGCTTGATTAGGGATAGTCAGCACGGATTTGTGAGGGGTAGGTCTTGCCTTACAAATCTTATTGAATTCTTTGAGGAGGTGACCAAGCATGTGGATGAAGGTAAAGCAGTGGATGTAGTGTACATGGATTTTAGTAAGGCATTTGATAAGGTTCCCCATGGTAGGCTTCTGCCGAAAGTAAGGAGGCATGGGATAGTGGGAAATTTAGCCAGTTGGATAACGAACTGGCTAACCGATAGAAGTCAGAGAGTGGTGGTGGATGGCAAATATTCAGCCTGGATCCCAGTTACCAGTGGCGTACCGCAGGGATCAGTTCTGGGTCCTCTGCTGTTTGTGATTTTCATTAATGACTTGGATGAGGGAGTTGAAGGGTGGGTCAGTAAATTTGCAGACGATACGAAGATTGGTGGAGTTGTAGATAGTAAGGAGGGCTGTTGTCGGCTGCAAATAGACATAGATAGGATGCAGAGCTGGGCTGAGAAGTGGCAGATGGAGTTTAACCCTGAAAAGTGTGAGGTTGTCCATTTTGGAAGGACAAATATGAATGCGGAATACAGGGTTAACGGTAGAGTTCTTGGCAATGTGGAGGAGCAGAGAGATCTTGGGGTCTACGTTCATACATCTTTGAAAGTTGCCACTCAAGTGGATAGAGCTGTGAAGAAGGCCTATGGTGTGCTCGCATTCATTAACAGAGGGATTGAATTTAAGAGCCGTGAGGTGATGATGCAGCTGTACAAAACTTTGATAAGGCCACATTTGGAGTACTGTGTACAGTTCTGGTCACCTCATTTGAGGAAGGATGTGGAAGCTTTGGAAAAGGTGCAAAGAAGATTCACCAGGATGTTACCTGGAATGGAGAGTAGGTCTTACGAGGAAAGGTTGAGGGCGCTAGGCCTTTTCTCATTAGAACGGAGAAGGATGAGGGGCGACTTGATAGAGGTTTTTAAGATGATCAGGGGAATAGATAGAGTAGACAGTCAGAGACTTTTTCCCCGGGTGGAACAAACCATTACAAGGGGACATAAATTTAAGGTGAAAGGTGGAAGATATAGGAGGGATATCAGAGGTAGGTTCTTTACCCAGAGAGTAGTGGGGGCATGGAATGCACTGCCTGTGGAAGTAGTTGAGTCGGAAACATTAGGGACCTTCAAGCAGCTATTGGATAGGTACATGGATTACAGTAAAATGATATAGTGTAGATTTATTTGTTCTTAAGGGCAGCACGGTAGCATTGTGGATAGCACAATTGCTTCACAGCTCCAGGGTCCCAGGTTCGATTCCGGCTTGGGTCACTGTCTGTGCGGAGTCTGCACGTCCTCCCCGTGGGTTTCCTCCGGGTGCTCCGGTTTCCTCCCACAGTCCAAAGATGTGCAGGGTAGGTGGATTGGCCATGATAAATGCCCTTAGTGTCCAAAATTGCCCTTGGTGTTGGGTGGAGGTGTTGAGTTTGGGTGGGGTGCTCTTTCCAAGAGCCGGTGCAGACTCAGGGGGCCAAATGGCCTCCTTCTGCACTGTAAATTCAATGATAATCTATGATTAATCTAGGACAAAGGTTCGGCACAACATTGTGAGCCGAAGGGCCTGTTCTGTGCTGTATTTTCTATGTTCTATGTTATGTTCTGTGATCTACTGAGCTGCTCGCAGAACAATGCTTTTCACTGTACCTCGGTACACGTGACAATAAACAAATCTAATCCAATCCAAACAATTGTTTTGTCATTTTCAATTCACTTCTCTTTTCTAGGTATAAAAATATTGAAAATGGAGAGAAAGGACTGTTTAGCTGACACTCAAGCATCAATAAATTGGGTAATGGGTCTTTTTTGCTTTCCAATTAGTATAGGAAGGTAGTACGCCATAAGGATGGATGTGTTGGTCGACTAATGGATGTAGAGTGAGAGGCAAGTCATGTAGTGAAACCTCTGGGAATACGCTTAATCACAATTTCCAACACTAGCTATGAAGCTGTTGGATTTATGGTGAAATTGTCTCGGACGTGATTCTCATTCTCTTTTACATTCTTGTTTAGAAGATGCTCGTTACACGGAAGATGGTTATAATGTGGCATTCTCTGCCATCACAGCAAAGTTCATAAATTCCTCTTGAAATCAAATTGGATAGTTGCTGAAAATGGAGAACATTAAGGGGAGTCAGGGCTTTGAAGAGATGACTAATGGGGAGAAAAATCTTGACTTGATGGGCTGAATGGCCACTTTTTGTACTGGAGAGTGCCATGATTTTACAAATGGGACTCAGCTGCAGGGAGCTGTGTCACAACCTAAGGCTCGGTGAGCGGATAATTCCAGGAACTGAATATCCCAGAACACCTCCAAAATGTAACATTATTAACTATTGTGGCGATTTCCATCACAATGAACTTCCAGAATGCAATCTGCTTTTTACATCAGGTACATGTCACATCACTTGCGGTATGCAACCTGCACCATGATCCAGCTATAATAGCGTTCAATATCCAGCATGTCCTGGCACAGCAATGCTATGCAGTACAAAGGACAATACAGCATGCAAATCATTCCCACGGCAAATTCTTTCCAGGAGCAAAATACACAACAAACACCAATGCAGCAACTCGACATGACACGCAAGATACACAATGCAGGAAGTAACACGCAATGCACAGATAGACCACTTTCCACAGGTAAAGAACATTGCAAAAGGTTTGAGGGCCCCAGCTCACAACATTTACCATGCAGGTCACAACACAGCGTATACGAACATAGATAATCATGAATACACTATCCAATTCATCCAGTACTTAACAATATACTGCCCACAGAATACAGCACCCAACAACACTTTCTATAATGCCAAGTGGCACACAGTCAATGGATTGCAGCCTACAACCTTGACACAGCCTATATTCAACATACAGGACGCAATAAGCAGCTCACAATATGCCACGGAAACACGAAACACCTAAATCATACCACGCAGCAAGCACTGGGCACCACAGAAAGTACACTCCACATTGGAGAGCCTTCACGTCATATCGCTAGTAGTCCACAGCATGCAGTAAACATGGCACAGCAGGTAGCTTCTGCACAGAGGCCTCAGTTTAATTATAGTTCCCTTACAGTCTATTTCAAATGGGCACCAGGAGGGACCTCATGCTGAAAATCCAGTTTTTCACTTTTGAACCTTTGAAGGATTTAATGAATGACGATTGTTTTAGTTGTGCCCAGGACACCTCTGCAGCATATCACTTATGACAGCACAAAATTTTAAATGTGGATTGATTCCTGCCCCAGGACTGAGATTAATCAAACATTGATCAGAACGCATTGCAAAAGCAGATTTCCATGTATTTCAGCACACAGCTGGATATATCATTGTCTGATAACAAAAGGTTGTTAACAATCCCTGCACAGCAGTTAATGGCTATTATGAGGCCAGTGGAAATCATTCACTTAAGCCCTTTTACAGAACAGATTTTGCACGACACATCAAGGACATCTAGAGCTAACAAAGTTTTCCGAGAATTGCATTGTCCTTGTGCCATCTGGGATCAAGCTCCTCAAACATAGGCCAGGCCTCACTTTAAAACTGTAAAAGTGTTTCTTCGCACATGATGCTCCATGGTGTATAGGTGAAGGTGATACTTAAGTCTCACATGCCCTGCTCAGCAGTTGGAGATCTAACAAAGTAATCGTTGACCAGGAAGATGGGGAAAGAGGATTTATAAAGGGTTGTTCACGTACCCATGGCCTTCCAAAACAGCAATTATTTATCTCTGAGGCATAAGCACTGTTATTTTGCAGATCACTGGTGGGCAACCCTGTAGCTGAGAGGCGACATGGGACCCATCTGGGTTCTGAGTGCGGCCCACAAGAGTTTTGTTGACCGTTGCCTATTTGCAGGATTGCCACATTCTGCTGATTTCCATCCACATAGTTGTTTTTACTACCGGTACGATTGAAGTGATTCACACGTAAAGCAAGGACAAGTGAAGTGAGGTCCATGCTGATTACACACAACATTGACTTTGAGAGCTGTGCACTCCCTCTGCGTCCAAAGTGTTAATATTTCTTTTGTTTTTACCATTGAAGTTGATGTTAGTTCTATGAATATCTAAATGATTACGAATTTTCTATAACTCATGATGAAATATTTGGCTTTAATTAAATGCATTTAATCGTATTCCAGGGGTCACGTTTAGTGAACAAGCCTGATTTCAATGTTGCGGCCCACTGAGATGAAGGAGGGCCACTCAAGTAGCCCACTCCCTAGCCTAGGTTGATCATCATGGTTGTAGACAAATGCATTAACAAGACCCCACCGACAGCAATGTAGGATCATTGCACATCAGATTGCTGTTGGCTAGTGGCCTGTGCTGCAAAAGGGAAGGCATGGTGGCACAATGGTTAACATTGCGGCCTCACAGCGCCAGGGATCCAGGTTCAATTCTGGCCTTGGGTGGCTGTCTGTGTGGAGTTTGCATGTTCTCCCCGTGTCTGCGTGGGCTTCCTCCGGGTGCTCCGGTTTCCTCCCACGGTCCAAAGATGTGCAGGTTAGGTGGATTGGCTATGCTAAAATTGCTCCTTAGTGTCCAAAGATGTGCAGGTTAGGTGGGGTTACAGGGATAGGGCAGGGGAGTGGGCCTGGGTAGGATGCTCTTACAGAGGATCGGTGTAGACTCAATGGGCCAAATGATATCTTTCTGCACTGCAGGAATTTTATGGCTCTATCACAGTGTGTGATCAGTGAGTGATCACAACCAAGAGGAAGTCAAGCTCAGAACATGACCCACTACCTTACTGTGCAGTGGAATAATGACAGGGAAGATGGCCAAAGTGTAGTAACGGGTGGAGTAATGACTCGGGGGCTGGGGGAGGGCTAAAATACTGAAGGAAGGAATTGAAAAGTGGCATGAGCAAGTGAGGGGATGAAAAGACAAGAGAACGAAATAGTGGAAGGTGTCAGATGTTTATAAGGAGGTGATGAAGTGGAAGGGAGCCCTAATGGGGGATATTAAGAGGAAATGGAAGCAGGAACTGGGAGGGGAGGTTGGGACTGGAACGTGGGCGGAGGCCTTGCAGAGGCCTTGTGGAGGGTGAGTTATTTACGGGGGTGGAGGATAGATGTGGGCGGTGCGCGGGGGTGGGGGGGGGGGGGGTCGCGAATCACGTCTACATGTTCTGTGCGTGTTCGAGATTGAGGGGATTGTGGCAGGACGTGATGTCCGAGTTACTGGGGGTGGAGGTGGTCCCGGGTCCAGAGGTGACGATATTTGGGGTGTCAGAAGACCCGGGAGTCTAGGGGTGAGAGAGAGCGATGTTTTGGCCTTTGCCACCCTGATAGCCCCGAGATGGATTTTGATCGGGTGGCGGGACTCGGAGCTGCCAAAAGTGGAGGGGTGTGGGTGAGAGACCTGGCGGAATTCCTGAGGTTGGAGAAGATTATGTTCGCATTGAGGGGGTCAGCAGAGGGTTCACCCGGAGGTGGAAGCCGTTTATTGATTCCTTTAAGGTGGTTTGAGGGGTCGGGGGGTGGGGGGGGGGGGGGGGGGTGGTGTGGAGTAAGGAGGTTAAAATGGAGAAGGCGGGATGTGAGCAGGTGTTAGCGTCAGGGGAGCAGGGGGGTTGTGAATGCTGGTTGCTTGTTGAATTGTTTGGTTGTTCTTCTGATTCTGTTTGTATATATGAAAATGCCTTGAATAAAATATATTTTAAAAAGTGAATGAGGATCGGCTATCATTGGAAGCTGTTTTTCCATTACTGTTCCAATAGTGACACAATATTTGGATCTTGCTCTCTTTTTTTATTTGAAAATCTTTTTATTGGCTTTTCTCATATTTATAAACAGTTGTTACTTATATACATTACATTTTTCTTGCCTGCACTAATTTGCTTTATTTTACAGAGAGGTTTGTTTTGTCCTTCATTTGACTAACTGTACGTACATTTTGCTGCCCTCTGGATCGGTGTATGATAACCCCTCCCCATTGGTTTCAGCACCCTTCCTCTTCTCTTGCGGTTTCCCCATCGCCCCCCCCCCCCCCCCCCCCACACACACCCCTCCCACCCCCGGGTTGCGCATCCTTTGGTTCTTCATCTTTTTTTTTCCCCTGGCTTACTCCTCGTTGCTGGCCTCAAACAGGTTTTGGAACAGGCCGACAAACTGCCCCCAAGTATCCAGGAAGCCTTCCTCAGACTCTCGGATGGCGTACTTAATCTTCTCCAGGTGGAGAAATTCCAAAAGGTCAGCGAGCCAGTCTGCAGCTGTGGGTGGTGCTGCCGATCGCCAGCCGAGCAGGATTGTCCGACGTGCGATTAGGGAAGCGAAAGCAAGGGCGTTGGCCCCCTCCCCCATGTGTAGCTCTGGCTGCTCTGATACCCAGAAGGTTGCCACTATTGGACATGGCTTCACCCTCACCGCCACAACCTTGGACATTGCCTCGGAGAAGGCTGTCCAGAACCCAGCAAGTTTGGGACATGCCCAAAACATGTGGGTGTGGTTGGCCGGGCCCCTCTGGCACCGCTCACATTTGTCCTCCACCTCCGGGAAGAACCTGCTCATTCGGGTTCTGGTCAGGTGCACTCTGTGCACCACTTTGAGCTGCATTAGGCTGAGCCTTGCGCAGGAGGAGGTGGAGTTTGTCGTGTTATTCACCCTGGGGTAACACGGACTTCAACACAATACAGATAAACGATAAAGCATACACCAAATGTAGGTGTTGGTTCAATAAGATTTATTGAACTTCAGTAACGAAGCACACAGCTGCCTGTGGGTTGACTCTCTACTACTCTAAGTAAACTAACTCTAACTATCTAGACCAGGCTAGCTCTGATCCACGTGTAGAAGGTGTTGAATGATTTGTACACCCTGACTGTCACTACAGTTGTCACCAGTGGAAAGAGGCAGAGTGCTGATGCCTCGGGTGTTTTATAGTTGGAAGCCCCCCTCTGGTGTTCTGTCTGGTGATTGGTTATGTTCTGTTCTGTATGTTGATTGGCTCACCTGGGTGTCTGTCACTGCCTGCTTTTACCTCATGGTGTGCATGCGTGCATATTATGACATGCCCCCTTTTTAAAAAAAAATTGTCGGTTGCTTATAGCATATACGACATATTTGCAGAAGTAACTGTTTACAGCAATTGGTGAGTGAATGCATATGTCCATGTAAGGTGTCTAGCGTGCAAAAACATAACAGTATATATACAAAGGAACTGTTTATAAGTCCAGTCGTTGGGGCTGTCGTCGGATTGTTGTGGACCTGAGAGGTGGAGGCGGGGATGATGGCATCTTGACAGGCTGGCACGCAGCCAGACTGGTGGCCTCGTGGAGCGAGGTGTCCCGATAAGGCATAACAACATCTGGGAACGTGAGATCCGGTGGTGGGCAGGCAAATTTGCATAGTGCCCTTCTGTTGCACCTGATAATGGATCCATCAGCCATGCAAACCACAAACGACCTGGGAGCAGCCTATCGAATAACAACAGTTGGAGCTGACCAGCCTCCACCAGGCAACTTGATGCGAACAGCGTCCTTCGGAGACAGCACGGGCAGATCAGTAGCATGAGCATCGTATGTCAGCTTCTGGGGGTTCTGATTTGCTGCATCTTTTGCAGCACTGGAAGGTGATCCAGGTCAGGTAAATGAATGGCCGGAACAGTCGTCCACAGGTTACGATTCATAAGGAGCTGTGCCGGAGACATACCGCTGGATAGAGGGGTTGTCCTGTATGGCAGAAGAGCAAGATTAACGACTTCCGGTTGCGGCGATGCACTGCTAAGCCGCACGTTTCGGCAGCTCCCGTTCTAACGGACTTTTGGGCTCTTTTCGGGAGCCCCAACGGAAATTTTTTCAGACCAAACCCAGTGTGGGGTCACGAATGAAGGCGTCCCCCCGGGTGTGTATGGAAAAGACCAGTGGCAGTGGCCAGATTGCGAAAGATCCTTTGGAGCAGCGGCAGAGAAGAGAAGGAAGAAGCAAGATGGCGGCGGATGGAGCCCAGACGACATGGGGCCCGGACCAGCAGGAATTACTCCGATGCTGTGTGGAGGAACTAAAGAAGGAGGTGCTGGCGCCGATGTTATTAGCAATCGATGGGCTGAAAGAAACACAAAAGGCCCAGGCGATAGAGCTCCGTGGGGTGAAGGCAAAGGCAGCCGAAAACGAGGATGAGATACAGGGCCTTGTGGTAAAAATGGAGACGCATGAGGCGCTACATAAGAGATGTATCGAAAGGCTCGAAGCCCTGGAGAACAGCTCGAGGAGGAAGAACCTCCGGATTCTAGGTCTCCACGAAGGAACGGAGGGAGCTGACGTTGGGTCTTATGTGAGCACGATGCTCCATACGCTAATGGGAGCTGAGGCCCCCGCGGGCCCCTTGGAGGTGGAAGGGGCTCACGGGGTCCTTGTGAGAAGACCAAAGGCTGGAGAACTACCAAGGGTGATAGTGGTGGGATTTCACCGCTTCACAGACAGAGAGGCTGTCTTGAGCTGGGCCAAGAAGGTACGGAGTAGCAGGTGGGAGAATGCAGTGATACGAGTGTATCAGGACTGGAGCGCGGAGGTGGTGAGAAGCAGGGCGAGCTTTAATCGGGCCAAGGCGGTGCTTCACAGGAAGAAAATAAAATTTGGGATGCTGCAGCCGGCGCGATTGTGGGTCACGCACCAGGGAAAGCACCACTACTTCGAAACGGCTGATCACGTGGAATGTGAGAGGCCTGAATGGGCCGATTAAGAGGGCCCGAGTGTTCGAGCACTTAAAAAGACTGAAGGCGGATGTAGTCATGCTTCAGGAGACGCATCTGAAGGTGGCGGATCAGGTTAGGTTTCGGAAAGGATGGGTGGGACAGGTGTTCCACTCAGGGTTGGACGCAAAAAATAGGGGGGTGGCGATATTGGTGGGGAAACGTGTGTCGTTCGAGGCTAGGAATATAGTGGTGGATAACGTGGGTAGATACGTGATGGTGAGAGGTAGGTTGCAGGGAAAGGAGGTCATGCTGGTAAATGTATATGCCCCGAACTGGGATGACGCGGGATTTATGAAGCGGATGCTGGGACGTATCCCGGACCTGGAGGTGGGAAGCCTGGTAATGGGGGGGGATTTCAATACTGTGCTGGATCCAGGACTAGACCGGTCTAGATCCAGGACCGAAAGAAGGCCGGCAGCGGCCAAGGTGCTTAGGGGGTTCATGGAGCAAATGGGGGGAGTGGATCCGTGGAGATTTGCCAGGCCGTTGGCCAAAGAGTTCTCCTTTTTCTCCCATGTCCACAAGGTATACTCCCGGATAGATTTCTTTGTTTTGAGTAGGGCACTGATCTCGAAGGTGGCAGGAACGGAGTACTCGGCCATAGCCGTTTCAGACCATGCCCCGCACTGGGTGGATCTGGAACTAGGAGAGGAGAGGGAGCAGCGCCCACTCTGGCGACTGGATGTGGGACTATTGGCGGATGAGGGGGTCTGTGGAAGGGTGCAGGGATGTATTGAGAGGTACCTGGAGGCCAATGACGATGGTGAGGTCCAGGTGGGGGTAGTACGGGAAGCGCTGAAGGCGGTGGTTAGGGGAGAGTTGATCTCCATTAGAGTTCACAAGGAGAAACAAGAGGGCAAAGAAAGGGAGAGATTAGTGGGGGAGATTTTGAGGGTGGATAAAAGATATGCGGAGGCCCTGGACGAAGGACTATATAGAGAGAGGCGAAGACATCAGACGGAGTTTGACCTGCTGACCACAGGAAAGGCAGAGGCACAGTCGAGGAAGGCACAGGGGATGAGATATGAGTATGGGGAAAAGGCGAGCCGGCTACTGGCCCACCAACTTCGCAAGAGGATAGCGGCAAGGGAGATTGGGGGAGTTAGGGATGAAACGGGAACTACGGAGCGGAGAGCAGGGAAGGTAAATGAGGTGTTTAAGACCTTTTATGAGAGGCTATATAAGTCCCAACCCCCGGAGGGAAAAGAGGGAATGCAACAGTTTCTGGACCAACTAAGGTTCCTGAGGGTGGAGGAGCAGGAGGTGGCAGGTCTGGGGTCGCCAATTGAGGTGGATGAGGTGACTAAAGGGCTGGGGAATATGCAGGCAGGGAAGGCCCCGGGACCAGACGGGTTCCCGGTGGAATTTTACAGGAAATATGTGGACTTGTTGGCCCCGCTGCTGGCGAGAACCTTGAACGAGGCCAGAGAAGGGGGCACTCTACCCCCGATAATGTCGGAGGTGACGATATCTCTGATCCTGAAGCGGGATAAAGATCCGCTGCAATGCGGGTCATATAGGCCTATCTCACTCCTAAATGGAGACGCCAAGCTGCTGGCAAAAGTGCTGGCGACGAGGATTGAGGATTGTGACCCGGGGGTGGTGCATGAAGACGAGACAGGGTTTGTAAAGGGGAGACAACTGAATGTCAACGTTCGACGGCTGTTGGGGGTGATAATGATGCCCCCAGCGGAGGGGGAGGCAGAGATAGTGGTGGCGATGGATGCGGAGAAGGCATTCGATAGGTTAGAGTGGGAGTATTTATGGGAGGTGTTGAGGAGGTTTGGGTTCGGGGAGGGGTTTGTCAGTTGGGTCAGACTCGTATAAGGGGCCCCAGTGGCAAGTGTATTTACAAACCGGCAAAGATCGGAGTATTTTCGGTTACATAGGGGAACAAGGCAGGGGTGTCCCCTGTCCCCATTACTGTTCACGTTGGCAGTTGAACTACTGGCCATAGCGTTGAGAGACTCTAAGAAATGGAGGGGGGTGGTTAGAGGGGGAGAGGAACATCGAGTGTCACTCTACGCAGATGACCTACTGCTATATGTGGCGGATCCGGTAGAGGGGATGACAGAGGTTATGCAGATATTGAGGGAGTTTGGAGATTTTTCGGGATACAGGCTAAATATGGGGAAGAGTGAGCTTTTTGTAATACACCCTGGGGACCAGGGAAGAGGAATAGATGCCCTGCCGTTAAGGAGAGTGGAAAGGAGCTTCCGATATTTGGGGATCCAGGTAGCTAGGAGCTGGGGAACTCTACACAAACTTAATCTGACGCGGCTGGTGGAGCAGATGGAGGAGGATTTCAAGAGGTGGGATATGCTGCCGCTCTCACTGGCGGGCAGAGTGCAGGCGGTAAAAATGATGGTTCTCCCAAGGTTTCTTTTCGTGTTTCAAAGTCTCCCCATTCTGATCACGAAGGCCTTTTTCAAGAAAATAGACAGGAGCGTTATGAGCTTTGTGTGGGCAGTGAAGACCCCGAGGGTAAGGAGGGGGTTCCTGCAGCGTAGCAGGGACAGAGGGGGACTGGTGTTGCCGAACCTGGACGACTACTACTGGGCCACCAATGTGACGATGGTTTGTTAGTGGATGAGGGAGGGAGAGGGGGCGGCGTGGAAGAGGCTGGAGATGGCATCCTGTAAGGGAACGAGCCTAAAGGCGCTGGTGACGAAAAGGTATACCACAAACCCAGTGGTGGTGGCAACCTTAAGGATCTGGGGGCAGTGGAGGCGACACAGGGGGGTATCGGGTGCCCCGGTGTGGTCCCCGATCAGGAACAACCATAGGTTTGTCCCAGGAAAGATGGACGGAGGGTTCCAGAGCTGGCAACGGGCAGGAATTAGGAGACTGAGAGATTTGTTTATAGACGGGACGTTTGCGAGCCTGGGAGCGCCGGAGGAAAAGTATGAGTTGCCCCCGGGGAACAATTTTAGATACATGCAAGTGAGGGCGTTTACGAGGCAATAGGTGAGGGAATTTCCGCTGCTCCCGACACAGGGGATCCAAGATAGAGTGATTTCCGGGGTATGGGTCGGGGAGGGCAAAGTGTCCGAAATATATCAGGAGGCAGGGCAGGGATAAGGTTTGGGGACCTGTTTATGGATGGGAAGATCGCGAGGCTGGGTGAACTGGAGGAGAAGTATGGGCTCCCCCGGGAACACCTTTAGGTATTTACAGGTAAGGGCGTTAGCCAGGCGGCAAGTGGTGGAATTCCCGCGGCTGCTGCCATGCACAATACAGGACAGGGTGCTCTCGGGGTGGGGGGTGGGGTGGGGGGGTGGGGGGTGGGGGGGGGGGGGGAAGGAGAGAGAGATCTCGACAACTTACCGGGTGATGCAGGAGGAGGAGGAGGCCTCGGTAGTGGAGTTGAAAGGTAAGTGGGAGGAGGAGTTGGGGGAGGAGATCGAGGAGGGGACATGGGCAGATGCCCTAGGGAGGGTGAACTCTTCCTCTTGGTGCGCGAGGTTCAGCCTCATACAGTTTAAGGTGCTGCACAGGGCACACATGACCGGGACAAGGATGAGCCGGTTCTTTGGGGGTGAGGACAGGTGTGTTAGGTGCTCAGGGAGCCAAGCAAATCACACCCATATGTTCTGGGCATGCCCAGCGCTGGAGGAATTTTGGAAGGGTGTAGCGAGGACGGTGTCGAGGGTGGTAGGATCCAGGGTCAAACCGTCTGGGTGTTCACAATATTTGGGGTTGCAGGGGAGCCGGGAATGCAGGAGGTGAAAGAGGCCGGTATTCTGGCCTTTGCGCTGCTGGTAGCCCGGCGAAGGATTCTCCTTCAGTGGATGGATGCGAGGCCCCCAAGCGTGGAATCCTGGATCAACGATATGGCGGGGTTTATTAAATTGGAGAGGGTGAAATTTGCCTTAAGGGGATCGGTACAAGGGTTCTTTAGGTGGTGGCAACCGTTCTTGGACTTCCTGGCAGGACGGTAGACAATGGTCAGCAGCAGCAGCAACCCGGGCCGGGGGGGGGGGGGGGGGGGGGGGGGGGTTCTATTTTATTCATGTTTGTTTACACTGGGGGATCTGAGGCGGTGTATATATTTGCTATGTGTTAATTTGGGGTGTTCATTTATTATTTATGTAAAGGGGGGTGGGGGGCATGGGGTTGTTTTATTTTGTTCTGTCTTTAATTCTGTTGGGTTCCTTTTTCATTCTGTTGTTGATATTTTGTGAAAACTTCAATAAAAATTATTTTTTAAAAAAAAGAAGAGCAAGATTAATGTCCGAGGCTGAGTCCGCAGCCTTGCAGAGCATTTGCTTCACGATATGGATCCCTTTTGCGACCTTCCCATTTGATTGCGGGTAATGCGGGCTCGAAGTGATGTGCTGGAACTGGTATTGCCTTGGAAAGTTGGACCATTCGTGACTATAAAAACAGGGACCGTTGTCGCTCAGAACCGTGAGCGAGATACCATGCCTGGCAAATGTCTCCTTGCAGGCCTTTATGACAGTCCTGGATGTTAGGTCGGACAGTTTCACTACCTTGGGGTAACTGGAGAAGTCATCAATTATAAGGACGTAGTCACGGCCATTGGTGTGAAAGAGGTCAACTCCTACCTTAGACCACGGAGAGGTCACGATCTCGTGCTGCTGGAGCGTTTCTTTGGGCTGAGCAGGCTGGAAGGGCTGGCAGGTTGCGCAATTGAGGACGACGTTTGATATATCCTCATTGATGCCGGGCCAATAGACAGCCTGCTGGGCCCTGCGCCTGCACTTCTCAATACCGAGGTGTCTCTCGTGGATCTGCGTGAGCACTAATCTCTGGAGGCTGCAAGGAATGACAATGCGATCCAATTTAAGGAGGATACCCTCGACAACTGTTAGGTCATCCTTTACATTATAGTACTCGGGGCATTGCCCTTTCTGCCAGCCATTCGTGATGTAACGTATGTCCCGCTGCAGAAGAGGGTCCTTGGCGGTCTCTTCTCGAATGATGACGAGTCGTTCGTAGGATGTCGGGAAGGTGCTGGCACACAGTTGCGCCTGTGCCTCATTGTCATGTATGAAGTCTACCTGCTCACATGGCGAGGTGATGGCACGCGACAGGGCATCCGCGATGATTAGCTCCTTTGCAGGCGTGTAAACCAGTTCAAAATCATACCTGCGGAGTCAAAGGAGAAGGCGTTGGAGCCTGGGCGTCATGTCATTTAAGTCCTTGTGTATAATGTGCACTAGGGGTCTGTGGTCCGGCTCTACTGTAAAGGTCGGGAGACCATAGACATAATCGTGGAATTTCACGATGCTAGTGAGAAGGCCCAGGCATTCTTTCTCTATTTGAGCATATCATTGCCCAGTGGGGGTCATGACCCTTGACGCATAGGCCACTGGAGCCCAGGCCGAGGTGTTGTCCTTCTGAAGGAGCACCGCCCCAATGCCGTCCTGGCTGGCATCTGTGGAGATCTTAGTCTCCCTCGCTGGGTCAAAAAAAGCCAGAACACTAGTGGTGGTTAGCTTCGCTTTCAACTCAAGCCACTCTGCTTGATGTGCGGGCAGCCCCTGGAAAGTGGTGGACTTCTTCACCAGGTGCCTGAGGGCCATGGTGTGTGAAGCGAGGTTGGGAATGAACTTCCCCAAAAACTTTACCATACCCAGGAAGAGGAGTACCGCCTTCTTGTCCTCTGGGGTCTTCATTGTGTTGATCGCCTCGACTTTGTCCGGGTTCGGTTGCACGCCCTGCTGGGATATCTGATCACCCAGAACTTTAATTGACGACATGCCAAAGGAGCATTTGGTTTTGTTTAACTTCAGGCCGTTGGCATGTACGCACCTGAAGACTTGTTGCAGACGAGAAATATGTTCCTCTGGGGTTGTGGACCAGATGATGACATCATCAACATAAACCCGCACACCCTCAATGCCCTCTAGCATTTGCTCCATTATTCGATGAAAGATTTCGGAGGCCGAAACAATACCAAACGGCATCCGGTTGTAGCAATACCTTCCGAAGAGTGTATTAAACGTGCACAGCGTCCTGCTGGACTCGTCCAGTTGTATCTGCCAGAAGCCATGCGATGCATCCAGCTTTGTAAAGAATTTGGCATGTGCCATCTCACTCATCAGCTCCTCCCGCTTCGGGATCGGGTAGTGTTCCCTCATAATGTTACGGTTCAGATCCTTGGGACCGATACAAATGCGCAGTTCTCCAGAGGGCTTCTTGACACAGGCCATCGAGCTGACCCAGTCAGTTGGTTCCGTCACTTTGGATATTACACCCTGATCTTGGAGCTCCTGCAGCTGCGCCTTCAGACGGTCCTTTAGAGGTGCCAGCACCTGGCATGGCGCATGAATTACAGGCATGGTATCAGGCCTGAGCAAAATTTTATAGCGGTAGGGCAGCGTGCCCATCCCACTGAACACATCCGGGTACTGTAATAGTAGCTCATCAATGTCCGCCTGAAGAGTGCTGTTGGCAGAGGACATGGCATGTACACGCTGGATGAGATGGAGCAGCTTGCATGCATGGGCACCAAGCAGAGAAGCCTTGCCGGGCTTGACAATCTCAAACCGCGAAGTGGCCTTGATGGCCTTGTTAGACACATGCAAGTGACAGGACCCTAACGCAGTGATGGCATTGCCATTGTAGTCAAGCAGCTGGCAGGCCGGCGGAAGAATTGTTGGCTGCCTTTGGATACAAACAAGATCTGCTTAGGATTTTAGATAGGCCAAAGCACCGGTGTCCAGCTTGAACCGGATGCTGCAATCATTGACTTGTACTGTGGCACACCACTCGTCTGCAGAATCCACATTGAGGATGGGTGTGTGTGTTGCTGAATGCGAGGAGGCCTTGTCATGCATGGTGATGATGCCCACTTGATATGGGGACTCCGGGCTGTCGTCCTCTGGATCTGTGGCGGGATCAGGTTCCAAATCCAGCACCCTTACTGCACACGCGTCTGCGTTGGAACTGGGATCGCTGGCCTCCTATCGGAGGTGCAGACCTGCACAAGGCTGCATAAATGGCCAGACTTCTTGCAGTTAAGACACCGCCTTCCTCTTGCTAGGCATTGCCGTTTTAAATGGGCGGTGCTGCAGTTGGGGCATGTCATCACGTCGTGACGCTCCATGAGTCGTCGCACATGCGCAGGACGGTCAGCCGCTGCTCGCACCTGCGCAGTGTGGTCTTCGGTCGCTTCGTTTTCCCGACCGTGGTGCACATGCGTGGGACCCCTGGAAAAGCACGCAAAATGGCCGCCTTCGTTGATGCTCAGGCGCCGCATTCGGGCGATGGCCTGTACACTCTCTGCCTCGTGGGAGGCAAGTTGGTCCTGCTCCGCCGACTTAAGGCGGGAATAGCGGCTTTTCACCTGTTCATGGACTTTGCACGTCTCGATGGCCACTGGCAGGGTCATATATTTTATTTTTAGGAGCTGCTCCCGCAGGGCGTCGGAGTGGATGCCAAACACGATCTGATTCCTGCTGAGGGAGTCAGCGGTGACACCATAGTTGCAGGATTGCGCTAGAATGTGAAGATGAGTGAGAAAAGACTGGAAGGGCTCATCCTTATCCTGAAGGCGCTACTGGAAGACATAATGTTCGAAGCTTTCATTCCTTTCGACTTCACAGTGACTGTCGAATTTGGCTAAGAAGGTCTGGAACTTGGTCTTGTCCTCACCGTTGGCAAAAGTGAGTGAATTGAAGATTTGGATGGCCTGGTCCCCCGCAGTCGATAGTAACAGCGCGATTTTTCGGGCATCGGACACACTTTTGAGGCCCAAGGCCTCAATGTATAGACTGAATTTCTGCTTGAAGACCCGCCTGTTGGCATCAAGATTTCCAGAGATCCGGAGCTGTGGAGGTGCCTGGACTTTTTCCATGTCGCTGGAAGGCAGTTGCTGGTCATCAGTGAATTTTCGAAGGTAAATTACTTAGAAGCAGTAGCCACACCTGGTATCATGTCGTGTTATTCACCCTGGGGTAACACGGACTGCAACATGATGCAGATAAACGATAAAGCATACACCAAACGTAGGTGTTGGTTCAATAAGATTTATTGAACTTCAGTAACGAAGCACACAGCTGCCTGTGGGTTGACTCTCTACCACTCTAAGTAAACTAACTCTAACTATCTAGACCAGGCTAGCTGTGATCCACGTGTAGAAGGTGTTGAATGATTTGTACACCCTGACTGTCACAACAGTTGTCACCAGTGGAAAGAGGCAGAGTGCTGATGCCTCGTGTGTTTTATAGTTGGAAGCCCCCCTATGGTGTTCTGTCTGCTGATTGGTTGTGTTCTGTATGTTGATTGGCTCACCTGGGTGTCTGTCACTGCCTGATTTTACCTCATGATGTGCATGGGTGCACATTATGACAGAGTTCACCCTGCTCAGTGCTTCGCTCCAGAGTCCACATCCTACCTCTGTCCCCAGTTCGTCCTCCCATTTTTGTCTGGTCCCGTCCAGTGGTGTTCGGGCTCTGTCCAGTAGCTGTCCGTATATTTTCCCACATAGCCCCCCCCCCCCTTCTCGCTGCTTGTGCCTATCAGGACCTCTGGTAGTGTGCTTTCTGGGGCCCCGGGGTACCTTATTGTCTCTTTGCGGAAGAAGTGCTTTATTTGGAGGTGTCTCAATTCTTGTCCTTTTGCTAGTTTCCACTTCCTCGTCAGTTCGTCCAGTGTCGCCAGTCTGCGCCCTATGTAGAAGTCCCCGACCGTCAGTGTGCCCCCGTCCCGCCTCCATCTTTTGAAGGTAGTATCTAGCATGGCTGGGGGGAATCTGTGATTGCTGCAGATGGGGACCATAGGGGACATTTTGGTTATCCCGAAGTGCTGTCTCAACTGGGTCCACGTTCTCAGCGTGACTACTACCACTGGGCTCGTTGTGTACCTTGTTGAGGAGGATGGGAGTGCTGCTGTGGCCAGGTCCTGGAGGACTATTCCTTTACAGGATGCCTCCTCCATTTGTGCCCACTCTGTGTCGGGTTCTTGTACCCATCCCCTCACTTTTTCTGCCATTGCTGCCCAGTGGTATTATTGTAGGTTCGGTAGAGGCAGGCCTCCTCTGACTTTCCCTCTTTGCAGTGTCGGTTTGGGAATTCTCGGGTTCTTACCCCCCACACAAACGCCATGATTAGCTTGTCTATGTTTTGGAAAAAGGCCTTGGGGATGAAGATCGGGATGGATCTAAACAGGAAGAGGAACCTTGGCAGTACGTTCGTCTTTTGATCGTCTGCACTCTTCCCGCCAGGGAGAGTGGGAGTGAGCCCCACCTTTGAAGGTCTTTTCTTACTTCCTCCACCAGTATGGTCAGGTCCACTTGTGGATCTGTGTCCAGTCTCTGGCTATCTGGATCCCCAGGTAGCCGAATCTGTTCTGGGCCGTTTTGAACGGGAGCCCCTTCAGCTCTGTCCCTCCCCCTTTTGGGTTCGCTGGGAATGTCTCGCTTTTGCCCAGGTTAAATTTGTAGCCCGAGAAGGTTCCAAACACTTTCAGTACTTACAGTCTCTCCTGTGGCTTCAAGGCATAGAGGAGCAGGTCATCTGCATAGAGTGAGACTCTGTGCTCTCTGTCTCCTCTCCGGATTCCCTCCTAGCTTTTTGTGTCCCGCAGGGCTATCACCAGGGGCTTGATCGTTAGCGCGAACTAGAGTGGGGACAGGGGGCAGCCCTGTCTTGTTCCTCTCTGTAGCTGGAAGTATTGATCTTCCTCTATTTAACCACATTCGCTTGGCCCATTTTAGGTCAGTTGGTTGGAGAGAAATGGAGAATAATGCATAACACCTCATCAGTAACCCAGAATTACCCATAGAGATTTCATTAAAAGTGCGATAAGTAGCCCAAGGATATTCTGCAGAAGGAAAATCAGAATAAATCTTTGTGCCAGCTGTAAGGTATCTATAGACAGAACAATGACTACTGATTGGCAACCATCCGCTTCACTGAAACACAGTCATGTCTCCATGGTTCTCTTAATCAAGAAATGCCACATTAACATTCCCCAAATTAAATGCTAACGTTCTATCTTGGGATCTCCTTGATGTTGGTACAACCCCTGGAGAACTAACTCTGTCTGTGGTATCCATTACTCTCTGTATACAATTATTCATTCATTCATTCATGTGTGCTCTGCCTGAAGGCAGGTCCTTGATTCATTGTCTGCTGGTGCTTCATCCTGAGCAATCTTCTTGGCAACTTGATGTCAGTGATGGCTTGTCATTGCTTTCAACTCAGAGGCAGGTCCCAAGTCCACTGGAGCCAGAAACAAACCCATACTGCTACCATTATCCTGAACCGCACACTGGCCTTCCAGTCAACTGAGCTAACTGGCCCCATTCACAAAGTCATAAATACCTTAAGTTATTACACCCACTCATTTTTGTAGATTTTGGAGAAATCAACACTGAATGGGTTTACAGTGACACATGAACACACTGTAGTACAATTAGCTTTTCAGGATGAGGCTAATTAAAATATAAAAGCCTCAACAGTCACAGTCTCAGATTCTTTTATGGCTTAAGTCCTGCCTCTGCCTTGATTGTTGCTCAGATCAAACAGTTAATGTTGAGTGTGCTGCCATATAGAAACTATAGACACAGCCAAATGAGAAGCATATGTTCACATAACACAAATACTCCTGACTTCAATGAGAAGGAAAAGAAGGTAGTTGATTAACTGCCGCTGGTTTTGCAGCCCCTGAAGTTGAATTTCACCTTCATTGTCTCTTCTTACTTTCAATGTCCTGGGTGATATGTCTTGAATTTCCCCTGGTACCCCATTAGGTGAGGGTAACACAAGACCAGTCCTTCCTCCTACTCCTTCTTTCGGTTTCTCCCATTTTACTTGGGATCACCACAATTCTGGTTGATTACCCTTCTCCATCTCCTCATGTCAGGAACACATTCCTTTTCCAGTGCTGCTGCGTTTAAATCTCTCGTCTCCAACTGGTCTTCGGCCTAGCTCTTCCCCTTCTTCCTGGCAGTCCATTCTCTCTCACTCACCTCACCACATTTTCTATTTCCTCTCTCTCTCGCCATAACAGATGACCATGTAATTTCTATCTCCTCTTGCCATTTTTTCGATGTTTCCACAATATTCGCAGGCCCACTGATGAAAAGGTTCCCAATCTTGTCCTGTCCTCCACACATCCATCTCAGGATATGCATCATATTAGTATCCGGTGGTTGTTCCTCTCTTCTTGATGTTGCCAAAGCTTCTGTACGATAAAACAAGGCCTGTAAATTCTTCCTTTCAGTTTCATTGATACTTTCCTGTCACATAACACTCCACTGCAGTGCACCCATCCAGAGCTAATCCGCTGCTTAATTCCCATTTCCAGATTTCACCTTCTGCCACCAATGACACCAAGTACTTTATTTTATTTTATTTTTTGTAAATTACTTTATCAGAGTTACAAAGCTGGAGCTCAGAGTGTGGACAGGGGCGAACCCCTAATCCAGCTCCTTGCCTGCTCCAAAAGCCAATTCAAATTGAATCCAATTCATGGTCCCCACAAGAGAGACATACCAGATCCAGGCATTACACCTGATCCCACACTCATCTTAGCCAAAAGGCCAAGAAGCAATGACACAGGGGGCGGGATTCTCCAATCCCACGGCAGAATGTCCATGCCGTCGTAAATACCATCGCGTTTTACCATGGCGTGAACGGGCCGCTCCCACGTCTAACTCTGGCCCCTACAGGGAGCCAGCATGGCGCTGGAGCGGTTTGCACTACTCCAGCTGCAGACCCCAGCGCGAATGGTGCGCCGTGGGATCCGCGAATGCGCAGTTGCACCAGCACCAATGCGTGCATGCGCAGTGGCCTCCTTCAGTGGGCTGGCCCCGACGCAACATGGTGCATGGCTAAAGGGGCCGGCGCGTAGGAAATGAAATGAAATGAAAATGAAATGAAATGAAAAGCGCTTATTGTCACAAGTAGGCTTCAAATTAATTACTGTGAAAAGCCCCTAGTCGCCACATTTCGGCGCCTGTTCGGGGAGGCTGGTACGGGAATTGAACCGTGCTGCTGGCCTGCCTTGGTCTGCTTTCAAAGCCAGCGATTTAGCCCAGTGTGCTAAACCAGACCCCAGCCACAGAGGCTAGCCCGCCGATCGGTGGGTCCCGATCGCGGGCCAGGACACATCGGAGGCCCCCCCGGGGTCCGCGGGACTCGGCTCTTTTCCTACGGCCTCTCAGCCTATCATCTGGGCCAGAGAATCGGCGGGCTGACCACGTAGAGCGGCCCGCGACCGGAGCCGCGCCAACCACGCCGGCGCCAATGACTGCGGAGAATCGCGTTCTGGCGTCGGGGTGGTGTGGCCCGTTCGTGGGGATTCTCCGGCCTGGCGTAGGGCTGGGAGAATCCCGCCCCAAGTACTTTAAACAATTCATTACTAAACTTAGTCACTGATGCAAGCAAGTTCACTGTGCCAGTTACAGATGCACCACAGAAAGCATCCTTTCTGGCTGCATCACAGCCTGGTATGGCAACTGGTCGGCCCAAGATCATATGAAACTACAGAGAATCGTGAACACAGCCCAGTCCATCACGTGAACGTGCCTCCCATCCATTGACTCTGACTATACCTCCTGTTGTCTTGGGAAGTGGGTAGCATAATCAAAGACCCATCCCACCCACTATTGTAGGGGATGGAGGCTGCCTCGTGCAGGGATGGAGGCTACTCCGTGCGGGGGCACCAGTTTGGCAGCCCTGGTTACGGCACCTCTGCCACTCCCGCCGGCGCGGTACTCCAACAGCCCTATAGTGGTGGCAGCTTTGCGGATCTGGGGGCCAGTGGAGGAGGCATATAGGGGTAGTGAGAGCATCGGTGTGGACCCCAATCTGCGGCAATCACCGATTTGCCCCGGGGAACATGGACGGTGGGTATCGACTGTGGCGGAGGGCGGGGATTGTGAGGGTGCGTGAACTGTTCCTGGAAGGGAGCTTCCCGAGCATGAGGGCGTTGGAGGAGAAGTTTGGGCTGGCGGGAGGGAATGACTTTAGATACTTACAGGTGCGGGATTTCGTGTGCAGAATGGTGCCGTCCTTCCCACGCCTCCCGCCAAATGGGAGGCAGGACAGGGTAGTATCTCGGGGAGAGGACTTCCGGTTGCGGCTATGCGGAGCTAGGCCGCACGATTCGGCAGCTCCCGCTATCACGGACTTTCGGGCTCTTTAGAGGAGCCCCAACGGAAATCTTTTTTTGAAGACAACCCGTGGGGAAGGGAAGAGAGAGGTCCCCCTTCAACTTTTATGGACCGGACCAGAAGTGAAACGGCCAAAAAAGCGGCATTGGAGCAGCGGGAGAAGCGAGGGAAGAAAAGCAAAATGGCGGCGGCCGGGGACAAAGCGGAGTGCGGGCCGGAGCTGCAGGAGTTCATCAAGCGCTGCTTTGAGGAGCTGTGCAAGGAGATGCTGGCGCCTATGTTGTCGGCAATTGAAGGACTAGGGATAACCCAGAAGGCCCACGAGCTAAAGATCCAGGAGGTACAGAAAAGAGTGAGTGAGAATGAGGACGAGCTCTTGGGCCTGGCGGTGAGAGTGGAGGAGCACGAGGCGCACACAAGAGGTGGGCGGGAAGACTCGAAGACCTGGAGAACAGGTCGAGGAGAAAGAACCTGCGGATCCTAGGTCTCCCTGAAGGAGTGGAGGGGGCCGATGCCGGGCACGATGATCGGGGCGATGATGGGAGCGGAGGCCCCTTCGAGGCCACTGGAGCTGGAAGGGGCACACCGGGTGCTGGCAAAGAAGCCCCAGGCAAACGAGCCGCCAAGGACGATGGTGGTGAGATTTCACCGTTTCACGGACAGAGAGAGGGTCCTGAAATGGGCCAAGAAGGAGCGGAGCAGCAAGTGGGACAATGCAGAGATCCGAATATACCCGGACTGGAGCACGGAGGTTGCAAAGAGGACAGCGGGTTTCAACCGGGCCAAGGCGGTGCTGCATCGGAAAGGAGTGAAATTTGGAATGCTGCAGCCAGCGCGACTGTGGGTCACATACAAGGATCAACACTATTACTTCGAAACGCCTGAAGAGGCGTGGACCTTCATACAAACCGAAAAGTTGGACTAAAACTGAGGGTTTGTGAGGGTGGGGGGGATGCTTGATGTGTGATGGTTGTATATCGGGGGTCAATCACGCGCAGGAAATGTTACATGGGCTGGGGGAGAGAGACAAGGCTGCGACACGAGCTGCGCCAGAGGAGGCGGGGCAGGCTTCGGAAAGCGCGGGGTTTTTTCCGCGCTAGGGAAGGAAGGCGGGAAGGGGAATGGAGGCATGCACACTGATTGGGACACTCCCACACGGGGAGGTCAATGGGACGGTGGAGGAAGCCAGGGTCAGCAGGTGTCAGCTGACTTACGGGAGTGATATTGGGGGAGCAAAAAAGCTAGACAGGGGTCTAGCGGGGGGGGGGGGAGGGGAGGGGAGGATGGGGGGGGGGAAAGGGTTGCTGCTGCACTGGCCGAAAGGGAATGGGACACAGAAGAGGTGGTCGGGGCGGGGGTCTCCCGGCTGGGGGACTGGAGGGTGAGGGCGGCGCGGACACGGGACTGGCCTAGAAAAGGAGATGGCTAGTCGGCCGGGGGGGGGGGGGGGGGTGTGTGTGTGTGTGTGTGTGAGAGCCCCTCCAATCCGGCTGATAACGTGGAACGTGAGGGGCCTGAACGGGCCGGTGAAGAGGGCCCGAGTGTTCGTGCATTTAAAGGGACTGAAGGCAGACGTGGTCATGCTCCAAGAGACACATCTGAAGGTGGTGGTCCAGATCAGGTTAAGAAAGGGATGGGTAGGTCAGGTATTCCATTCGGGGCTGGACGCGAAGAACAGAGGGGTGGCAATATTGTTGGGGAAGCGGGTGTCATTTGAGGCCAAGACTATCGTAGTGGATAACGGAAGGCGATATGTGATGGTGAGCGGTAGGTTGCAGGGGACGTGGGTGGTGTTGGTAAATGTATACGCCCGAACTGAGATGATGCTGGATTCATGAAGCGCATGTTGGGGCGCATTCCGGACCTGGAGGTAGGAGGCCTGATAATGGGTGGGGACTTCAATACAGTGTTGGACCCAGAACTGGACCACTCCAGATCAAGGACTGGAAAGAGGCCGGCGACGGCCAGGGTGCTTAGGGGGTTTATGGATCAGATGGGGGGAGTGGACCCATGGAGGTTTGCTAGGCCGCAGGCCAGGGAATTTTCTTTTTTCTCCCACGTGCACACAGCCTACTCCCGGGTAGATTTCTTTGTTCTGGGCAGGGCGCTCATCCCGAGGGTGGAGGGAACGGAGTATTCGGCCATAGCCGTTTCGGATCACGCCCCGCACTGGGTGGAACCGGAGCTGGGAGAGGAGAGGGACCAACGCCCACTGTGGCGGCTGGATGTGGGACTGCTGGCAGATGAGGTGATGTGTGGGAAGGTGAGGGGGTGCATCGAAAGGTACTTGGAGGCCAACGACAACGGGGAGGTGCGGGTGGGGGTGGTATGGGAGGCGTTGAATGCGGTGATCAGGGGAGAGCTAATCTCCATCAGGGCTCATAGGGAGAAGACAGAGGGCATGGAAAGGGAGACGTTAGTGGGGGAGATTTTAAGAGTGGACAGGAGATACGCAGAGGCCCCGGAGGAGAGATTGCTTGGGGAAAGACGACGTCTCCAGACGGAGTTTGATCTGTTGACCACAGGGATGGCAGAGGCACAGTGGAGGAAGGCGCAGGGGGCGACCTACGAGTACGGGGAAAAGGCGAGTCGGATGCTGGCACACCAGCTCCGTAAGAGGATGGCAGCGAGGGAAATAGGGGGAGTCAAAGATGGAAGGGGAGCCACGGTGCGGAGTGCGACGAAAATAAACGAGGTATTCAAGGCCTTCTATGAGGAGCTGTACAGATCCCAGCCCCCAGCGGGGGAAGAGGGGATGAGACGATTCCTAGACCAGCTGAGATTCCCGAGGGTGGAGGAGCAAGAGGTGGCTGGTTTGAGGGCATCAATTGGGTTGGAGGAGCTGAGCAAGGGTTTGGGGAGCATGCAGGCGGGAAAGGCCCCGGAACCAGACGGGTTCCCGGTGGAGTTCTACAGGAAGTACGTAGACCTGTTGGCCCCGCTACTAGTGAGGACCTTTAATGAGGCAAGAGAGGAGGGGACCCTGCCCCCGACAATGTCGGAGGCGACGATTTCTTTGATCCTAAAGCGGGACAAGGACCCACTGCAATGTGGATCGTACAGGCCGATCTCGCTCCTCAATGTGGATGCTAAGTTGCTGGCAAAAGTGCTGGCCACGAGGATGTGTCCCGGGGGTGATCCACGAGGACCAGACGGGATTTGTAAAGGGCAGGCAACTAAACACCAATGTGCGGCGGCTCTTAAACGTGATAATGATGCCATCGGAGGAGGGAGAGGCGGAGATAGTGGCAGCTATGGACGCGGAGAAGGCCTTTGACCGAGTAGAGTGGGAGTACCTCTGGGAGGCGCTGCGTAGGTTTGGGTTCGGGGGAGGGTTTATCAGTTGGGTTAAGCTCCTTTACAGGGCCCCGATGGCGAGTGTAGTGACGAACCGGCGGAGGTCGGAGTACTTTCGGCTGTACCGAGGGACGAGGCAGGGGTGCCCCCTGTCCCCCCTGTTGTTTGCATTGGCGATCGAACCCTTGGCCATGTCATTGAGGGAGTCCAGGAAATGGAGGGTGGTGGTCCGAGGGGGAGAAGAGCATCGAGTGTCGCTTTATGCGGATGACCTGTTGCTGTATGTGGTGGATCCAATGGAGGGGATGGTGGAGGTCATGCAGACTCTAAGGGAGTTTGGGGAGTTTTCGGGCTATAAGCTCAATGTAGGGAAGAGTGAGCTTTTTGTAGTACAGGCAGGGGACCAAGAAAGGGGGATAGGGGATCTACCGCTGAGGAGGGCGGAGGGGAGCTTTCGGTACCTGGGGATCCAGATAGCCAGGAGTTGGGGGGCCCTACATGAACTAAATCTGACGAGGTTGGTGGAGCAAATGGAGGAGGACTTCAAAAGATGGGACATGTTACCGCTCTCGCTAGCGGGTAGGGTGCAGTCGGACAAAATGGTGGTCCTTCGAGGTTTCTTTTTGTGTTTCAGTGCCTTCCCATCGTGATCACCAAGGCCTTTTTTAAGAGAGTAGGTAGGAGTATTATTGGGTTTGTGTGGGCGAATAGGACCCCGAGGGTAAGGAGAGGGTTTCTGGAACGCAGTAGGGACCGAGGAGGGTTGGCGCTGCCAAACCTAGGGAGCTACTACTGGGCAGCAAATGTGGCGATGATCCGCAAGTGGGTGATGGAGGGAGAGGGGGCGGCATGGAAGAGGGTGGAGATGGCGTCCTGTAAAGGAACGAGCCTAGGGGCGTTGGTGATGGCACCGCTGCCGCTTTCGCCGTCAAAGTATACCACGAGCCCTGTGGTGGCGGCAACGCTAAGGATCTGGGGCCAGTGGGGACGGCACAGGGGTGCAATGGGAGCCTCGGTGTGGTCCCCGATCAGGGGTAACCACCGGTTTGTCCCGGGGAGGATGGACAGGGGGTTTCAGAGCTGGCATCGGGCGGGGATTAGAAGAATGGGGGACTTGTTCATTGACGGGACGTTTGCGAGCCTAGGGGCACTGGAGGAGAAGTTTGAGATACCCCCGGGAAATGCTTTTAGATATATGCAGGTGAGGGCGTTTGTGAGGCGACAGGTGAGGGAATTCCCGTTGCTCCGGGCACAGGAAATTCAAGACAGGGTGATCTCGGGTGCCTGGGTCGGGGAGGGCAAGGTGTCGGCAATATACCAGGAGATGAAAGAAGAGGGGGAAGCGGTGGTAGAAGAGTTGAAGGGTAAATGGGAGGAGGAGCTGGGGGAGGAGATTGAGGAGGGGCTATGGGCTGATGCCCTAGGGAGGGTTAATTCCTCCTCCTCATGTGCCAGGCTTAGCCTGATACAATTTAAGGTGGTTCACAGAGCGCACTTGATGGGGGCGAGGCTGAGTAGGTTCTTTGGGGTAGAGGACAGATGTGGAAGGTGCTCAGGGAGCCTAGCGAACCATGTCCATATGTTTTGGTCATGCCCGGCACTGGAGGGGTTCTGGAGAGGAGTGGCGGGAGCAATATCTCAGGTGGTGAAAGTCCGGGTCAAGCCAAGCTGGGGGCTAGCAATATTTGGAGTAGTGGACGAGCCGGGAGTGCAGGAGGCGAAAGAGGCCGGCATTCTGGCCTTTGTGTCCCTAGTAGCCCGGCGAAGGATCTTGCTAATGTGGAAGGAGGTGAAGCCCCCCAGCGTGGAGGCCTGGATAAACGACATGGCTGGGTTCATAAAGCTGGAGAGGATTAAGTTTGCCTTGAGAGGGTCTGTGCAGGGGTTCTACAGGCCGTGGCAACCGTTCCTAGACTATCTCGCGGAGCGTTAGAGGAAGGTCGGTCAGCAGCAGCAACCTAGGGGGGCGGGGGACGTCCTGTGAGGGGGCGGGGGGGGGAATGGGGGCTTGCCTGGGAGGGTGGATGAGCAAGAGAAAACATGAAGGATTTGGGAAACTGGCACGTGTGGGAGAGAGCCAGTGTACAAAGCTATGTAACATATCGTTTTTACCATGTATATATCTTGCTCTGTGCGATTTCTTATTATTTTGCTATGAGGGGGGGGGGGGGGGTTATTGTTTGTAAGGGGGGAAAATTGTGTTTAAAAACTTTAATAAATATATATATTTTTTTTTTAAGTATCTCGGGGAGAGGTAGGTGAGGGTAGAATCTCAGATATTTACAAAGAACTAATGGGAGCAGAGGATACACAGATTGATGACCTGAAGGTTTAAGTGGGAGGAGGAGCTCGGGGGGGGGGGAGGTGGAGGACGGTATTTGGGCAGAAGCTCTGGGCAGAGTAAACACGACCGCAACGTGTGCCAGTTTAAGGTGGCCTGGATGAGTACATTTTTCGGGCTGGAGGACACGTGTGCCAGATGCGCCAGGGGGCCGGCTAATCACGTGCACATGTTCTGATTGTGCCCTAGACTCAGGAGGTACTGGCAGGGATTCGCGACATCATGTCCCGGGTTTTGAAAACTGGGGTGGTAATGAGTCCTGAGGTGGCAATCTTTGGGGTGTCGGAGGACTCGGGAGTCCCGGATGAGAAGGAGGCCGATGTCTTGGCCTTTGCTTCCCTGGTAGCCCGGCGACGAATACTGTTGGCATGGAGGGACTCAAAGCCCCCGAAGACCGAAGTATGGCTATCAGACATGGCGAGCTTTCTCGGTCTAGAAAAGGTTAAGTCCGCCTCGAGAGGTTCACTGTCAGGGTGCGCCCCGAGGTGGCAGCCATTCATTGACTTCTTCGCGGAGAATTAATCTTCAGAGGGGGGGGGGGGGGGGGGCTGGGGGGGAGGGGGGGGTGGTGCTGGGGTAGTGTAGAGTAGGGGGTGGTTTAGGCAGGTCCTTGCATGAATGGTGTTGCTAACTTTTGGTTGGCTCTTAAATCGTAATTTGCTCTGTTTGTTTAACCTTTGCTCTAGAGTCGCCAGGTATCTTTATGATACCGCCACGAGGTTCAAGTTCAAGTAATGATCAATAACTCAACACACCAATTTGTAAGATTCAAATCAAAACACATTTATTATACACAGTAAATCACTACTCATGCATAAACTCTACTTTCTAGGCTATTCCTATCACTAAAAGGCCTATACTTAGCTTCGGACTGGCCCACCAGGTCAGAGGAACAAATGGCCTTTCGTTCAGGTCCTGAGTCTGCAGGATTCAAAAGCTGGTATGGACTTGTAGCTAGGAGCGCCTACCTCGTAGCGAGCGTTGATTTGAGACTTACTTGGTTGGCGGCAGCTGAGACAGGTCACTCTCACGGGTTGATTCAAGTTGCTGAGTGACCCTGCCAAAGAAGGATGATTTGAACTTGGGGGCTTTACTTTATAGTCCCCAGGGGCATCCCGCCCTTTGGTGCAGACCCCGTACCTGGTTCCAAGTGATTGGACCGCGTTCCGATCACTTGGATCGATTTCTCCAATACTGGAGTTGTTCCCTCATCGTTGGACGGTCCCTAAATGTCCGTTGGCCTTTCTTTGTCTTGGCTCCTGCTGGCGCCGAGGAGTCTGGCTTGGCTTTATTCACCTTAACTGTTGCCAATGTGCCTGGGAATCGCACATTACTATGCAGATGGCTGCTACATTACTATGCAGATGGCTGCTGGTTTTGGTGCTGTCTGGTTGTTTTGCAGGTTTCAATATACATGATTTCTGCACTTGCTAGTCTTTGCCTGTGTTGGCTGAATTTCCCTTCAGCCTTTGCGGTTCTCCATTTTAAGTCGGGAAGTGGCCAACCCAGGTGGCTACAATTGAGTCGTGGTTTGCACTATGTGTTACTTGCTTTTCCTTTTGTATGGTACCAATGTCATTGTTTTATATGCCAAAAATACCTCAATAAAATTGTTTATTTAAACAAAAGTCCCATCTCACCAGGGCAATTCTCCCTTCCAACTTCTTCCATCAGGCAGGAGATACAAAAGTCTGAGAACACGCACTAACAGGTTCGAAAACAGCTTTTGTTATCCCTTAGTGCCCAAGGGCGTTGTTACCACTTCCGGTTGCGGTGATGCGGAGCGAAGCCGCACATTTCAGCAGCTCCCGCTATCACGGACTTTTGGGCTCTCCAGAGGAGCCCCAACGGAATTTTTTTGATTTAATCCCGTGTGGGAAGGTGAAGTAAGGTCCCCCCTTACGTGTAGTATGGCGGAAATTAGCGGTGGAGCGTCGGAGAAAGAGGCTCTGGAGCAGCGGCAAAAATGAGGGGGAAAAAACAAGTTGGCGGAGGGCGGAGATCGAGCAGCATGGGGGCCGGACCAGCAGGAGTTCCTTAAGCGCTGTGTGGAGGAGCTGAAAAAGGAGGTGCTGGCGCCAGTGCTGTTGGCGATTGAGGGGCTGAAGGAGACCCAGAAGGCCCAGGCGGTGGAGCTTCGTGAGGTGAGGGATAAAACGAACGAGAACGAGGATGAGATCCTGGGCCTGGCGGTAAAAATGGAGGCGCAAGAGGCGGTGCACAGGAGGTGGGCCGAGAGACTCGAGGTCCTGGAGAACAGATCGAAGAGGAAGAATCTCCGGATTCTGGGTCTCCCCGAAGGAGTGGAGGGAGCTGATGCCGGAGCGTACGTGAGTATGATTCTCCAGTCGCTGATGGGTGCGGAGGCCTCTCCGAGCGTCCTGGAGCTGGAAGGGGCTCACCGGGTCCTGGCGAGGAGACCCAAGGCTGATGAGCCGCCAAGGGCGATAGTGGCAAGGTTCCACCGCTTCGCGGGCAAAGAAAGTGTTCTGAGATGGGCCAAGAAGGTGCGGAGCAGTAGATGGGAGAATGTGGTGATCCGAGTCTACCAGGATTGGAGGGCGGAGGTGGCAAGGAGGAGAGCTGGCTTCAACCGGGCCAAGGCGGCATTGCACAAGAAAAGAGTCAGGTTCGGCATGCTGCAGCCTGCGCGACTGTGGGTCACTTATCAGGACCGACACCATTATTTTGAAACGCCGGAAGAGGCTTGGACCTTTATTCAAACGGAAAAATTGGACTCAAACTGATGGGCTGTGGCTGTGGGGGGGGGGGGGATGTTGGTTGCATACGGGGTTGTAAAGAAGGGTAAAGAACATTTCAGGGGTGGGATGAGGGATGGGGATGTGGGTAGAGTTCTGGTTAAAATTGCTTTTTCTTTTCTTCTCCTTTCTCTGTAAACGAGATGGTGGGGAATGTGGGCGTCAGTGCTGGAGGGAGGTGAGACTCGGGGATGGGGGAACTGGGAAAATGGCCGCAACAGGAGCTGCGCCACAGGGAGCGGGCAGGCTCAGGAAAGCGCGGGCTTTTTCCCGTGCTGGGGGGGGGGGGGAATGAGGAAAGTAAGGAGGAGGAGAGACTCCCACACGGGGGAGATCAACGGGAAGGCGGGGGAAGCCGGGGTCAGCAGAAGTCAGCTGACTCACGGAAGTAATATGGGGGAGCAAGACTGCTCGATGCGGATCTAGCGGGGAGAGGGGGAGGGAAGGGGGGGATATTAGGGTTGCTGCTGCACTGTCCAAGGGGGAGCTGAACATGGAAGAGATGGTCGGGGCGGGGGTTCCCCGTCTGGGGGACTGGAGAGTGCGGGGAGCACGGGCACGGGACTGGCCTAAGATAGGAGATGGCTAGTCGGTGCGGGGCGGGGGGGGGGGGGGGAGGGTAACCCCCCAATCCGGCTGATCACGTGGAATGTGAGAGGCCTAAATGGGCCAGTTAAGAGGGCCCGAGTGTTCGCGCACCTAAAAGGACTTAAGGCAGACGTGGCCATGCTCCAGGAGACACATCTGAAGCTGGCAGATCAGGTCAGGTTAAGGAAGGGATGGGTAGGACAGGTGTTCCATTCGGGCTGCATGCAAAGAATAGAGGGGTGGCAATATTGGTGGGGAAGCGGGTGTCGTTTGAGGCCAAGAATATAGTAGCGGACAATGGAGGCCGATACGTGATGGTGAGCGGTAGGTTGCAGGGGACGGAGGTGGTACTGGTGAATGTATACGCCCCGAACTGGGACGATGCTGGATTCATGAAACGGATGTTGGGGCGTATTCCAGACTTGGAGGTAGGGAGCTTGATAATGGGTGTGGATTTTAACACGGTGCTGGAGCCAGCATTAGATCGCTCCAGGTCGAGGACGGGGAAGAGGCCGGCTGCGGCCAAGGTGCTTCGGGGGTTTATGGATCAGATGGGGGGAGTAGATCCGTGGAGATTTGCCAGGCCTTTGGCCAGGGAATTTTCTTTTTTCTCCCACGTGCATAAGGCCTACTCCCGGATAGATTTTTTTGTTCTGGGCAGGGCATTGGTCCCGTAAGTGGAGGGAATGGAGTATTCGGCCATAGCCATTTCAGACCACGCCCCGCATTGGGTGGAGCTAGAGCTGGGGGAGGAGAGGGACCAACGGCCGTTGTGGCGGTTGGATGTGGGACTGCTGGCAGACGAGGAAGTGTGCAGGATGGTGCGGGGGTGTATCGAAAGGTATCTGGAGGCCAATGACAACGGGGAGGTGCAGGTGGGAGAAGTATGGGAGGCGCTGAAGGCGGTGGTCAGGGGAGAGTTAATCTCCATCAGGGCTCATAGGGTGAAGAGAGAGGGCAGGGAGAGGGAGAGGTTAGTGGGGGAGATTTTAAGGGTGGACAGGAGATATGCAGAGGCCCCTGATGAGAGACTACTCAGGGAGAGACGAAGTCTCCAGACGGAGTTCCACCTGTTGACCACAGGGAAGGCAGAGGCACAGTGGAGGAAGGCACAGGGGGCGATATATGAATATGGGGAGAAGGCGAGTAGGATGCTGGCACACCAGCTCCGTAAGAGGATGGCAGCGAGGGAAATAGGTGGAATCAAGGATGACAGGGGAACTACGGTGCCGAGTGCGGTGAAAGTGAATGAGGCATTCAAGGCCTTTTACGAGGAGCTGTATAGGTCCCAGCCCCCAGGGGGAAAAGAGGGGATGAGACGATTCTTGGACCAACTGAGGTTCCCGAGGGTGGAGGAGCTGGAGGTGGCTGGTTTGGGGGCGCCAATTGGGGTGGAGGAGTTGGTTAAAGGACTGGGGAGCATGCAGGCAGGGAAGGCCCCAGGGCCAGATGGGTTCCCGGTGGAGTTTTATTGGAAGATTGTAGACCTGTTAGCCCCATTGCTGGTAAGGACCTTCAATGAAACAAGGGAGGGGCCCGCGACAATGTCGGAGGCGACAATCTCTTTGATCTTGAAGCGGGATAAGGACCCAATGCAATGTGGGTCGTATCGACCGATCTCGCTCCTTAATGTAGATGCTAAGTTGCTGGCAAAAATGTTGGCTATGAGGATTGAGGACTGTGTCCCGGGGGTGATTCACGAGGACCAGACGGGATTTGTAAAGGGTAGGCAACTAAACACCAATGTGCGAAGGCTCCGAAATGTGGTAATGATGCCATCGGTGGAGGGAGAGGCAGAGATAGTGGCAGCCATGGACGCGGAGAAGGCCTTTGACCGAGTAGAGTGGGAGTATCTCTGGGAAGTGTTGAGGAGGTTTGGGTTCAGGGGAGGGTTTAGTGGTTGGGTTAAGCTCCTGTATAGAGCCCCGGTGGCGAGTGTGGTCACGAACCGGCGGAGGTCGAAGTATTTCCGGCTGTATCGAGGGACGAGGCAGGGGTGCCCCCTGTCCCCTCTGCTGTTTGCATTGGCAATTGAACCTTTGGCCATGGCGTTAAGGGAGTCGGGGAATTGGAAGGGGGTGGTCCGAGGGGGAGAGGAACATCGAGTGTCGCTGTACGCAGACGACTTGTTGCTGTATGTGGCGGACCCAGTGGAGGGGATGGTTGAGGTAATGCAGATCCTACGGGAGTTTGGAGACTTTTCGGGCTTTCAGCTCAACGTGGGAAAGAGTGAGCTCTTTGTGGTGCATCCGGGGGATCAGGGAAGAGGGATAGACGACCTACCGTTGAGGAAGGCGGAAAGGAGCTTTCGATATTTGGGGATTCAGGTAGCTAGGAGCTGGGGGGCACTGCACAAACTTAATTTGACGTGGCTGGTGGAACAGATGGAGGAGGATTTTAAAAGGTGGGACATGTTGCCACTCTCGCTGGCGGGCAGGGTACAGTCGAATAAAATGGTGGTCCTCCCTAGGTTTCTTTTTGTGTTCCAGTGCCTTCCAATCGTGATCACCAAGGCCTTTTTTAAGAGGGTAGGCAGGAGCATTATGAGTTTTGTGTGGGAGAGCAAGACCCCGAGGGTAAGGAGGGGGTTCCTGGAGCATAGCAGGGATAGAGGAGGGTTGGCGTTGCCGAATTTGGGTGGCTACTACTGGGCAGCCAACGTGGCGATGATCCGTAAGTGGGTGATGGAGGGAGAGGGGGCGGCGTGGAAGAGGTTGGAGATGGCGTCCTGCAAAGGAACGAGTCTGGGGGCGCTGGTGACGGCACCGCTGCCACTCTCGCCGACAAGGTACACCACGAGTCTGGTGGTGGCGGCAACGCTAAAGATCTGGGGGCAGTGGAGACGACACAGGGGTGCGCTGGGAGCCTCGGTATGGTCCCCGATTAGGGATAACCATCGGTTTGTCCCAGGAAGGATGGACAGGGGGTTCCAGAGCTGGCATCGAGCAGGGATTAGAAGAATGGGGGACCTGTTCATCGATGGGACGTTTGCGAACTTAGGGGCGCTGGAGGAGAAATTTGGACTACCCCCGGGAAATGCGTTCAAGTACATGCAAGTGAGGGCGTTTGTGAGGCAGCAGGTGAGGGAATTTCTGCTGCTCCCGGCACAGGGGATTCAAGACAGGGTGATTTCGGGAGTATGGGTCGGAGAGGGCAAGGTGTCGGTGATATACCAGGAGATGAAAGAGGAGGGGGAGGCTTTGGTAGAGGAGCTGAAAGGTGAATGGGAAGAGGAACTGGGGGAGGGGCTGTGGGCTGATGCCCTAAGTAGGGTTAATTCCTCTTCCTCGTGTGCCAGGCTTAGCCTGATACAGTTTAAGGTAGTGCATAGAGCGCATATGACGGGGGCGAGGCTGAGCAGGTTCTTTGGAGTGGAGGACAGATGTGGGAGGTGCTCAGGGTGTCCGGCGAACCATGTCCATATGTTTTGGTCATGCCCGGCACTGGAGGGGTTCTGGAGGGGAGTTGCAGGAACAGTATCTAAGGTGGTGAAAGTCCGGGTCAAGCCAAGCTGGGGGCTAGCACTATTTGGAGTAGTGGACGAGCCGAGAGTGCAGGAGGCGAAAGAGGCCGGCATTCTGGCCTTTGTGTCCCTAGTAGCCCGGCGAAGGATCTTGCTAATGGGGAAGGAGGCGAAGCCCCCCAGCGTGGAGGCCTGGATAAATGATATGGCTGGGTTTATCAAGTTGGAAAGGATCAAGTTTGCCTTGAGAGGGTCTGCGCAGGGGTTCTACAGGCGGTGGCAATTGTTCCTAGACCATCTCGCGGGGAGTTAGATGAAGGTCGGACAGCAGCAGCAGCAGCAACCCGGGCGGGGGGACGACGACATCGTTCGTGGGGGGGGGGGGGCGGGTTCTTTGAGGGGCATCTGAGCAAGAAAACACATGAATGATCCGGAAACTGACATGTACGGGATGAATCCAATGTACAAAGTTCTGTATCATATTGATTTGCCATGTTTGTTGTTACGGGGGGTGGGGGGGGTTTGTTTGTAAGATGGAAAATATTGTTGAGAAATTCTTAATAAAAACATATTTAAAAAAAAAGATAAAACATTGTCCGACCTTCCGTTGGATCATTTCTTTGACTTGTATAGAGTCCCAACAGTGCAGAAGGAAACCATTCGGCCCATCGAGTCTGCACCAAATCTCTGTAAGAGCAACCTACCAAGGCCCACTCCCCCGCCCTATCTCCATAACCCGACCTAATCTACACACAATTGGACACTAAGGGGCAACTTAGTATGGTCAAACCATCTAGCCTGCACACTCTTGGACACTAGGGCAATTTAACATGGCCAGTCCACCTAACCTGCACATCTTTGGATTGGGGGAGGAAACCGGAGCACCCAGAGGAAACCCACGCGGACACGGGGAGAACGTGCAAACGCCACACAGTCACCCAAGGCAGGAATTGAACCCAGGCCCCTAGCGCTGTGAGGCAGCAATGCTAACCACTGTACCACAATGCCACCCTTACTTCTCTTGGTTTCACCAAACTGCTCCCTCCTTTCATTGTTTGGGTGAGTAAAACCCTTGATGGAAGAGTCTGCAATTTTAGAGATTTGGCATCAGCTACAGCACCCATTAACATCCCTGATGTTAAACTGGGAGTCTGCCCCTTTAAAGCCGCTGAGCCCAGTTAAATATCACAGCAACATCAACTTAATATCGCCCTCTCCACACGACCCTATCCCAATTGCGTGTGTTAATAGTAAATCATAAGAATTCCGTCCAAGTAAAAATCTGCGGGATTGGAGTGGGTCACGCTGTCAGGTGGAAGTCCAGCCCTGAAGGAATTCTGGCGGGAACACGAGAAGAAAGTCCAGCATAAAACCTCAGATGGGCCTTCAGGTGGATGATGCTCCATTCTGGGAGACTCGCAGGCAATCCACAGAGTCAGTAACCCTCAGTGAATGTAGTTGGTGGCCTGACTTCACTGCATCGCTTACCAGATTGCTCCTAGTGGCTGAGTTTCCTGTTATCAAAGGTGACAAATCACCATATTTTGGAAAGGTGGGGAAAAGAGTGTGTGTGTGTGTGTGTGGGGGGGGGGGGGGGGGGAGATAAAAACTTCAGAGCATAATATTACAACCCATTCAAGACCATTCCTGAGTAAGGAGGTACTTTTGGGAGGAGGGACCTGGAACCATAGGAATGAGAAAAGTAAAACGAACTGAAAGGACAAAGCCATCTCTTTGCTTTCCACCCTCCCCCTCCTCATACACGCAACTGAAATAAGACACCAGCTCAATACAGGAAAGAAAGGAAGAAGTGGAGAGTGTTTGCTTTTATTGTTAGAGCCTGGGGGGAATAGAGCCAATATCCTGGACCTACACTAAGCATTCCCTCCCTCCCCCAATCAACCAGCATGAACCAAACCCGCAGCAGCAACAGGCTCCCCCAAAACACCGTAAAACGTCACTTGATAATCCCCACTTCTTTTTCAATGAAGACAAATAAGTTTTAACAACCCTCCATTCACAGCATGTTCTTTGTTCTGCCACTCCTGATTTAAGCCACAGGCATTCAAAGATCGATTCAAGTATCATTTGTAGAATGTAAGCATGACTTGAGGGCATTTTCAAAAATGGGAGTTGGCAACAATAAAAACACTCCACCGAAGGAACAAGCAATTTGCCAACAATATCTTTTTTAATCACACACATTGTTCAGTGTTGCAGCGCACTAATAAAAATGTTTAGAACATTAAATGGGAGATCTAATATTGCTCAGGGAACAGATTCTTTTTGTCTTCTCATGAAAGTGAGGGATAACAAAATCCATGAAATGGTCAACATTTTCCATTCCTTCCACCTTTCTCTACTTTTCTACACCTCAGGAGCTTAACCGCAACACCCACCAAACATTCCTCCTTCCACCTCAGAACAGATACATCAATGAGATAGTTTTGCTTCCACATTAACATTGAAATTGTGGTGAACGTTGTATTGTCTGTACCTCATGTGAGGTGTATTATGGTAAGGCCCCTGTACTACAGGTACGCAGGTAGATCCCTGCCTGCTGGCTCCGCCCAGTAGGCGGAGTATAAATGTGTGGGCTCTCCGATCTGCAGCCATTTCAGCAGCAGCTGCGGGAGGCTATACATCGCTGCGTAATAAAGCCTCGATTACTCTCTACTCTCGCCTCGTTGCAATTGATAGTGCATCAATTTATTACGCAGAGATTTTACAATGATGGACCTCCGCATCAAGCCTGGTCGCCTGCAGCTGTACCCTCAAGCAGACAACGCCAAGTCGGCCTTTGCACATTGGCTAGCTCGCTTTGAAGCCTACATTGGATCTGCGACAGAACCACCCTCAGAGGTACAGAAGCTCCAGATCCTCCACACGCGGCTGAGCTCCGATATTTTTCCCCTCATCCGGGACGCGCCGACCTACGCTGAGGCCATGGCGCTACTGAAGGAGAACTACACTCAGCAGACTAACAAAATCTATGCCAGGCACCTCCTGTCCACGCAGCATCAACTCCCCGGTGAGTCTGTGGAAGATTTCTGGCGTGCCCTGCACGCCCTGGCGAGGGACTGCGATTGCCAGGCCATTTTGGCCATTGAACATTCTGAACTTCTAATTAGAGACGTGTTTGTTACAGGCATAGGGTCAGCTTACATCCGCCAGCGACTCTTAGAAGGGGCTACCCTCGACCTCGCGGCGACCAAGAAACTAGCGATCTCCCTCACAGTCACCTCACATAATGTACAGGCGTATGCCCCCGCGGCACGGCACACCCCTCCTGGGCATCGTGGACCCCGCCAGCGAACACCCCATCGTGGACCCCACCAACGATTGCCCCCAGCCAACCAACCCCGGGGGACCCAGGTGCTAGTCAAAACACCCGCGGCAGAGCTGCCCGGTGTGGAGCGCGCTCTGCAAGGCCTGCGGGAAGAAAGGCCATTTTGCTGCTGTGTGCCAGGCCTGCCCGATCGCCGCTATTGTCCAAACACCCCCCACGTGCGATCCGTGGGCACCGCTGTCTACCTCACCTCAGACCACGTGCGGCCCGTGGGCGCCGCTACCTTGCCTGCCTCAGGACACGTGCGGCCCGTGGGCGCCGCCAACTTCCCTGCTCGTCGGGCACCGCATCGGGCCGCTCATCGCCTGCAACCGCCGCAGACCAGCCGCGTCTCGCCTCCATCACGATCGACCAGTCCCGACCGCACAACATCGCGACCGCGTCGACGACAGTAAACGTCGGCGGGCACGAGACATCCTGCCTTCTGGACTCCGGGAGCACGGAAAGCTTCATCCACCCCGATACGGTAAAGCGCTCCTGCCTCGCGGTACACCCCATTAACCAAAAAATCTCCCTGGCCTCCAGATCCCACTCCGTGGCGATCCGGGGGTACTGCACCGCCACCCTCACCATCCAGGGCGTAGAGTTCAGCGGCTTCCGGCTCTACGTCCTCCCCAACCACTGCGCTGCCTTGCTACTCGGCCTGGACCTCCAGTGCAACCTCCAGAGTCTAACCCTGAAATTTGGCAGGCCCTTATCACACCTTACCGTATGCGGTCTCACGACCCTTAAGGTCAATCCACCTTCCCTGTTTGCAAACCTCACCCCGGATTGCAAACCCACCGCCACCAGGAGCAGACGGTACAGCGCCCAGGACAGGACCTTCATCAGGTCTGAGGTCCAGCGGCTGCTGTGGGAAGGCATCATCAAGGCCAGCAACAGCCCCTGGAGAGCCCAAGTGGTAGTTGTGAAAATTGGGGAGAAAAACAGGATGGTTGTTGACTACAGTCAGACCATAAATCGGTACACGCAACTCGACGCGTACCCCCTCCCACGCATATCTGATATGGTCAATCAGATTGCACAGTACCAGGTCTTCTCGACAGCGGACCTGAAATCTGCCTACCACCAGCTCCCCATTCGCAAGGCGGACTGCCCATACACTGCGTTTGAAGCAGACGGCCGCCTTTATCACTTCCTTAGGGTTCCCTTCGGCGTCACTCACGGGGTCTCGGTCTTCCAACGGGAGATGGACCGAATGGTTGACCGGTACGGGCTGCGGGCCACTTTCCCGTACCTGGATAACATCACCATCTGCGGCCACGACCAGCAGGACCACGACGCTAACCTTTCCAAATTCCTCCACACCGTCAAACTCCTCAACCTGGACTTCCGGTGACGGCGGGCGGGTGGCGGCCGCACAATGGAGGGCTCCCATTCGGGAACAGCATTTTTGGGGCTTTAAGCCTGGTCCCAGGGTCCACGGAGGCGTCAAAAGCAGTGAGAAGGCACAGAGGCGGCAGAGTGAAGGCGCAGTGAAGAAAAATGTCGGGGGTGAGCAAAAGAACGCCCGTAAGGAAAACAGCTGAAGGTCCGTCGGGGAGTGGAAAGGTCACCGTGGGGTCACCAAGGAAAATGGAGGCTGGAGCACCAGGGGAGGCAACATTGCTTACGGCTGATGAAATAACTAAGGTGATGGCTGCGGAATTCGAAAGGCAGTTTACAAAATACATGGAGACAATGAGGAAGGAGATGAGAGACGTTTTGAGTGTGCTGGTGGAGGAGGCGATTTCCCCGGTGACAAAGGCGGTGGCGATCGCAGTGGCGGAGGTGCGAGAGCAAGGGGAGGCGCTGAAGGAAGTGGAGGAGACGGTATTGCAGCACGGTGATCAACTTGCCTCCATGGGGAAGGAGATGCGGAAGGTGATGGACATTAACAAGGATCTGCGAGGAAAAATAGAAGACCTGGAAAACAGATCCAGGCGACAGAATTTGAGGATTGTGGGGCTGCCCGAAGGAGTTGAAGGACCGAGGCCGACTGAGTATTTTGCCGCGATGCTGGCGAAACTATTGGGGGAGGGGGAGGAGCCCACCCGATATGAATTGGATCGGGCTCATCAGTCGTGGAGGCCTGTACCAAAGGCGAGTGAGCGCCAAGGGCAGTGACTCTGTGCTTCTGGAGGTACAGTGTGAAGGAGAAGGTCCTGAGCTGGGCCAAGCAGAAGCGGGTGGTGCAGTGGGCTGGAGCTGGTATACGTGTATACCAGGACTTTACGATGGAGCTGGCAAGGAGGCGGGCTGCCTTCAACCGGGTGAAGAGAGCACTGTACATTAGCAAGATGCAGTGTGGCATTGTATATACAGCGAAGCTGAGGGTGACTTACAAGCTCAGGGACTTTTATTTTGGAACAGCGGAAGCAGCGGAGGAGTTTGCGAAGGCAGAAGGACTGTGGCAGAACTGACAAATTGCGAAATGGCCATGTGCCGATGTAACCTCATGACTGCATTTTCTTCTTTTTTGTATCACTGCGTGCGGGTGTACGGGCAAAAGGAACCAGTGTTTCTATAATTGGACAAGGGAAGTGATGGGAGGTTCACCCGAAATGAGGGCTCTTTGGGGTGTAGGTGGATATGCGGGGTTTGTGTGCTAAAAGGGGATTTCTGGGCTTTCCTAGGGCCGGGCAAGGGGGAAAGGGACCCGGGCGGGGGCCTCCACGCTGGCCAGTTTAAGTTGGCCAGTGAACGGGAGTAAGGTGGGGGAGGGGCTGCGGCCAGCGGAGCCTGGCAGAACAGGGTCCGAGTGGTCTAGCCGGGGTGGAAAGTTGGGGGGAAGGAACCGAGGTTGGGAGGAGGAGTTTTACAAGAGGCAGTGGACGGGAGGAGTTGGAGACTGGGGGGCGGGGGGGGGGGGGGGGCGGTTACAACTCTTGGGTATCATGTACGGTACTCTTTCAGAGGTTGGAGGGCGTTGAGTGTAGGGGGGGGAGGGGGAGTGGACTCTATAGGTCAATGGTGACCATGGGCGGTCCCGGACTCCTTTTTCTTTCTCCTTTGTTTTTTTGTTGCCACCGTGGGTGGGTTTGTTTTATTGGATGCATATATTGACAGGTGGGCCGTTGTTTGGGGTGGTGGAAGAATGGGATCGTTGGTATTGTTAAGGGGATTGATTTTGTATTTGTTACCGTTTACTGTCTGTGGGTGGGGTGTAAATGTTGAAGGAAAATGTAAAAATGGAGAATAAAAGCATTTTTAAAAAAAACCTCCTCAACCTAACCTACAACAAGGAGAAGCGCGTGTTCAGCACGCACCGATTATTCATCCTCGGCTGTGTGGTTCAAACTGGAGTCCTAGGGCCCGACCCCGATCGCATGCGCCCCCTCATGGAACTCCCCCTTCCCCACTGCTTCAAGACCCTCAAATGATGCCTGGGGTTCTTCTCGTACTACGCCCAGTGGGTCCCGAACTATGTGGACAAGGCCCGCCCACTCATCCACTCCACCGTTTTCCCCCTGACGGCCGAGGCTCACCAGGCCTTCAACCGTATCAAGGCCGACATCGCCAAGGCCGCGATACACGCGGTCGACGAGACGCTCCACTTCCAAGTCGAGAGCGATGCTTCAGACGTCCCTCTGGCCGGCACTCTCAACCAGGCAGGCAGGCCCGTGGCATTCTTTTCCCGCACCCTCCATGTCTCCGAAGTTCAGCACTCCTCCGTCGAGAAGGAGGCCCAGGCCATAGTAGAAGCTGTGCGGCATTGGAGGCATTACCTGGCCGGCAGGAGTATCACTCTCCTTACTGACCAACAGTCGGTTGCCTTCATGTTCAACAACACACAGTGGGGTAAGATCAAAAATGATAAGATCTTGAGGTGGAGGATCGAGCTCTCCACCTACAATTACGAGATTTTGTATCGCCCCGGTAGGGTCAACGAGCCCCCCGATGCCCTGTCCCGAGGTACATGTGCCAGCGCACAAGTGGACCGACTCCGGACTCTGCACGATGATCTCTGTCACCCAGGGGTCACCCGTTTGTATCACTTCATCAAGGCCCGCAATCTGCCCTACTCCATCGAGGAAGTCAGGGCTATCACGAAAGACTGCCAGGTCTGTAAACTGCACTTCTACCGGCCAGACCAAGCGCACCTGGTGAAGGCCTCCCGCCCCTTTGAACGCCTCTGCGTGGATTTCAAAGGGCCCCTCACCTCCACTGACCGAAACACGTACTTTCTTAACGTGGTCGACGAATATTCCAGATTCCCCATCGCTGTCCCATGCCCCGATACGACGACTGCCACCGTCATCAAAGCCCTCAACACCACCTTCGCTCTGTTCGGTTTCCCCGCCTATGTCCACAGCGATGGGGGATCCTCATTCATGAGCGATGAGCTGCATCAGCACCTGCTCAACAGGGGCATTGCCTCGAGCAGGACGACCAGTTACAACCCCCGGGGAAACGGGGAGGTGGAGCGGGAGAATGGGACTGTCTAGATGGCCGTCCAGCTGGCCCTATGGTCCAGAAAGCTCCCGGCCTTCCGCTGGCAGGAGGTCCTCCCCGACGCCCTCCACTCCATTAGGTCGCTCCTTTGCACTGCGACTAACGGAACTACCCATGAACGTCTCTCTGCCTTCCCCAGGAAGTCCACCTCCGAGGTTTCGCTCCCAACATGGCTGGCAGCTCCAGGACCTGTTCTCTTCCGCAAGCACGTGCAGCTCCACAAGGCTGACCCGTTGGTTGAGAGGGAACAGCTACTTCACGTGAACCCACAGTACGCCTACGTAGCGTACCCCGATGGCTGCCAAGACACAGTCTCCCTCAGGGACCTGGCGCCAGCTGGGTGTCCCCCTGGGTGTGTTCCCCCCCCCCCCCCCCCCCCCCCGGCACCACCCTCCCTCCCCCCAGCGCACCCCACCACAGCCCCTGCTCCAGGACAATCCGTCCTCCCCTTGGTCCCACCCGGGGATGAAGATGAGGTTGACACGCTCCAGGACCGAACCAACGCCTTAATCGCCACCGAGACTGCGGCGCTCACAACGACGGATCAAGGCGCCTGATCGTCTGAATTTATAAACTTTTCCTAAAATGTTAAACGCCTACATGTAAATAGCCTTCCACCCCCCCCCCCCACCGGACTCTTTTTTAACAGGGGGTGAATGTGGTAGTCTCCACTGTTGTATTGTATGTACCTCATGTGAGGTGTATTACGGTAAGGCCCCTGTACTACAGGTACGGGGGTAGATCCCTGCCTGCTGGCTCCGCCCAGTAGGCAGAGTATAAATGTGTGGGCTCTCTGAGCTGCAGCCATTTCAGCAGAAGCTGCGGGAGGCTACACATCTCTGCATAATAAAGCCTCGATTACACTCTACTCTCGCCTTGTCGTAATTGATAGTGCATCAAACGTATTGCTGCTACAATTCACCACTGTATTGTATTGTATTATGTTGATGCCCTTGTGGGCTCTGCATGTGGCTCCGCCCCCTCGGGGGTTGTATATAGATCTGCAGCCTGTAGGCAGCACTCAGTACAGAGCCGTCGCAGTCAGGCACAGATCTAGCTTATCAAAACCACTGTTCACTTCAACTAATAGTCTCGTGCGAATTGATGGTCTCATCACAAATCGTTCTGAGGCATAAGAATATAGTAAAAAAGGAAGTAACTGGGCAATTAGGTTAGGTATGATTGTCTTGTAGTCTCCAGGAATGGAAGATTAATCACTAGGGTACTGCTGCAAGGATCCCAGGAGAAATAAATTCTAAGAACATTTAAAATGTTGTGGACATGATTTATCCCACCGTGTTGCGCCCGGAGCTGATCATGTTACATTGATCATGTTACATGGGTGAATAGCGGGAGAGGCCAAAAAAGGGTTTTGCTTTGGGCGCAGAGCCGAGCAGGTTGCACCCAACTGGATATGCCCGACGTGACCTGGATCATGCACTTGCTTGTCGTGATCCAGATCAGCAGATTCAAATGAGTTGTTAAACTCGTTTAAATATGTGCAGTCTATTTGAGGCTGGACTCTCCTGGCTGTCGATAATCACTGGCCCCTCCAGCAAAGTCTGACACCAGCATGAATTAGTGATACTCTCCAAAAACGGAAACCAGGCGTGATGGCCATGGTGGGGGGCTCAGAGGCCATTGGAGCCCTCATGTGCTTGTGGCGAGTGCCAGGTTGGCGCTTCATCGGTGCCAGATTGGCACTGCCGAGGTACAAAGGTCCTGTGCCCAGGTACCAAGAGGCACTGCCAAGGGGGGCATGGTGGCGCAGTGGTTAGCACTGCTGCCTCACGGCGCCGAGAACAAGGGTTTGATCCCGACCCCGGGTCACTGTCCGTGTGGAGTTTGCACATTCTCCCCGTGTCTGTATGGGTCTCACCTCTACAACCCAAAAAGATGTGCAGGGTAGGTGAATTGGCCACATTAAATTGCCCCTTATTTGGAAATACATTTTTGGGTACTCTCAAATGTATTTAAAAAACCAAGAGGCACTGCCAAGCGATGGGGCCTGAGGGGGACATACCCACGAAAGGGGGGTGAATGGGGCATGGAGGAGTGTATCAAGGGTGAAAGGGTGGTATGAAGGTGGCGTTATGAAGGGTGCGGGAGGGAAAGGGGGCAGAAAGTGGGGGAGGGAGGTACTGAAAGGGAGCTGGCCTTAAAGGTGGGAGGCTCTCAGCGACCCCATAGTGGGATATGCTTATTTAGCGGGGTGGGGGGGGCGGGGGAGGCCGATGCTCAATGCCCAAAAGAATGGATAGGGGTGGGGCCGGGACACCCTCATGACTGGGTGGTGTGGAGGCGGGGGTCACGCAGACTTTTAGTGATGGGGAGAGAGGTTGCCCCTCCGGGGCTGAGGGGCCGTGAGGCAGCAGTGCTAACCACTGCACCACCTCTTGGTATCTGGGCACTGGCCCTTTGTACCTCGGCAGTGCCAATCTGGCACCGATGAAGCGCCAACCTGGCACTCGCCACAAGCACATGAGGGCTCCAATGGCCTCTGAGCCCCCCACCATGGCCATCACGCATGTTGCCCATATCTCCAGGGGTGGTAATGTCTATGGCTGGGGGTGGTGGAGAATCCTCAACCTAACTTTTAGATCTGGGTGCTCTTCACAAATGGTGCCATGATCTCTGATTTGATTTGATTTATTGTCACGCGTACCGAGGTACAGTGAAAAGTATTGTGTTGCGTACAGTCCAGACAGATTGTTCCATGCATGAAAACACATAGGACATACATCGGGAGGCGGTGGCGTAGTGGTATTGTCATTGGACTAGTAATCCCGACACCAGAGTAATGCTCTGGGGTCCCAGGTTCAAATCCGCCACTGCAGATTATGAAATTTGAATTCAATGAAAAAAATCTGGTGATGAGCAGGAAAGCATTGTCGATTGCCTTAAAAACCCATTTGGTTCACTAATGTCCTTTAGGGAAATAGATCATAGAATTTACAGTGCAGAAGGAAGCCATTCAGACCATCAGATCCGCACCAGCCCCTGGTAAGAGCCCTGCTAAGCCCACACCTCCACCGTGTCCCCATAACCCAGTAACCCCACTTAACCTTTTTGGACACTAAGGCCAATTTTGCAAAGCCAATCTACCTAACCTGCACATCTTTGGACTGTGGGAGGAAACTGGAGCATCCAGAGGAAACCCACGCAGACACGGGAAGAATATGCAGACTCCACACAGACAGTGACCTAAGCTGGGAATCGCACCTGGGACCTTAGAGCTATGAAGCAACTGTGCTAACCACTATGCTGCCCATTCCTAATCTGCCATTCTTACCTGGTCTGGCCTAAATGTGACTCCAGACCCACAGCAATGTGGTTGACTCTTAATTGCCCCCAAAGGCAATCAGGGATGGGCAATAAAATGCTGGAACAGCCCATGTCCCATGAATGAATTTTTAAAAATGTAAATACATAGATACAGGCATCGGTTGAGCCTACCGAGTGAGGTTAAGCATAATATTCAGTCAAGAAGATTTGTGAAGAGATCAGTTCAGTCCATAATAGGTTATTCATGAGTCTGGTAACAGAGGGGAGGAAGCTGTTTTTGAATCTGTCAGTGCGTGTTCTCAGACTTTTGTATCTCCTGCCCAATGGACGCGGTTGCAAGAGAGAACAACCTGGGTGGGAGGGGTCTTTGATTATACTGTCCACTTTCCCAAGGCAGTGGGAGGTGTAGACAGAGTCAATGTTGGGAGGTGGTTTCGCATGATGGACTGGGCTGTCTTCACAACTCTATGGACATTCTTTTTTTTTAATTTAGAGTACCCAGTTTATTTTTTCCAATTAAGGCAATTTAGTGTGGCCAATCCACCTACCCTGCACATCTTTGGGTTATTGGGGGCGAAACCCAGTCAAACACGGGGAGAATGTGCAAACTCCACATGGACAGTGACCAGGATCGAACCTGGGACCTCGGCGCCATGAGGCAGCAGTGCTAATCACTGCACCACCGTGCTGCCCCTTTCTCTGTACTTTTTTACGGTCTTGGGCCAGACAGTTGCCATACCAGGCTGTGATGCAGCCAGGTAGGATGCTTTCTTTAGTGCATTTGTAAAAGTTGGTAAGAATCAATTCTGAATTTCGTTAGTTTTTTGAGGAAGTATAGTCGCTGTCATGTGTTCTTGGTCGTAGCATCGATGTGGGTGGACCAGGACAGATAGTTGGTGATGTGCACACCTAGGAATTTGAAGCTGTCAACAATCTCCACCTCGGCCCTGTTGATGCAGACAGGGCTGTGTACGATACTTTGCTTAGTTCCTTAGTTTTGCTGACATTGAGGGAGAGATTGTTGTGTTGCACCACTCCACTGGGTTCTCTATCTCCCTCCTGTACTCCGACTTATTGTGGTTTGTGATCTGATCCACCATGCTCATGTCATCAGCAAACTTGTAGATGGAGTTGAGGAGCCGGTCTTGTTGGCATTTTAATTCCCCACTGCAAAAAAAATTTGAAGTGTGGGATTTTTCAGTGAGGATTTCCCCAAGCTCCAAAACAATGTGCTCGATCCAACTAATTGGGAACAAAGTCCCATAGCGAGCGCATTTAGCCGCGTGTTTCCCGGCACTCACAGTGCCGAGGAACACATGGGACTTGCGTTGCATAAGAGGCCTTAGCGGGGAACGCGCAACCAAGGCTGCACGCACATAGCACCGTTTAGTATACTGGGGAGCTCCGCTCGTTGGAACTCCCCAGTGTAGTGAGAAATCAGGGGCGGGATTCTCCAATATCGGCGCGATGTCCGCCGACCAGCACCAAAAACGGCGCGAATCAGTCCGGCATCGCGCCGCCCCAAAGGTGCGGAAGTCTCCGCATCTTGAGCGGCCGAGCCCTTACCTTGAGGGTCTAGGCCCGCGCCGGACTGCTTTCCGCCCCGCCAGCCTTTGTAGGCCTTTGATGCCCCGCCAGCTGGTGCAAAACTGACTTTGCCGGGCGGCGCATGCGTGGGAGCGTCAGCGGCCGCTCACGGCATCCCCGCGCATGCACAGTGGAGGGGGTCTCTTCCGCCTCCGCCATGGTGGAGACCGTGGCGAAGGCAGAAGGAAAAGAGTGCCCCCACGGCACAGGCCCGCCCGCGGATTGGTGGGCCCCGATTGCGGGCCAGGCCACCGTGGGGGCACCCCCCAGGGCCAGATCGCCCCGTGCCCCCCCCCAGGACCCCGGAGCCCGCCCGCGCCGCCGTGTTCCACCATCCCAAAGGTGGTTCAATCCATGCCGGTTGGCATGGGTTGACAGCGGCGGGACTTCGGCCCATTGCGGGCCGGAGAATCGCCGGGGGGGGGGGGGGCTCGCCAACCGGCGCGGTGCGATTCCCGCCCCCGCCGAATATCCGGTGCCGGAGAATTCGGCAACCGGCGGGGGCGGGATTCACGGCAGCCCCCAGCGATTTTCCGACCTGGCGGGAGGTCGGAGAATCCCGCCCCTGGATGCCATTTTTAAATGGCGTCCAGATCTCCGAGGCCCCAGAAGCGATACTCAACCCCCCCCCCCGCCCCCCCCGCTTGAATAGACTATGGGAGGTGTAAGGGATGGGTTACTTCTGCTTGCTGTGAGGATACCTGACACCCTTCCAGGGCTAGGATGTTTACTGGAACATGAGGCACCTAGGGCGTCATTCTCCGACCCCCCGCCGGGTCGGAGAATGGCCGTTGGCCGCCGTGAATCCCGCCCCCGCCGAAGTCTCTGCTCCCGGAGATTGGGCGGGGGCGGGAATCCGGCCGCGCCGGTTGGCGGGACCCCCCGCTGGATTCTCCGGCCCGAATGGGCCGAAGTCCCGCCCAGGAATTGCCTGTCCCGCCGGCGTAAATCAAACCTGGTATTTACCGGCGGGACCAGGCGCGGGGCGATCTGACCCCGGGGGGTGCCCCCACGGTGGCCTGGCCCGCGATCGGGGCCCACCGATCCGCGGGCGGGTCTGTGCCGCGGGGGCACTCTTTCCCTTCCGCCTCCGCCACGGCCTCCACCATGGCGGAGGCGGAAGAGACTCTCCCCACTGCGCATGCGCGGGAAACTGACAGCGGCCGCTGACGCTCCCGCGCATGCGCCGCATTTCCGCGCCAGCTGGCGGGGCAACAAACGCCATTTCCGCCAGCTGGCGGGGTGGAAATCCCTCCGGCATCAGTCTAGCCCCTCAATGTTGTGGCTAGGCCGCCAAAGATGCGGAGACTTCCGCACCTTTGGGCCGGCGCGATGCCCGTCTGATTGGCGCCGGCTTTGGCGCCAGTCGGCGGGCATCCCACCGTTGGGGGAGAATTTCGCCCCAGATGTCCAGATTTAGGCGTCCTCATGTATCTTGCTAACATTCCCAACTGCTTATCTTATCTATTAGATTTATTTACTCCATTGTATAAATATCAGGCCTTTTGCACGTTCATTTGATTTCACCTCGGACCTGAGTCGCGACAGGTGCCAGGAGACGAATCCCGCAGCCGCCGTCGACCCCGGGGTCCCCGATGAGCAGATGGCCGTGAGATTCTTGTGTTATCTTCCTGTTCAATATTCTTTTTATATTATATTCTTACATCATAGTATTCTTATCAATAAAGTAGAGTAGACTAACTTCTGTCGTTGTTCTCTTAATTACATTGTGGCAGAATCTCAAAGAACCCTTGGAGCAATCCAAGACATATTTGGCGCAGTCAGCAGGATTTGGTAGCATTGTTTAAGAGAAAAGGACAGACACCTAAGGAGCCTGAACCTAAGACCTACCATGTTCCAGGTGGAATGCGGCGGGCTCGGGTTTTGTCTATTGTCCTTGTAGGTACAACGAGAAAAGCTAGCATTAGCAGCTGCCGGGAAGACAGCTCAGGAAAGAACGGACTGGCAGTAGCGGGGCAATAGACCTGTATATCTGTGACCATGACTCCCTAGCTCTTTTTGCGACTTGTTCGATTGATCTTCAGCTAAAACTTCTTGTCAGGTTCAAAAAAAAGAATTATTCCTCACACAATTGACAGAAGAAGAAAGACAGAAAAATTCTGAGATCGGAGTGTGAAGTAGAGATTGTTAAAGAAAACGGGTTCAAAAAAGAGAGGTGATGTAATGATATCCAGTTGAAAACTTTCACTACACCCCTTTTTCAAACGAGCAGAGAATTAACTCTTGCCTGTTAGCAGCTGACAACGTATTTATATTTTTTTACAGGAATTGGGAATGACAAATTTTAAGTTTGAATTGTCAGATATGGAGCAATTAATTAACCCATTTTCCCCCAAGCAGATCTTTTGTGTTTTACTTTCCAGGTAACTGAGATTTACAATGTAGCTGGTGTCCATGGACATAACCAGCACGGTAGCATTGTGGATAGCACAATTGCTTCACAGCTCCAGGGTCCCAGGTTCGATTCTGGCTTGGGTCACTGTCTGTGTGGAGTCTGCACATCCTCCCCGTGTGTGCGTAGGTTTCCTCCGGGTGCTCCGGTTTCCTCCCACAGTCCAAAGATGTGCAGGTTAGGTAGATTGGCCATGATAAATTGCCCTTAGTGTCCAAAATTGCCCTTAGTGTTGGGTGGGGTTACTGGGTTATGGGGATAGGGTGGAGGTGTTGACCTTGGGTAGGGTGCTCTTTCCAAGAGCCAGTGCAGACTCGATGGGCCGAATGGCCTCCTTCTGCACTGTAAATTCTATGATAAGGACAACACTACTTTTTTGAAGAAGAGATTCTACAACTTAAGACAAAGAAGAGATGAACTGGACATTAATAAGAATTTGAAAGCCAACAGCACTGTTGTTTGAATTTGGGACAATTCTGGGATGTAGACAGACAATGTAATTTTGCAAGTTACCTTAAAAACAATGTAATTTAAGACAAAGAACAAGCAATCACAACCAAAGAGTAAATGCTGGAAAATGTCAGCAGGTTTAGCAGCATCTGCAGGGAGAGAAAAGAGCTAACGTTTCGAGTCCAGATGACCCTTCGTCAAAGCTAACAGACAGAGAAAGTGGGAAATAGTTATAGTGTGGAGTGAGAATGAAAGATGAGTCATAGACCCATCTCCCATCACCCATGGCACCTTCCCATGCAATCGCAGAAGGTGTAACACCTGCCCCTTTACCTCTTCCATGCTTAACATCCTAGGCCCAAAACACTCATTCCAGGTTAAGCAGCGTTTCACTTACACCTCTTCCAATCTGATCTATTGCATTCGCTGCTCCCAATGTGGTCTCCCCTATATCGGAGAGACCAAACGCAGACTGGGTGATCATTTGCTGAGCACCTTCGGTCTGTGTGCATTCAGGACCCGGACCTCCCTGTTGCTTGCCATTTTAACACAAGACCCTGCTCCCATGCCCACATGTCTGTTCTTGGCCTGCTGCAGTGGTCCAATGAAGCTCACCGCAAACTGGAGGAACAACATCTCACAACATTTAGCTCGCTAGCAGGAATGGCTCCCCATAGATCAAGGCGCCATTTTGACCGGCTGCCACATTCTCTGCACCCTCCCCTTTCAGGACCACCCCTCCCCCTTTATGGATCCCCCCTTCACCCTCCAACCATCTAGTGTCCTCTGGAACCACACGCTTCACACAATGGGCAAGCCCCCCCCCCCGGCCTGAACCTTAGCAGTGCCACCCTGGCACCCAGGTACTTTGGCATTGCCAGCCTGGCATCCTGACAGTGCCACCTTGACACACTGGGAGCACCAGTGTGGCATTGCAATGTTGTCCGGCTGGCTGTGCCAAGTTGGCCAGGTGCCAGGGAACAAAGAACAAAGAAAAGTACAGCACAGGAACAGGCCCTTCAGCCCTCCAAGCCTATGCCGACCATGCTGCCCGTCTAAATAAAATCTTCTGCACTTCCGGGGTCTGTATCCCTCTATCCCCATCCTATTCATGTATTTGTCAAGATGCCCCTTAAACGTAACTATCGTCCCTGCTTCCACCACCTCCTCCGGTAGCGAGTTCCAGGCACCCACTAACCTCTGTGTAAAAAACTTGCCTCATACATCTCCTCTAAACCTTGCGTCTCGCACTTTAAACTTATGCCCCCTAGTAATTGACCCTCTACCCTGGGAAAAAGCCTGTAACTATCCACTCTGTCTATGCCCCTCATAATTTGTAGACCTCTATCAGGTCGCCCCTCAATCTCCGTCGTTCCAGTGAGAACAAACAGAGTTTATTCAACCTCTCCTCATAGCTAATGCCCTCCATACCAGGCAACATCGTGGTAAATCTCTTCTGCACTCTCGCTAAAGCCTCCACATCCTTCTGGTAGTGTGGCGACCAGAATTGAACACTATACTCCAAGTGTGGCCTAACTAAGGTTCTATACAGCAGCAACATGACTTGCCAATTCTTATACTCAATGTTCCGGGCAATGAAGGCAAGCATGCCGTATGCCTTCTTGACCACCTTCTCCACCTGTGTTGCCTCTTTCAGTGACCTGTGGACCTGTACACCTAGATCTCTCTGACTGTCAATACTCTTGAGGGTTCTACCATTCACTGTATATTCCCTACCTGCATTAGACCTTCCAAAATGCATTACCTCACATTTGTCCAGATTAAACTCCATCTGCCATCTTTCCGCCCAAGTTCCCAAACAATCTAAATCCTGCTGTATCCTCAGACAGTCCTCATCGCTATCCACAATTCCACCAACCTTTGTGTCATCTGCAAACTTACGAATCAGACCAGTTACATTTTCCTCCAAATCATTTATATATACTACGAACAGCAAAGGTCCCAGCACTGATCCCTGCGGAACACCACTCGTCACAGCCCTCCAATCAGAAAAGCACGCTTCCATTGCTACTCTCCGCCTTCTATGACCTAGCCAGTTCTGTATCCATCTTGCCAGCTCACCCCTGATCCTGTGTGACTTCATCTTTTGTACCAGTCTGCCATGAGGGACCTTTTCAAAGGCCTTACTGAAGTTCACATAGGCAAAATCCACTGCCCTACTTGCATTAATCATCTTTGTGACCTCCTCGAAAAACTCTATCAAGTTAATGAGACACGATCTCACCTTCACAAAACCGTGCTGCCTCTCGCTAATACGTCCATTTGCTTCCAAATGGGAGTAGATCCTGTCTCGAAGAATTCTCTTCAGTAATTTCCCTACCACTGATATAAGGATCACCGGCCTGTAGTTCCCTGGATTATCTTTGCTACCCTTCTTAAAGAAAGGAACAACATTGGCTATTCTCCAGTCCTCCGGGACATTACCTGAAGACAGTGAGGATCCAAAGATTTCTGTCAAGGCTTCAGCAATTTCCTCTCTAGACTCCTTCAGTATTCTGGGGTAGATGCTATCAGGCCCTGGGGATTTATCTACCTTAATATTTTTCAAGACGCCCAACACCTCGTCTTTTTGGATCTCAATGTGACCCAGGCTATCTACACCCCCTTCTCCAGACTCAACATCTACCAATTCCTTCTCTTTGGTGAATACTGATGCAAAGTATTCATTTAGTACCTCACTCATTTCCTCTGGCTCCTCACAGAGATTCCCTCGCCTGTCCTTCAGTGGGCCCACCCTTTCCCTGGCTACCATCTTGCTTTTTATGTATGTGTAAAAATCCTTGGAATTTTCCTTAACCCTATTTGCCAATGACTTTTCGTGACCCCTTTTAGCCCTCCTGACTCCTTGCTTAAGTTCCTTCCTACTTTATTTATATTCCACACAGGCTTCATCTCTTCTCAGCCTTCTAGCCCTGACTTTTTTCTTTTTTTTTCTTTTTTTTTCACACCTTGGCACTGACAGGCTGGCACCACCACCCCGGCACTGCCAATCCCATAGCGGGATGGTATCACTTTGGGGTGTGGAGGGTGACATTGCCCATGGGTGGGGTGTGTTGGGGACCCTCAAGCCCACTTAGAAATCAAGCCGTCCTTTCAAAATGGTGGCCCAATCCCTGAGGAGCCCGTTGGGCCAGTGAGTTCAGCTCCCCAGTGACAAAAATAATTCTAAGTGTGGGCTAGCCCAGGAACAAACTCCCAGGGCCCAAAAAAGTGACTGGGCGGGATTCTCCATCTGCTGATGCTGGAATCAGGAAGCGCGATTGGGCGGAGAATAGATTTTTGACGCCGAAATTGTGGCGGGCGCCGCTTTCACGGCAAATTCCTTTTTCTTTTTGACAAGGCCTACAATATCTTTCGTTATCCAAGGTTCCCGAAATTTGCAGTATTTATCCTTCTTCCGCACAGGAACATGCCGGTCTTGAATTCCTTTCAACTGAGATTTTAAAGCCTCCCACATGTCAGATGTTGATTTACCCTCAAACATCTGCCCCCAATCTAGGTTCTTCAGTTCCTGCCTAATATTGTTATAATTAGCCTTCCCCCAATTTAGCACATTCACCCTACGACCACTCTTATCCTTGTCCACCAGCACTTTAAATCTTACTGAATTGTGGTCACTGTTCCCGAAATGCTCCCCTACTGAAACTTCTACCACCTGGCCGGGCTCATTCCCCAATACCAGGTCCAGTATAGCCCCTTCCCTAGTTGGACTATCTGCATATTGTTTTAAGAAGCCCTCCTGGATGCTCCTTACAAACTCTGCCCCGTCCAAGCCCCTCGAACTAAGTGAGTCCCAGTCAATATTGGGGAAGCTAAAGTCTCCCATCACAACAACCCTGTTGCTTTTACTCCTTTCCAAAATCTGTCTACCAGATTGAGTGCCAGGGTACTACCCTGCCTGTCCCCGACCACCTGGGGGTATCTAATGGCCTGCGAGAGCCCCCGAGGTGCCGTCACGCCTAGTCCACGTTTGTGGAAACCAGTGCTGAATAGTGCCCGGTCGAAATCTCGCAGGTGGGGCCGGTGACGCTACTGGGCTGATTTGGATCATACCCAGTGAGGACATGATCCAGACTGTGCTGGATGGAGTGAATCAGGTAACTTGCAACTGGCCCGGAGTGGAGCCAGATTTGGGGCTCTGGCACGATTCACCCGTTGCAACCAGCTCCAAGCTGGGCACATGGCAGTGGCTGAAGGAGTCACGTTCCCCCACCATTGTCCCATTACACATTTTTCCTCCTGAGATGATTATCCAATTCCCTTCCGAAAGCAACAACTAAATTTGCCTCCCTCACACTGCCAGGAAGTGCATTCCAGTTCCTAACCCTCGCTGTGCAAAAAAGTCACCTCTTTTGCCATTCACCTTTCTGCCTCCTCTGGTCCCCGATTCTGCTGCCAACAGGAACATCAATGACTGTAAAAATATTGGACAGCATTTAGAAAGGAGATCCGAGAGAAACTGGCTTTGTTCTCCCGAGAGCAGCGAAGGTTAAGGAAAGATTTGCTTGAGGTGAACAAAATCATGAATTGTTTTGATAGAGTAAATAAGGGTCATGCTTCCATTTGCACAAGGGTCAGTAGCCAAACGCACGGATTTAAGGTAATTGGCAAACAAAACAGATGACAAAATGGAAAAATATTACAGAATTAGTTATTACCTGAAATGACTGCCTGAATGATGATGGAAGCAGTTTCAGCAGTAACGTTCAAAGGGAAATTAGATAAATACTTACAGGGAAGGAAATTGCAGGGTTACTGGGAAGATGGAGCCAGGGACTAATTAGAGAGATCTTTCAAAGAACCGGCACCCACACAATGGGTTGAATGGGTTCATAGAATCCCTACACTGCAGAAGGAGGCCATTCGGCCCATCGAGTCTGCACCGACCCTCTGAAAGAGTTCTCTACCTAGGCCCACCACCCTGTCCTGTCCATAATCATGTGCATTTATCATGGCCAATCCACCTAATCTGTATGGGGGTGATTCAACCGTGGGTGAATCCTGGGAGAGCCCCAAATCGGGCTTCACGCTGGCTGCTGGGACGATCACACATCACCTGACTCACTATGCCCGGCACAATCAGGCATCGATGGGTGTGATCCAGATAATGATATTTAAATAAGCCCAAATCAACCCAAAGTTGAGCAGGGTAGGTGGATTGGCCACGCTAAATTGCCCCTTAAATTGGAAAGAATTTTTAAATTTTTTTTATTTTAAAAACAACAGAGTTAAGTGGGGTTACTGGAATAGGTTGGGGGCGTGGGCCTAGGTAGGGTGCTCTTTCAAAGAGTCAGTGCAGACTCGATGGGCTGATTGGCTCCATCCTGCACTGTAGTAATTTGGTGATTCTATGCTCCTTTTCACCCCATCCATTTCTAAAACCTTGCTCGATACAAAAATCTCCTCAAATTCTGCCCCATTTGACCTCTTCTTTACTTATTTCCTATTACTTAGCTTACACTTTCTCTTATCTGCTATAAAATACCTCGGAATAATTTGCTCAGCTGGCTAAGGGTTCAACCCCCATGCTGGCTGAGTTATTCCTTGGAGCTGACCTAAGCCATGATCAGTCAGTCGGTCCTTCCTGGACAGCAGCAAAGGGTGAAAGCAGAGGGACAGTGTACACCTTGTTCACTGCAGCTTTCAAGCTATCCAGATGTCTCAGATTCTCCTTGTCTTTGGAATCATGTAAAAGCAGTTGAGAGGCTCAGGGCAGCAGCACACACCCTTCTCCACCAAAACCAAGTTCCTTAACATAAGTGTAGCTACAAAAGTGTGGCCTTTGAAATCTCATCTTTGACACACTCAAACAATGAGGAGTCTACCACTGCTACCACATCAGAAAGAAACAACTCCCATTTATATTGCATCTTTCATGATTTCAGGGAATCACAACACATCTAAAATAATAGGCACTAAAATATTTTGAAGTTCAGTCAGTGTTGTAATGTAGGGAAACATGATGACCAACTTGTCCACAACAATGTCTCATGAGCACAATGAGGTAAATAACAGGTAGTCTGTTTTAGTGGTCACAGGATAAATGTTGAACTACCTCAGCCAGGGTTAGGGTTAGCCAGTTTGGGAACATGCGTTCTACTGCACCACACTCTTAGCTAACTGAGCTAACTTGCCCTTTTCTTTCTTTGTCGTGCTGAAAAAGCCAGTGGTGTCATATTATGCGCCCATGCACATCATGAGGTAAAAGCAGGCAGTGACAGACTCCCAGGTTAGCCAATCAACATACAGGACAGAACACAACCAACCACCAGACAGAACACCAGAGGGGGGCTTCCAACTATAAAACACACGAGGAATCAGCACTCTGCCTCTTTCCACTGGTGACAACTGTAGTGGCAGTCAGGGTGTACATATCAGTCAGCACCATCTACACGTGGATCAGAGCTAGCCTGGTCTAGTTAGTTAGAGTTAGTATACTTAGAATAGTAGAGAGTCAACCCACAGCCAGCTGTGTGCATTGTTATAGAAGTTCAATAAATCTTATTGAACCAACGCCTATGTTTGGTGTATGCTTGATAGTTTATCTGCATCGTGTTGCAGTCCGTGTTACCCCAGGGTGAATAACACGACAAGTGGGAGCCCCCATTTTGAGGAGGCCCAGCAGAACTTTCTAATAAACAGGCAGTTAGCTGTGTAGAGTTGGGCCTCCTGCTGAATGAGGCCCAGGGCAGGACAGAAATTCCACCCCCAAGAGCTGCCAGCCAACAGAGGCAGTGCCACTGGGAACAGTGGACACTGCTGGTGCTGCAGTGGGACCTTCACCAGGGATCAAAAATGGAACCCCAGAGAGAAGTAAGTGAAGAGGGGGTGGGGATAACAGAGAGGGGGGGGGGACACATTGGCGAGAGAGGGAGGGGGTTTGATAGAAAGGGTAGGACAGTTGCGAAAAAGGGCAGGGGTGTTGCATCCGGCAGACACTGCCTGGGGTCTCAGTTTTATCTAAACAATGGCACATTCAAGACAACAGCATTTCCCCAACACTGCACTAAAATGACAGCCACGATTATGTGCCCAAGTCTCTGGGCAGGGGCTTAAGGACAAAAGCATCCAATTTGTTGTGTTTGGTCCTTTGAACTTCACAAAGGAATCCACCAAACACTGCGACTTGTCTAAATCAGAATCTTTTATTGAGCCTTGTGTGGTAAGAAAACAATCTGATACAGAGCACGTTATCATGGAGTCTGATGACTACTCCTCTGGAACTTGCACCTAGCACTGACCATTTACATGCATGTCTTATTACCCTCTCAATCTTCTTCTGAAGATGGCCGGATGAGTCATAGGTCACATGACCTTGGTACGAGACTGTAGTGTATGTCTACCGCCACCCGCTGGTTGGAGGTCGCACATCTTCCAACTATGAGATCGCCCATAGGCATATCACTACGCAATTTAGAGGCAAGAGTGTCAGCTTTAAGCTAATATTGAAACCTTCAGTGAATTTTGCTGTTGAGGATGAACAGGACTCAGAATAAATGCTGAATTATTTAATTCTTACAGTGCTTTTTACTTGAGAGGACGCACATAATACATCAGCCCAAAATCAGGCAGTCACCGTGTTTGCCTTTCAGACTTGTGATTTTGAAGCAGAGGTGCTAAATGGGATAAGGAGGCGGATATCAAAAACAAAATCCACTATTGCAGATGTAGCACACATCACAACTCTTAGAGGAAGAAGGGGAGCTTTGTGAAGCACCAGCTGTCATAAAGAGGGTCAATGAACATTGGGAAGGTTTTAACCGGCAAGAAGTAGACATATTTTGTTCCAATAAACAAGAATAACAGAACCATGATTGAGAAACGTATTACCAAAACCTCAACAATTCAAATGAGCTAATCGAAGTAGATTTGTATGGAATAACCTAATGAAAAATAGCCAGATGGCTTCAGCAGTGAGAGGCTTTTGCTGATAATATGCACTGTAACAATCCTGGCTCAGCAACTAATTATTTGCTTCTTCAAAGTCCTGGGCTGCTTATAGCAATAGAAAGTGTGGATATCAGATTCAAGCAGACCTCTTTTGCTTTGTAAAAATACAAGGGCTGTGCACATCCTGCTTACATTCAATCCCCTGACTCGCAGTAACAATCACACATCCCACACTTTCCAATGTACTAATAATACCACTTGTCAGCACTTTCCCACTCACCAACAGGAGCCCATCCTGTACACTCCCATTGATTAACAAGGGAACATTTGAGAACAATGAACTGGGCAGCATTTTGAGACCACGGCCGGAATTCTCCGGCCATTGGGATTCTCTGTTCCCACCAGCAGTGCGCCCCCCGCCCGCGGGTTTCCCAGGGGTGTGGGGTCACTTAAATGTGAAATCCCATTGACAAGTGCGGGAGTAGAGAATCGCACCATCAGCGAACGGCACACGGTTGAGAAACACGTGGCTGGGGGACCGGAGAACCCAGTCTCACATATCATAATATCTCATAAGCATAGCTACAGCCACTGAAGACAACACAACGATTCCATACCTTGTTGACATGATCTCGAACTGTATAGTGCAGTATTTCGAAACCAATAACTTGTGAGTGTGTGTTGCAGTATCTTACGACCATTTTGCATGATCTCATGGACACATGTAATATCTTGCATCTGCAAGTTTAATACCTTGCTGTTCTATCTCGTGACTAATTATTGCTAACTGTCATGACAGCATCCAATTTCTTATGACCTAATGCTGCTAATTGCATGTAGTAATACTTTGCAACCTAATGCTGCAATATGATGTGGTCTGATGGTATAATATCCTGTAACCACATGCAGTGCAATCTGAGGCAGCATGATGTAAAATATTCCACATCAGCAAGCAGTTATACCGCATGATTCATGCTCCAAGATCTGAGTAAACATAGAACATACAGTGCAGAAGGAGGCCATTTGGCCCATTGAGTCTGCACCGACCCACTTAAGCCCTCACTTCCACCCTATCCCCATAACCCAATAACCCCTCCTAACCTTTTTTTGGACACTAAGGGCAATTTATCATGGCCAATCCACCTAACCTGCTCGTCTTTGGACTGTGGGAGGAAACCGGAGCACCCGGAGGAAACCCACGCAGACACGGGGAGAACGTGCAGACTCCGCACAGACAGTGACCCAGTGGGGAATCGAACCTGGGACCCTGGCGCTGTGAAGCCACAGTGCTATGCACTTGTGCTACCGTGCTGCCCCACCTCGTGACCATCTCCTGCAGTACGGAGAGCCATCCTTGATGATGCAGTGCTGCAGCACTTTTCTTTTGTATTGCATGAGATCCCACGTGGCAGCAATAGCGATTTGATTGCATAGCATGCTTTAATCACCCTCTATTACAATGATGGATGACTAGATACTGTAGCTGCTAATAAACTCCTTGTGTAGTTCCAGCTCTATAACTTTATCCAATAGCTTTGTCAACAGCCTCACGTTACTCAATGATGTAGCCCTGAAGACACATACTGACTGTTCCTGAAGACCCCATATGTGGAGTTCTTAGGAAGAACTGGTAATAGGGCAGCACGGTGGCGCAGTGGTTAGCATTGCTGCCTCACGGCACCGAGGTCACAGGTTCGATCCCGGTTCTGGGTCACTGCCCATGTGGAGATTGCACATTCTCCCCGTGTTTGTGTGGGTTTCACCCCCACAACCCAAAAGATGTGCCGGGTAGGTGAATTGGCCACGCTAAATTGTCTCTCAATTGGAAAAAATGAATTGGGTACTCTAAATTTATTTTTAAAAAAGGAAGAACCGGTAATATAGCCAGCCAGAAACATTTAGAATCAGAACTACCCATGATGTTAAAACATGAATTCCATAGACCCTTTTATTTTTCCTTTCCAGACTCCCTCTGTTGACACATGTGCAGCCTTAGGTGGACAAAATACACAATGTAATTTTCAATACACTGCATCACACTGTACTCCTTCCCTCCTTGCTGACACGTGTTGCTTCCTCTGACAACTTGTTGCATCTGTGCCCTTAAATCCTCAGTATATGCTTCACCCTGGAAGAATAATTACTTAGCTGAAGATGATGTCCTATATGGAGCTCAGCTATGCATCATTAGGGGCTATGAAATTGGATCATTGAGAAGCAGAGCATGGGGTCATTTGTCTCATGTGATGTTTCGCTATTGCTCTCCCTCTCTGTAACTTCTTTTGGTCTTCCGTTGGTGTTGGCTCAGTCCCTCTGTTAGCAAACATTGAAGATCATGGAATTGAGGGCAAGTTACTCAGTCGGTTAGGAACTGATGGGCTAAGTCGAAGGAGACAGAGGGCAGGATTTTATTTCCCCCCATGGCATGTTTTCCGGCAGCAACTCGCCATTGGCCATTGGCGGGATCATCCCGTTCCGTCGATGTCTGCAGCGGTGACAGTGACCTCAACTCCTTGATCTTTACCATAGTCATGGAGAGGGATAGGAACAAATAGTATGGGAGGTATTTAATTGGGGGAGGGGAAATTATACTGCTATTAGACAGGAGCTGAGGAGCATAAAGTGGGAACAATTGTTCTTGAGGAAATGCACAACAGTAATGTGGGGGTTGTTTAAGGAGCACTTGCTGCGAGTACTGGATTGTTTTGTCCCACTGAGACGAGGAAGGAATGGTAAGGTGAAGGAGCCTCGGATGACAAGAGACGTGGAGCTTCGAGTCAAGAGGAAGAAGGAAGCTTACGTAAGGTTGAGGAAGCAAGGATATGGCACGGCTCTAGAGGGTTACAAGGTAGCCAGGAAGGAACTCAAAAATGGTCTGAGGAGAGCTAGAAGGGAGCATGAAAAAGCCCTGGCGGGAAGGATTAGGGAGAACCTAAGGCGTTCTACATTTGTGTGAGAAATAAGAGGATGATCAGAGTGAGAGTAAGGCCGATCAGGGATAGTGGAGGGAACCTGTTCCCAGAGTCTGAGGAGATGGGGGAGGCCCTAAATGAATATTTTGCTTCAGTATTCACTAGAGAGAGGGACCTTGTTGCTCATGAGAACAGTGTGAACCAGGTTAATAAACTCAAACTCCAGAGTCTGAGGAGATGGGGGAGGCCCTAAATGAATATTTTGCTTCAGTATTCACTAGAGAGAGGGACCTTGTTGCTCATGAGAACAGTGTGAACCAGGTTAATAAACTCAAACAGGTTGATATTAAGAAATGAAATGAAATGAAAATCGCTTATTGTCACAAGTAGGCTTCAAATGAAGTTACTGTGAAAAGCCCCTAGTCGCCACATTCTGGCGCCTGTTTGGGGAGGCTGGTACGGGAATTGAACCGCGCTGCTAGCCTGCCTTGGTCTGCATTCAAAGCCAGCGATTTAGCCCTGTGCTAAACTGGAGTCGTGCCGGATGATTGGAGGGAAGCGAATGTTGTTCCCCTGTTCAAGAAAGGGAATAGGGAAATCCCTGGGAATTACAGACCAGTCAGTCTTACGTCTGTGGTGAGCAAAATATTGGAAAGTTTCTAAGAGATAGGATTTATGATTATTTAGAAAAACATAGTTTGATTAAAGATAGTTAGCATGGCTTTGTGGGGGGTGCAAGACATGCATCATAAGCCTCACTGAATTCTTTGAGGATGTGACAAGACACATTGATGAAGGTGGGCAGTGGATGTGGTGTATATGGATTTCAGTAAGGCATTTGATAAGGTTCCCCATGGAAGGCTCATTCAGAAGGTTAGGGGGCATGGGATACAGGGAAATTTGGCTGTCTGGATACAGAATTGGCTGGCCAAAAGAAGACAGTGAGTGGTAGTTGTAGCCACCTGAGTTGGTCACTTCCCGACTTAAAATGGAGAACCGCAAAGGCTGAAGGGAAATTCAGCCAACACAGGCAAAAACTAGCAGGTGCAAGTTTACTGTGTATTAGACTCTGCAGAAACCCAGACAGCATAGATACAAGCAGCCATCTGAATAGTAATGTAGCAGCCATCTACATAGTAATGAGCGATCCCCGGGAACAATCGAAACATTTTAAGGTAAACAAGGCCAAGCCAGACTCCTCGGCACCAGCAGGAGCCAACACAAAAGAGGTTAACGGACACTTAAAGACCGCCCAATGATCAGGGAACAGCTCCAGTATTGGAGAAATCGAACCAAGTGATTGGAACAAAGTCCAATCACTTGAAACCAGGTACGGGGTCCACCCCAAAGGGCGGGAAGCCCCTGGGGACTATAAAGTAAAGCCCCCAAGTTCAAATTATCCTTCTTGACAGGGTCACTCAGCAACGCGAAGCAACCCCTGAGAGTGAACTGTCCAGCGGCCTCCAAGCAAGTAAGTCTCAAGACAACGCTCGCTACGAGATAGGCGCTCCTAGCTACCAGTCCATACCAGCTTTTGAATCCTGCAGACTCAGGACCTGAACGAAAGGCCATTTGTTCCCCATACCTGGTGGGCCAGCCCGAAGCTAAGTATAGTCCTGTTAGTTATAGAAATAGCCTAAAAAGTAGAGTTTATGCATAAGTAGTGATTTACTGTGTATAATAAATGTGCTTTGATTTGAATCTTACTAATTGGTGTGTTGAGTAATTGATCATTACTTGAACTTGAACCTCGTGGCGGTGTCATAAAGATACCTGGCGACTCTAGAGCAAAGGTTATAAAACAGAGCCAATTGAACCAACCAAAAGTTAGCAACATAGAGGATGGAAAGTATTCCGCCTGGAGGTTGGTGACCAGGTGTGTCCCGCAGGGATCTGTTCTAGGACCTCTGCTCTTTGTGGTTTTTATAAATGACTTGGATGAGGAAGTGGAATGGTGGGTTAGTGAGTTTGCCGATGACATGAATGTTGGGGGAGTTGTAGATAGTGTTGAGGGCTGTTGCAGGTTACAACAGGACATTGGCAAGATGCTGGGCTGAGAAGTGGCAGATGGAGTTTAACCTAGATAAATGTGAAGTGATTCATTTTGGAAGGTCGAATTTGAATGCTGAATACAGGGTTAAAGGCAGGATATTTGGAAGTCTGGAGGAACAGAGAGATCTTGGGGTCCAAGTACATAGATCCCTCAAAGTTGCCACCCAGGTTGACAGAGTTGTTAAGAAGGCGTATGGTGTGTTGGCTTTCATTAACAAGGGGATTGAGTTTAAGAGCCGTGAGGTTTTGCTGCAACTTTATAAAACCCTAGTTAGACCACACTGTGTCCAGTTCTGGAATATTGTGTCCAGGTCTGGTTACCTCATTATAGGAAGGATGTGGATGCTTTGGAGAGAGTGCAGAGGAGATTTACCGGGATGCTACCTGGACTGGAGGGCATGTCTTATGAAGAAAGGTTGAGGGAGCTAGGGCTTTTCTCACTGGAGCGAAAAAGGAAGAGAGGTGACTTGATAGAGGTGTACAAGGTGATGAGAGGCATGGATAGAGCAGATAGCCAGAGACTTTTCCCCAGGGGGCAGATGGCTGTCATGAGGGGACATAATTTTAAGGTGATTAGAGGAAGGTATAGGGGAGATATCAGAGGTAGATTCGTTACACAGAGAGTGGTGGGTGTGTGGAATGCACTGCTAGCGGAGGTGGTGGAGTCAGAGTCATTAGGGATTTTAAGCGACTCTTGGACAGGCACATGGACAGCAGTAAATTGAAGGGGTGTAGGTTCGGTTGATCTTAGATTAGGATAAATGGTCAGCACAACATCGTGGGCCGAAGGGCCTGTACTGTGCTGTACTGTTCCATGTTCTATGTTTGGCATGGCTCACCCATCCCGCCACCGGGAACCCGTCATGGGTGGTCACTGTCAGCGGGACCTGAAGATCCCACCAACGAGAATGGTTATAAGATGCCGCCCAGAGCGTAGGGATAAGAGGCAGGTACTTTAATTGGCGGGATGTGATTAATGATGTCCCACAAGCTTCTTTGCTGGGGCTTCAACTACTCACCATATTTATGAGTGACTGAAATGATGGAATAGAAAATTACATATCCAAGTTTTGCCAATGACAAAGCTAGGCGATACTGTGAGCAGTGTAAATGGAAGCATAAAATTATAAAGAGATACTGATAGATTAAGTACTGTTCAAAACTGTGGCAAATGGATTTTAATGTTGACGAATATGACCTAAAAAGGGTTCAACAGAGCACTTTCTAAATGGTGAAAAGCTGGAAACAAAGGTCCAGTGACTTGGAACTCTAAGCAGATAGATCATTAAAATGTGATGAACAGGTACAGAAAGTAATCAAAAACACTCATGAAATGTTGATATTTATATCTAGAACACAAGAGTGTAGAAGTCATGCGTCAGCTCCACAAAACCATGGTTAGACCAATTCGAAAAACAGGGAAAATTCTGCAGATCAAATCTCAGGAAGGATATACTGGTCATGGGAGGAGTGCAGTGTAGATTTACCAGAATGACACTCTGGAGAATAGATAAGGTAGATCTGAAGAAATATTTCTGCTACTCGGAGAATCCAGGACTAAGGTCCTTGTTATAATAGTGCTTGACTTTTCAGGAGTTAAATTAGGAAACATTTCAATACACAAAGGGCGATAGAAGTTTGGAATTCTCTTCTGCAAACAGCAACTGTTATTTATAAATCTGAGATTGATTTTTTTTTAACCAAAGGTATTAAAGGATATGGAGCAAAGGTGGGTATATGGAGTGAGGTCACAGATCAGCCATGATCTGATTGAATAGCGGAACAAGCTCAAAGGACAAGGTGGCATGGTGGCGCAGTAGTTAGCATTGTTGCCTCCTGATGCCGAGGACCCGGGTTTGATCCTGGCCCTGGGTCACTGTCCGTGTGGAGTCTGCACATTCGCCCCATGTCTGCGTGGGTCTCACCCCCACAATCCACAGGTGTGCAGGGTAGGTGGATTGGCCACGCTAAATTGCCCTTAATTGGGGAAAAAAAAAAATTTTTTAAGCTCAAAGTACTAAATGGTCAACTTAATCCTATATTCTCTAATTGGTGCCAGTTCTCTCTTTCTCTGTGGTTTGCTTTTGCCTCTAAATCGTGCCTGCTCACTCTCTGTTTTTGTCTCTGTGTGATTTGTTTTGTCCCTAATTTGTACAGTCTCTCTCTCCCGTTAGATCGATCATGTTCCATTCTCTATTACTTCATCTTCTTCACTCCCATGAAAGGACAAGAAATCAATCAACACATTGAATTCCAGAAAACCCCACACAGCCAATATTTCACAACATGATGAGGTATGTATTTCAGTTTGCCAAGGTTAAAGGCAATATCCAAGTTAATATGATATCTGACTCTCTTTAAGCATCTATGTAATCCATTTGTTTATCCTGGGCTGAACAAATCAAAATCAAGGTAAGGAATGACAATGCCGGGAAACAGAATATTAAAAATCCTTCTGACTTTCCATTTGGTTACTCCCAGGAGAGATGCATACGATTGAACTACACTATTTCTGGTGTGCTGAAAAATTCAAATAACAATTTGTCTCAAATAAATAATTTATGGGGTAAGGAGGGGGTCAGGTTAATTTTTTTAATTTTTTTTTAAATTAAGAGTGCCCAATTCATTTTTTCCAACTAAGGAGCAATTTAGCGTGGCCATTCCACCTCACCTGCACATCTTTGGATTGTGGGAGTGAAACCCACGCAAACACGGGGAGAATGTGCAAACTCCCCACGATCAATGACCCAGAGCTAGGATCGAACCTGCGACCTCGGCGCCGTGAGGCGCGTCTCATTTATTTTAAATAAATGAGGTGAAATTCCGATTAAGTTTTCAAAATATCTAAAAAGTGTAACTTCAATGCACAGCAACGTGTCAGGTGCAGTTTGAGATTCAGTTCCGAGATAGTAGAGATGATGCAGAGATTGAAGATGAACATGGCAGAAGCTTGGCGATACAATCCAATCGTTCCTAGTTTTGTGGTAAAATTAGCTGATGGGAGTGACAGTAAAGAGGGAATTGTCAGCTAGGTTTGCGATTGGAAAGGGCGGCACGGTGGCACAGTGGTTAGCACTGCTGCTTCATGGCACCGAGGACCCGGATTCGATCCCAGCCTCGGGTCACTGTCCGTGTGGATTTTGCACATTCGCCCCGTGTCTGCATGGGTCTAACCCCCACAACCCAATGATGTGCAGGAAGGGTGGATTGGCCACGTTAAATTGTCCCTTGAATAAATAAATAAAAAAACATTTTTTCAAGAAAGAATTAAAATTGAAATAAAACAAAAAAAAGGCTTGCGATTGGAAGCACTGACTTAATTTGAAGGAGCTCTCAAATTCACACGATCTTACATATGGTTTTGGCTCAAATTCACACGATCGTGCACATGGTGTTGTACATGGCTGGTGGCATGCTTGGCCTTCCACATCTGTTTCCATGTAGAACTGCCATCTATTTTCTTTTTATAAATTTCATTTTTTTTCCCAATTAAGGAGCAATTTCACGTGGCCAATATACCTACCCTGCACATCTTTGGGTTGTGGGGGTGAGGCCCATGGAGACACGGGGAAAATGTGCAAACTCCATACAGACAGTGACCCAGGGCCTGGATCGAACCCGGGTCCCCAGCGCCGTGAGGCAGCAGTGCTACCTACTATGCCACCGTGCTGTCCCCCCCCCTCAAAACTACCAGCTAAAGAGATTTTCACAAAGCTTTGTACACCCACAATGCGAAAGATGATTCAATTGGAGGAAATAAGTTTTACCTGCTGTTATGATCCCAGTCAATTATACAACTGGATGGGAAAATCCCTGAATTGAATCCTGGCTCAAAAGACTGTTGGCTGGATTCTCCCAAAATGAGACTATGGGCGAAATTCTCCCCCAACGGCGGGATGCCCGCCGACTGGCGCCAAAGCTGGCGCAAATCAGACGGGCATCGCGCCGGCAAAAAGGTGCGGAAGTCTCCGCATCTTTGGCGGCCTAGCCCCAACATTGAGGGGCTAGGCCGACGCCGGAGGGATTTCCGCCCCGCCAGCTGGCGGAAATGGCGTTTGTTGCCCCGCCAGCTGGCGCGGAAATGCGGCGCATGCGCGGGAGCGTCAGCGGCCGCTGTCAGTTTCTCCGCGCATGCGCGGGAGCGTCAGCGGCCGCCGAAAGTTTCCCGCGCATGCGCAGTGGGGAGAGTCTCTTCCGCCTCCGCCATGGTGGAGGCCGTAGCGGAGGCGGAAGGGAAAGAGTGCCCCCACGGCACAGGCCCGCCCGCGGATCGGTGGGCCCCGATCGCGGGCCAGGCCACCGTGGGGGCACCCCCCGGGGTCAGATCGCCCCGCGCCCCCCCCCAGGACCCCGGAGCCCGCCCACGCCGCCTGGTCCCGCCGGTAAATACCAGGTTTGATTTACGCCGGCGGGACAGGCAGTTTCTGGGCGGGACTTCGGCCCATCCGGGCCGGAGAATCCAGCGGGGGGTCCCGCCAACCGGCGCGGCTGGATTCCCGCCCCCGCCCAATCTCCGGGAGCGGAGACTTCGGCGGGGGCGGGGGCGGGATTCACGGCGGCCAACGGCCATTCTCCGACCCGGCGGGGGGTCGGAGAATGACGCCCTATGTCCCCACGCCAGCGTAAAAACGGTGGAGTTTTACTCCAGAAATTCCTTCCAAAATGTTGAATGAATTCAACGCCTGCAGGGGGCTAGCGGGGACCTGGAGTGAATCTCGCAGCTTTTGCTGCAGATACAGGCCCCCGCTTTTCCGGCTCAGAGTCCGCGCATGCACACCGCGGCCTCCATGGCGGACTCGGACAGCGGTGCCAGACCGAAGATAGAGACCCCCTGATCGGCCGCGCGCCCGAGCCTCAACCCCCGCATAGTTAATCGGCAGCCGCCTATAAGGCTCCCCCGGTCTCCGATTCGCCCGCCCCTGACCCGGGCAGCCGCAGACTCAGTCCGCGGCCGCCACGCCAGCATCCCGACTGGTAATAGATGGTTAGCTCCACGCCGTCGGGAACTCGGCCGGTCGGGAGCGGAGGATTGTTGTGCGGGCCTCTAGCAATGGCACACCGGTGGTGTGCCGTATCCACGGTCACGCCGGTTTTCGGGCCCAGAGAATTGCTGGTCCGGCGTTGGGCCCAATTCCGGCGTGAAAGTGGATTCTCCGCCCCCGCGTTGGCCACGATTTCGGTTGCGGAGAATCCAACTCTGTAACTTTGACTTTTTCTTTGCAAACTGTAGAGAAACAGAGTCACACGACCACTAATTAGTTTTAACAACAAGAACATTTTTTTTATTAAACATGAAAAAATTACATTATAATAGCATTCTCCTTTATCCACCCCTTTATCTTAACAATTAAACACAGGTTTTAGGATTAGTATGGATTACAATGTAGAGCTTAAGCTACAATGTGCTCATCAACACACACAGTCCCTTTTAAACACACAAGATGACTGTGGTAAGACACGCTCCTCTCTGAACCCAAGGGAATGTCTGTGGATTTCTCCTCAAAGTCCCCCCAGATGATTTTATACCATGAGCCACTTTTTCTCACTGAACTCCAGCTTCCACACGAGTGATTTCAAATTCCGCTTTCAAAAGTAACACTTTCGAGGGGGGGTGGCAGCCATGAGCTGAGTGGCCACACGAAAGGTGGCTCTTGTCTACGAATTTCAACTACGGCCTTTTAACTCCAACAAATGGGCACCAAAAGTCCCCCAGAATAATCCCCCACCGACCGCACTGCCAAGCAGGATGGGAAAGAATCAGTCGCCCAGCCGAAAAGCCAGTGAAGACGAGGGAAGGGAAACCTCAGCCTCGGCACAGGAAACTGCACATGGAGGCACAGAACCCGTGAGGGCTGACCCCGCAGAGCTCCCAGCACAGACCCAGGTGCTGATGGACAAATTGACTTGCTTCATCACCACCTAGCTCCAGAGACATGGGGAGGAGATGAGAAGAGGTCACCTGGCAGTCGTCAAGGTGGCAGTGGAGGCTGCGACGGCCTCCATGAGGGAGGCAATGGACAATATGGAGCGGAGGCTAGAAGCCCAGGAGACAACGATTAAGGACCTTGAAAAAGCCGCCATGGACCAAGGGGTCTGGATCATGCCACTTGAGGCCGAGGTAGCGAGCCTGGTCAGGACCCAGAAGGGTTGAAGGACAAAATCGACGACCAAGAGAACCGATCGCATCGGCAGAATCTTAGAATCTGGGGCTGCCGGAGGGAATGGAGGGTAGGAACCCCACAGAATACGTAGCATCGATGCTCGGGAAGCTGGTCGATGAGGTGGGCTTCGCCAAGCCCCCGGAGGTAGACCGCACCTACAGGTTGTTTCAGCAGCGGCCCAGCGCTGGGGAACCACCGCGAGTGATCATCATGAAGATCCACAGATATCAAGATAAAGCTCCACTGCCCATCTGAGGTATCCTGAGGTGGGTGAAGAGCACGAGAGGGTGCAAGTGTGAAGGGCATCCCATCCGCTTATACCAGGACATTGGTGATGATCTGGCCAAGTGCCGGGCTGAATTCAACAATGTCAAATCCCCGCTCTACAAAAGTGGGATGGGGTTTGGCATGCTCTACCCTGCCAAGCTATGGGTCACATATCAGGGGAAAGAACACTACTTTGAGTCCCAGAGGAAGCCAACATGTTTGTCCAGAAAAATAGACAGGGCAAACAACAATAGAGGGAAATGGCCAGAATGTGGGCTGCAAGAGGTCGAGAGGGGCAGGGGCGAACAGAGGTAGAGGCGTGGAGAGAGGGGGGGGGGGGGGGGGAGGGAGAGGTAGTTGGGGGATAAATAGGGGAAATCAATTGTGAAAGGAGTTGCTACACTAGCGAGCAGGCTGGCGAACAGGAGTACTGCAAAGTAGGAGGCCACGTCATGTCTCTCTGGAGGGAGGGAGTGCCTGGCAGAGGGAAATGGAAAAACAGAGATTATCGGGAAACAAAGGATGAAAAGGGAGGGGGGGGGGGGAGGCAGAGAAGGGGTAAAGCTAAAGGGAGAGGATGGGGAACTAGGATGGGGAGCAGAATGATAGAGGGTACAGGGGGAGAAACACAGAGGGGGAGAGTAGAATACTGGTTGCAACAGGTCACCTGTGGCGAAGGCGAAAATGAGGAAGTATTCGGCGGCCATCTTTGAATAGCCCGAGTACAAGGGCAGGCCTGGACGAACAGGGCCAGGCCCACAGGGTGAGTATGGCTGACCCCCCAGGAGAGGGGGGCAGCACCCCCCATCCAGTTAGTAACATGGAATGTAAGGGGCGTCAATGTGCCAGTGAAGAATTCCAGAATCCTTGCCCATCTCAAGAGTCTGAGGGTGGATGTAGCTTCTTACAGGAGACACGCTTAAGAGAGAGGGATTGACCATACTAATGAATTCATGGTGTCGTGCACAGTGATGGGCCTAGGGGATGATACGCGATGGTCAGTGGGACCCTGGTAGTCTTGGTAAATATATATGCCCTGAACTGGGACGATGCAGAATTTCTCAAGAAAACAGTGACCGAAATCCTGGACCTAGTCACCAATCGACTTATTATGGGGAGATGGGGGTGGGGGGAGGGGGGGTTGCTTTAGCTGTGTTTGGGGCCCGACAATGGGCAGATCCAACCCCGGACAGGAACCGTGTCAGGCATGGCAAGCGAATTGAACTTCTTTATGAAGCAGTTGGGCAGTGGGGTTGAGGTTCCTGTGAAGGTTCAACTACCCGAGAGAAAGACTTCTCCTTTTTTTCCAAGATGCACAAGGTTGGAGGAAGGAGTTGGAAGGGTTGTGCGTGCGGATGGAGGCAGGGTCCTGTAAGGGGCCGGGATTCGGGCGCTGGCAATGGCCCCACTGCCACTAGGCTCTGGGGGCAATTTCAACAGCACTTCAAGTTGAGGACGGGATCGAGGGTAATGCTGATAAGAGGAAATAATGGGTTTGAGCCAGGGAGGATGGATGCGAGGTTCCGGGGATGGGAGGAGAAAGGAGTGAAAGAGGTGAAGGATCTGGGGCGTCATTCTCTGACCCCCGCCGGGTCGGAGAATGGCCGTAGGCCGCCGTGAATCCCGCCCCCGCCCCCGCCGAAGTCTCCGGTACTGGAGATTGGGCGGGGGCGGGAATCGGGCCGCGCCGGTTGGCGGGACCCGCCGCTGGATTCTCCGGCCCAGATGGGCCGAAGTCCCGCCCAGAAATTGCCTGTCCCGCCGGCGTAAATCAAACCTGGTATTTACCGGAGGCACCAGGCGGCGTGGGCGGGCTCCGGGGTCCTGGGGTGGGGGCGCGGGGCGATCTGACCCCGGGGGGTGCCCCCACGGTGGCCTGGCCCACGATTGGGGCCCACCGATCCGCGGGCGGGCCTGTGCCGTGGGGGCACTCTTTCCCTTCCGCCTCCGCCACGGTCTCCACCATGGCGGAGGCGGAAGAGACTCTCCCCACTGCGCATGCGCGGGAAACTGACAGCGGCCGCTGACGCTCCCGCGCATACGCTGGGAAACTGTCAGCGGCCGCTGACGCTACCGCGCATGCGCCGCATTTCCGCACCAGCTGGCGTGGCAACAAACGCCATTTCCGCCAGCTGGCGGGGCGGAAATCCCTCCAGCGTCGGCCTAGCCCCTCCATGTTGGGGCTAGGCCGCCAAAGATGCGGAGCATTCCGCACCTTTGGGCCGGCGCGATGCCCGTCTGATTGGCGCCGTGTTTGGCGCCAGTCGGCGGACATCACGCCGTTGGGGGAGAATTTCGCCCCTGTTTCTGGAAGGCCGATTCGCAGGTTTGGAGGAGTTGGGGATGAAGTAGGGCAGCAGTGGGAGGAAGGCTTTAGCTTTATGCAGGTGTGGAATTTTGCAGGAAAGACTTTTCCGAGTTTCCAGGTGGCGCCTCCCTCCTCATTACTGTAGGAGGCGCTATCGTTGGGAGGGTTGAAGAGTGGGATTGTCTCAGTAATTTGTGGTAGGGTTATAGGACATAGAACATAAAACATACAGTGCAGAAGGAGGCCATTCGGCCCATCGAGTCTGCACCGACCCACTTAAATCCTCACTTCCACCCTATCCCCGTAACCCAGTAACCCCTCCTAACCTTTTTGGACACTAAGGGCAATTTAGAATGGCCAATCCACCTAACCTGCACATCTTTGGACTGTGAGAAGAAACCGGAGCACCTGGAGGAAATCCACGGAGAGAACGTGCAGACTCCGCACAGACAGTGACCCAGTGGGGAATCGAACCTGGGACCCTGTCGCTGTGAAGCCACAGTGCTACCGTGCTGCCCACATGGCAGAGGAGTCTATGGAAGGGCTGAAGGCCATGTGTAATGAATATTTGAGAATGGGGCTGGAGAAAGGGTTAGGGTGTGAATTGCTGCGAAGGGTCAATGCTTTGACCTCGTGTGCGAGGTTGGGGTTAATTCAGTTAGAATTGGTGTATAGGGTGCACTTAATGGAGGCAAGGATGAACCGGTTGTTTGAGGGGGTGGAGGATAGTTGTGAGCAGTGTGGGAGGTCAGCTTCTCCTCCCCCCCACCCCCGCACACAAACACACAGTGCGTCACAGTGTGGCCGGGGGACCTGTTGGAGGTTTTGGCCCTGGAAAAGGTAAGATTTGCTCTGAGACGGGCAGACGAGGCGTTCCACCAGAGATGGGGCCTGTTCATTTTGCACTTTGGTTGCTGCCGGCGGGGGGGGGGGGGGGGGGTGGGGGGGGGGGGTGGTGATGATCGGGTGCTGTTTGTGTTCAATTGTTAAAATGCTGAAAATGTTGAGTAAAATTATTTCTAAAACAAACTATACCTCATTTCTAATGTTTACCAATACAAATATAGATTCCTTCAAACTACCAAAATTTCCCTAACAATGCACAGCATCAATAGACTGAGTCATGTACGAAGGCAATAATGGAAGAGTGCAAAATTACAGAGTAGTTATAATGGGGACTTTCATTACCTGAATATAGAATGGGATAGTAATGGTGTAAAGGGCAGAGAGGGATAAGCGTTCCCAGAGTGTGATCAGGAAAGTTTTCGATAACAGTATGTTTCCAGTCTAATGAGAAAGGTGGCACAGCTAGACAGGGGCGGGAGTCTCCGTTTCAGAGACTAAGCGTTGTCGCCGGGACTGAATTGATGGACTTCTACGACAACTAAATTGCCTCCGGTCCTGGAGAAATTCATGATCCGTTAATGAGCTAGCACTGGCACCATGTCGAACTCAAGCCATTCCAATGAAAAGCGGTGTCAGATTCGATGGGTTCAGGATTGGCACTCGAAAGGCTGACAAGTTGCAGCCGCATATAAGCACTCCATTCCCCACATGCACTCATCCCAGCCAACAAGATGGCCGCACGGAGAGCGGCACCTTGGTTCAAGCTTGAGACCCTGCTGGACGCTGTGGAGGAGAGGTGGGACATGTTGTTCCCCGATGTGGGAAGGAGGCTGCCACCTGCCACTGCACACTGGGCCCAGGCGCAGGTGGCAGAGGTTGTGAGCGCAGTGGGCCCCACCGCCAGGACTGAACAGAAGTGCCAGAAGAAGTTGCACAACCTCCTCAGGGCGACCAGGGTGAGTAGGCAGCACCGTGCCCCTGGCATCAACACAGGTCCCACAAACTCGTAACCACTCTGCCCCGAACCTCACCCTCCGTCATTGTGCACGCACCCCACCCTGTGTCACATGGCAGCACACAAACCGCCTGCCATGGCCGGGTGCCCTGGCCACAAAGCCCATCAACTGCCCATCACGTGTGCTGCACGTGTCCGACTGCATAACAATGTGCGCTTTCGTTCCCCCCCCCCACACTGGGAGAAGGTGGCGCGTAACCACAGAGTGAGAAAGAGACCGGAGTGGGGGCGCCGGACCTGTGGCAGAGCGGAGGACCGTTGCGGAGCGACGGGCACCGAACCTGGTCGGTGGGCCTGGAGAAAGGGTAGTCACCGAGGTGGAGGTTGGCATTGGTCAATCAAGTGAGGCTCTGCTGAGTTGCGGTATCCCTATGGCATGCTTGGTGTGACCCCCACCCCAACTCCCCACACCACTCCACACCAACCGCACCACCCTCTCACCACTCCACACCTCCCGCACACTCCCACACCAACCCCACACCACTCCCACACCCCCACACCACCCCCACACCCCCATACCACCACACCACCCTCTCACCACCCTCTCACTACCCCACATCATCCCTACACCCACCTCACACCACCCCCACACCACCCTCCCACCACCCCCACACCACCCCCACACCACCCTCTCACCAGCCCCACACCATCCCCACACCACCCCCGCACCACCCCCACACCACCCTCTCACCACCATCTCACCACCCCCACACCACCCCACACCACCCCCGCACCACCCCCACACCACCCTCTCACCAGCCCCACACCACCACTACACCACCCCTCACCACCCCCACACCACCCCCACACCACCCTCTCACCAGCCCCACACCACACCCACGCCACCCTCTTACCACCCGCACACCACCCCCACACCAACCGCACCCCACCCCACACCACCCCCACACCACCCTCTCACCACCCCCTCACCGCCCTCACACCACCCCCTCACCACCCACACACCACCCCCTCACCACCCCCTCACCACCCTCACACCACCCTCACACCACCCCCACACCACTCCCACACCACCCCCTCACCACCCTCACACCACCCCCACACAACCCCCTCACCACCCCCTCACCACCCCAAACCACCCCCACACCACCCCCTCACCACCCCCTCACCACCCCCACACCACCCTCTCACCACCCTCTCAACACCCTCTCACCACCACCACACCACCCCCTCGCCACCTCCCACCACCCCACACCACCCCCACACCACCCTCACACCACCTCTCACCACCCCCACACCACCCCACCCCACCCCCTCACCACCCTCACACCACCCCCACACCACCCCCTCACCACCCTCACACCACCCCCTCACCACTCCCAAACCACCCTCTCACCACCCCCACACCACCCCCACACCACCCTCTCACCACCCCCACACCACCCCCACACCACCCCACACCACCCTCTCACCACCCTCTCACCACCCCAACACCACCCCCATACCACCCTCTCACAACCCCCACACCACCCTCTCACCACCCCCACACCGCCCTCTCACCTCCCCACACCACCCCCACACCACCCTCTCACCACCCCCAGACCACCCTCTCACCACCCCCACACCACCCTCTCCCCACCCCCACACCACCCCCTCACCACCCTCTCACCTCCCCACACCACCCCCTCATCACCCCCACACCACTCTCTCACCACCCCCACACCACCCCCACACCACCCCACACCACCCTCTCACCACCCTCTCACCCCCCTCACCACCCCCACACCACCCTCTCGCCACCACCACACCACCCCCACACCATCCCCACCCCACCACCACACCACCCCCACACCACCCCACACCACACCCACACCACCCTTTCACCACCCCCACACCACCCCCACACCACCCCACACCACCCCCGCACCACCCCCACACCACCCTCTCACCAGCCCCACACCACCACTACACCACCCCTCACCACCCCCACACCACCCCCACACCACCCTCTCACCAGCCCCACACCACACCCACGCCACCCTCTCACCACCCGCACACCACCCCCACACCAACCGCACCCCACCCCACACCACCCCCACACCACCCTCTCACCACCCCCTCACCGCCCTCACACCACCCCCTCACCACCCACACACCACCCCCTCACCACCCCCTCACCACCCTCACACCACCCTCACACCACCCCCACACCACTCCCACACCACCCCCTCACCACCCTCACACCACCCCCACACAACCCCCTCACCACCCCCTCACCACCCCAAACCACCCCCACACCACCCCCTCACCACCCCCTCACCACCCCCACACCACCCTCTCACCACCCTCTCAACACCCTCTCACCACCACCACACCACCCCCTCGCCACCTCCCACCACCCCACACCACCCCCACACCACCCTCACACCACCTCTCACCACCCCCACACCACCCCACCCCACCCCCTCACCACCCTCACACCACCCCCACACCACCCCCTCACCACCCTCACACCACCCCCTCACCACTCCCAAACCACCCTCTCACCACCCCCACACCACCCCCACACCACCCTCTCACCACCCCCACACCACCCCCACACCACCCCACACCACCCCTCACCACCCTCTCACCACCCCAACACCACCCCCACACCACCCTCTCACAACCCCCACACACCCTCTCACCACCCCACACCGCCCTCTCACCTCCCACACCACCCCCACACCACCCTCTCACCACCCCCAGACCACCCCTCTCACCACCCCCACACCACCCTCTCCCCACCCCCACACCGCCCTCTCACCTCCCCACACACCCCCACACCACCCTCTCACCACCCCCAGACCACCCTCTCACCACCCCCACACCACCCACTCCCCACCCCCACACCACCCCCTCACCACCCACACACCTCCCACACCACCCCCACATCACCCCCACACCACTCTCACACCACCCCCACACAACCCCCACACCACCCCACACCACCCTCACACCACCCCACACCCCCTCACCACCCCCACACCAACCCTCTCCCACCACCACACCACCCCCACACCATCCCCACCCCACCACCACCACCACCCCACACCACCCCACACCACACCCACACCACCCTTCACCACCCCCACACCACCCCCACCCACCCCCACCCCACCCCACACCACCCCCACACCACCCCCCAAACCACCCCCTCACCACCCTCTCACCACCCCCACACCACCCCCTCACCACCCTCACACCACCCCCACACCACCCCCACACCACCCTCACACCACCCCCACACCATCCCAAACCACCCCCCTCACCACCCTCTCACCACCCCCACACCACCCCCTCACCACCCTCACACCACCCCCACACCACCCCCACACCACACCCACACCACCCTTTCACCACCCTCTCACCACCCCCCACACCACCCCCACCCCACCCCCACCCCACCCCACACCACCCCCACACCACCCCCAACCACCCCTCACCACCCTCTCACCACCCCCACACCACCCCCTCACCACCCTCACACCACCCCCACACCACCCCCCACACCACCCTCTCACCACCCCCACACCACCCCCACACCACCCCCACACCACCCTCTCACCACCCCCCTCACCAGCCTCTCACCACCCCCACACCACCCCCACATCACCCGTCAGCACCCCCATACCACCTCCTCACCACCCCCCACCCACCACCTCACCACCCCCACACCACCCTCTCACCACCCCCACACCACCCCCACACCACCCCCACACCACACCCACACCACCCTTTCACCACCCTCTCACCACCCCCACACCACCCCCACCCCACCCCCACCCCACCCCACACCACCCCCACACCACCCCCAAACCACCCCCTCACCACCCTCTCACCACCCCCACACCACCCCCTCACCACCCTCACACCACCCCCACACCACCCCCACACCACCCTCTCACCACCCCCACACCACCCCCACACCACCCCCACACCACCCTCTCACCACCCCCTCACCAGCCTCTCACCACCCCCACACCACCCCCACATCACCCGTCAGCACCCCCATACCACCCCCACACCACCCCCTCACCACCCTCTCACCACCCCCACACCACCCTCTCACCACCCCCACACCACCCCCACACCACCCCCACACCACACCCTCACCACTCTCTCACCACCCCCACACCACCCCCTCACCACCCTCTCACCACCCACCACACCACCCTGTCACCACCCCCACACCACCCTCACACCACCCCAACACCACCCTCTCACCTCCCCACACCACCCCCACACCACCCCCACACCACCCCCACACCACCCTCTCACCACCCCCACACCACCCCCACACCACCCTCTCACCACCCTCTCACCACCCCAACACCACCCCCACACCACCCTCTCACCACCCCCACACCACCCTCTCACCACCCCCACACCACCCTCTCACCTCCCACACCACCCCCACACCACCCTCTCACCACCCCCAGACCACCCTCTCACCACCCCCACACCACCCTCTCCCCACCCCCACACCGCCCTCTCACCTCCCCACACCACCCTCTCACCACCCTCTCACCACCCCAACACCACCCCCACACCACCCTCTCACCACCCCCACACCACCCTCTCACCACCCCCACACCGCCCTCTCACCTCCCCACACCACCCCCACACCACCCTCTCACCACCCCCAGACCACCCTCTCACCACCCCCACACCACCCCCACACCACCCTCTCACCACCCCCACACCACCCTCTCACCACCCCCAGACCACCCTCTCACCACCCCCACCCCAACCTCTCCCCACCCCCACACCGCCCTCTCACCTCCCCACACCACCCCCACACCACCCTCTCACCACCCCCAGACCACCCTCTCACCACCCCCACACCACCCTCTCCCCACCCCCACACCACCCTCTCATCACCCCCACACCACCCTCACACCAACCTCACACCACCCCCACACACTCCCACACCACCCCCTCACCACCCTCTCACCACCCCCACACCACCCACCACCCCCACACCACCCTCACACCACCCCCACACCACCCCCACACCACCCTCTCACCACCCCCACATCACCCTCTCACCACCCCCACACCACCCTCTCATCACCCCCACACCACCCTCACACCATCCCCACACACCCCCACACCACCCCCTCACCACCCCCACACCACCCCCACACCACCCTCACACCACCCCCACACCACCCCCACACCACCACACACCACCCTCACACCACCCCCACACCACCCCCACACCACCCTCTCACCACCCCCACACCACCCTCTCACCACCCCTTCACCAGCCTCTCACCACCCCCACATCACCCCCTCACCACCCTCTCACCACCCCCACACCACCCCCTCACCACCCTCTCACCACCCCCACACCACCCTCTCACCACCCCCACACCACCCCCACACCACCCTTTCACCACCCCCACACCACCCTCTCACCACCCCCACACCACCCCACCCCACCCCCACACCACCCTCTCACCACCCCCTCACCACCCTCTCACCACCCCCACACCACCCTCTCACCACCCCCACACCACCCCCTCACCACCCTCTCACCACCCCACCACCCCCTCACCACCCCCACACCACCCTTTCACCACCCCCACACCACCCCCACACCACCCTCTCACCACCCCCACACCACCCTCTCACCACCCCCACACCACCCTCTCACCACCCCCACACCACCCCCACACCACCCCACACCGACCCCAAGCAGATTCCAGCGACGAGGTGGCAACGGAGAGTGAAGAGAGCCCCCAAACGCCAGCCGGAGACACCCCGGAGCACCAGTCCAGGGATGACACCAACTTTCCATCACAGCTGTCACCAACACCCTCCACCATCCCAGAGACACTCACCTCGGTTGGGCACTTTAGTGTAGAGGCTCCTGGGTCACTATCTGTTGCACACCACACATGTGCAGCGGTACATCAGGTGGAGGTAGGAAACCCCGAGGGGGCGGACGGTGGGAGGGCGGCCCGACCCCCGAGACTAGCTACTAAGCAGATGGGTCTCGGACCTCTGGAAAGGGAAGTCCCATCGATAATGGAGATGCAGACACAGAGCCAGGGACTACATGAGGAGGTGTCAACAACCATCCAGCACATGGTTGGAGGAGCCCGACCGTCTATGGGGCAGGAGGCGGAGCCACCCATGCGTGCCGCTCAGCTGGTGTCCATGGTGGAGGCCTTGGGGTGAAAGTATTGGCCGTGGGTCAGGATGTCCAAGGCAATCTTTGTAATCTGTGCCTGCGGTGGCTGAGGCAATGACAGGACGACCCTGTCACAGGCAGCTATGTACCAGAGCCACCTGAACATTGCAGTGGTGCTCCAGAGTGTGGCCCAGCACAGCGGGTTATGGCTGAGGGCGTCGATGGCATTGCAAGTGCGCAGGCTGATCTGAGCCAGTCACAGAGGGAGGTCGCACAGTCCCAGAGGGAGGCGGCGCAGTCACTAAGTGCGGTGGCACAGTCCCAGAGATAGGTGACCCAGTTCCTGTGTACCACGGCCACGAGCATTGAGACCCTGGCCGAGACTGGAGTGGTCCTCCAGGACTGGCAGGGCCAGGTGACGGGGGAGCCTCAAGAGTGTAGGACGGGTGGTCATGTGAGGAGGTGGTCACACACCAGCTGTGTGTTCATTGAGTGGAACCCCTTTTGGTTTGTGAACGCCAGCCCGTCATGCGGCAGTGCTCGTAGAGGAACATGCATCTCGCCGATCACCCCCTGGATCTGGGGCAACCCGTCGTGGCTGCCACAGTTGGGGGGCGGGCCGATCGGAAGGCAGGGGGGGGCCTCATTCAGGACTGGGCTCTTATTGTGCGGGCAGTCCGGGTCGGGCGAGCGGCCGATTGGGAGCACTATTTCAGTGGTCCAGGGCCGCAGTCTGAGTCCGCCATGGAGCACGGCGCAGCCGCTGGGGCCACTGCCGTGTGTCTGACCCGGAAGTGCCATATCGGGGGGCCATATCGGCAGCTGGAGATGCGAGCTCCACGACAGCTGCCTGTTAGCCCCCTGCAAGGCTATGAATCTGTGGCCTTTTGACGCCAGTTTTTCTGGTGTAAAAGACCACGGGCAGGACTCTGTGGGTATCGGCGGGCGGGCAACTCCGGCATCGAGGAGTGGTGTGAACCACTCGGGCGTCGGGCTGCTCCAAAGATGCGGAATCCTCCACACCTTCAGGGGCTAGGCCGGCGCCGGAGTGGTTTGCGCTGCGCCGGCCGGTGGGGAAGGGGCTTGGCGCCACGCAAACCGGCCCCGAAGGGCCTCGGCCGGCCGGCGCGAGTTGGCGCATGCGCGGGAGTGCCAACGTGTGCTGGCGTCATCCCAGCGCATGCGCAGAGGGATTATCTCCGCGCCGGCCATCGTGGAGGACCACAGCGGCCGACGCAGAAGAATAGAGTGCCCCCACGGCACAGGCCCACCCGCGGATCGGTGGGCCCCGATCGTGGGCCAGGCCAACGTGGGGGCACCACCCGGGGCCAGATACCCACGCGCCCCCCCCGAGGACCCCAGAGGCCGCCTACGGCGCCAGGTCCTGCCGGCAAATACCTGGTGTAATATACGCCGGCGGGACTGGCCGAGAACAGGCGGCCACTCGGCCCATCGCGGGCCGGAGAATCGGCGGGGGGGTGTTGCCAACGGCCCCCGACCGGCGCAGCATGATTCCCACCCCCGCTGCCGCCGGAGAATTCGGCAGTCGGCGGGGGCGGGATTCACGTCACCCCCTGCCAATTCTCCGACCCGGCGGGGGGGGTCGGAGAATCCCGCCCCACTGTTTGCACGATGGCGCGGGGACATAGTCCCTGAAACGGAGAATCCAACCGCAGATTTCTAACCCCATTTGAGCCTGATGGTGAGTTTCAGAAGCCAGCAGGACCATACACTAATTCTTTTGAACAATAAAGGATAGATTAATCACTTTTTTTCTATCTACAGTAGTTCTTTAGCTTTTTTTTTAACAAAAGGCAAAGACTTGCATTTATACTGAGCTGTCACAAGCTCAAAGTGCTTCAAAGAGAATGAAGCAGTTTTGAAATCTAGTCATTACCATATTTTTCAAAGTGTTGGCTTTAGTTTGTTGGTGGCATTCTTACGTGTGAGCCTGAAGTTATATTCAGTCGCCTCACTCCAACATTTGAGCACACAGCCTAGATTGTCAGAGAAGCTGAATTTTGGAGAATTAACTGAGGCCCCATCCGGCTCCTTTAGTGGTTGACATGGATATAAAAGTAGATTCAGGAGCTCTCGCAGTATCTTGGCCAACGTTTTTCCCTTCCCTCATATCTCCCAAGTCTACAGTTCGTTTGTCTCATTGTGGGACTTTACCATGTGCAGAATACTTGAGGCCTCTTCTTGAAGAAAGAGACCTCAAATAGTCATTAAGTGGCTGTGAAACACTTTGAGAGGGCGTAACGATAGTCAATTCTGGCTGGAAGCGCCTGCTTTTTATTATTGGTTAAAGATGCAGCTGTCCTATCCTATGAGGAGAATAGTATGATCCCTTTATGTTTTCTGAAATACCTGGTCAAGGGCATCTGGACCAGCAGCAGAAAGAAGTTGTTAAAAAAAAAGTCTTGCATTTGTGTCACACCTTTCACAATCTCAGGAGGTCCCAAAAGACATTACAACCTATTCAGTATTTTTTTAATGAAGGTGCCGTTGTTTAATTGGAAGAAACCTGGCAGCTAATTTGCGTGCAGTAATCAAACAACGACCAGGTCATCTATTTTGGTGATGTGAATTGACTAGGACACTAGGGAGAACTCTCCTGCTCTACTTGAAAATATTGCCAAGGGATATTTTCGATCTAACTAAAAAGACAGATCGCAGAATAATCGAATGGTTACAGCATTGAAGGTGGCCATTCAGCCTGTTGTCTCTGTCCTAGCTCTCTGCGTGAGCAATTCACCAAGTGCCAGTCCATTTACCTTTCCCCCGCAGGACTGCAAATCTTTTCTCTTCATATGGGGGAGGTGGTGGCATAGTTGTAACCTCACTGGGCTGGTAATCCAGAAACCCAGGCTAATCTTCTGGGTAAGTAGATTCAAATCACAGGGCAGCTGGTGGAATTTAAACTCAAGTAATAAACCTGGACCTGAAAACTAGCCTCAGTAATGGTGACCATTATTTTTGAGCCTACATTAGCTGTGAGCATAAACGGCTACGCGAGGGCAGCACGGTGGCGCAGAGGGTTAGCCCTGCTGCCTCACGGCGCCGAGGTCCCAGGTTCGATCCTGCCTCTGGGTCACTGCCCGTGTTAAGTTTGCACATTCTCCCTGTGTTTGCGTGGGTTTCGCCCCCACAGCCCAAAAGATGTGCAGGGTAGGTGGATTGGCCAAACTAAATTGCCCCTTAATTGGATAAAATGAATTGGGTACTCTAAATTTCTTTTTAAAAAAATAAACGGCAACACGGGCCCAAAATATCGCAAGAGTAGGAATTTCCAATTTAATTTTCCGATTTTCCATGCTCCACGCTGGTGACGTACTGCAGGAACCTAGCTTAAATTCATTTAAATAAACTTGTAGTTCAAGAGCTTTGCCACCATATTTTCCCCCAGGTAAGGAATTCCCCCCTCACCAGCGTGACATCCTGTTGAAGTGGCGGCAACAGGTATTGAAAAACAGGAAGGAGTCGAGGGGAACCTATTGGCAGCACAAAGGTACGTATAACCCCTGGGGAGAGGGACATGCCCGGGTAGTGCCCTGGCACTGTCCCAGTACACTGGCACTACCCCCTGGTGCCCTGGCAGTGCCTGGGTGATACCACTAGGGAAGTGCCAGTGGAGGACCCTCTAGGGTGCCTCATTGTGGGGGTTCCCCTTATGAGTGGGGTGATTGCCCCAGTGCTTGTGGGGGAGGCTGGGAGGTATGGGAGGGGGTTGCCCCAGTGCTTGTGTGGGGGGTCACCCATTGGCTTAGGTGTTGGAGAGGGCAGTATTGTTCTGTATCAGTGATCGGGATGCTTTGTGGAGCTGTCCCTGCCAGCGTGACGGTGGAAACCAAGGCTTTCTATACACAGAGTGCCAGAAAATCTGGAGAGAAAACTCAGCTGGTCAGCTGGAGAGCTACACACTGGTTTTCTCGCCCCCTGATAGCACAGAGTGGAACATACTGCCTTATTAAACTATCATGGATTTGCCGGAAAGAAATCCTTCCCGCAAACTGCTCTAGATCACATGCGCCTAGTGGGGATCTGTCTGGGATCTCACAGACCTCAGTACACACGTGCATCCGCGCGCTCACAGAGGCCCTATATGCCCAGTCGGCACAATATGTTAACTTTAATGTGGGCCAAGCCCACCAGGATGCCCGGGCAGTGGAGTTCACTGCCATCGCCAGGATATCCCAGGTCAGGACGGGGCCTCAGTTAATTCTCCAAAATTCAGCTTCTCTAACAATCTAGGCTGTGTGCTCAAATGTTGGAGTGAGGCGACTGAATATAACTTCAGGCTCACACGTAAGAATGCCACCAACAAACTAAAGCCGACACGTTGAAAAATATGGTAATGACTAGATTTCAAAATTGCTTCATTCTCTTTGAAGCACTTTGAGCTTGTGAAAGCACAGTATAAATGCCAGTCTTTGCCTTTTTTAAACAAAAAGCTAAAGAACTACTGTAGATAGAAAAAAAGTGATTAATCTATCCTTTATTGTTCAAAAGAATTAGTGTATGGTCCTGCTGGCTTCTGAAACTCACCATCAGGCTCAAATGGGGTTAGAAATCTGGGACTGGATTCTCCGTTTCAGGGACTATGTCCCCACTCCGCCGTGCAAACTGTGATCTTTTACACCAGAAAAAGTGGCGTCAAAAGGCCACAGATTCACAGCCTTGCAGGGGCCTAACAGGCAGCTGTCGTGGAGCTCGCAGCTCCGGCTGCCGATATGGCCCCCCGATATGGCACTTCTGGGTCAGACACACGGCAGTGGCCCCAGCGGTTGCGCCGTGCTCCATGGCAGACCGCGGACCTGGACCACTGAAATAGTGCCCCCAATCGGCCGCTCGCCCGACCCGGACCGCCCACACAATAAAAGCCCAATCCTGAATGAGGCTCCACTGCCCTCCGATCGGCCCGCCCCCCCCAACTGAGGCGGCCACGGACTGAGTCCGCAGCCGCCACTCGGGTATCATGGACGGTGGGACCACATTAGGAATATGTCGTCGGGACTTCGGCCGGTTGGGGGCAGAGAATAGCGGGGCGGGCCTCAAGCAATGGCCGCAGGTGGTGGATACGCGGCGCGGCTTGCCCAGGGAGCACGGAACTTTCTGGGGTGCGGAGAATGGCGGAACCGGCACTGGTCCCGATTTCATGCGTGATTTCCGCGTCGAGGTGCGGAGAATCCAGCCCAAGATCTGTGTGAGAAATGTCACTCATTGTGATTTTCCCCCCAAAATTCATTGATCAATGAATGGTCAGTGGCTGGACTCGGGGAATCCAATCGAGGATGATGGGTGGGCTCTCGAAGCTGGAGGGCCAATCAGTGGTCTCCAGCTTGAATGCAGCAGCAGGCTGTAATGGAAGATAATGTAAGAGAAAGGGTGCTTCACAACGGAGTTTCAACATGTTCCCATACAAAATGGCTCTTGTAACCAGGCCACCACTGTGGGTAGGAGTGTGTTTGAGGGGGAGGGGTTGGAGAATTTCCTCCACAGACTGTCCTGTGGCTGCTGCAGAACCCAGAAAGCTAGGGGACGGGACTCTCCATCCTGCCACACCCGTTTACTGGTGCGCGCGCCCCTGCCGGTAGAGGGACTCTCCGTCCGGCAGCAGGTCAATGGGGTTTCCCGTTGTGGGCACCCCCATGCTGTCAGGAAATCCACGGGCGTGAGTGGGTTATCGGTGAAACAGAACGTCCCGCTGATGGACAATCCAGCCCAGGGTCTCTAAGTCAGTCAAAGTGTTGGCCTCTGTCCTGCATCTGGGAGGGCGCCCACCTCCAAGGAGTTTTATAATCTTTATTATTGTCACAAGTCGGCTTACATTAACACTGCAATGAAGTTACTGTGAAAATCCCCTCGTCGCCACATTCCGGCGCCTGTTCTGGTACACTGAGAGAGAATTCAGAATTCCAATTCACCGAACAGCACGACTTTCGGGACTTGTGGGAGGAAACCGGAGCACCTGGAGGAAACCCACGCAGACAAGAGGATAACGTGCAGACTCCGCACAGACAGTGACCCAAGCAGGAAGCGAACCTGGGAACCTGGCGCTGTGAAGCAACAGTGCTAAACGACTCCTGCTGCCTGCAGGAACCTGGAGGCTGCGTGAACCTCCCCTTAAACCTCAGTTAATTGACCATAATTAGCCCTTAATGAACCTGATCAGCTCTCTACTGCGGGTCATAGTCATAGAGTTTTACAGCACAGAAAGAGGCCCTTTGGTCCATTATGCCTGTGCTGGCCATCAAAGCTCATATCTATTCTAATCCCATTTTCCAGCACTTGGGCCATTGTCTTGTATGCTATGATGTTTAAGTGCTTATCTAAATGCTTCTTGCAATGATTCTACGGAACTGCTGGTGACTTAGCCCGAACTAGGATTTATTAATTTACATGTGGTAAGGATCATCCATACCCGAATGACACTCTTCCCTATTATTTGTTAGAATTTTCACAGGTCAATTGCTTGGGCAAAAAAAATCATACCACAGAGCACTAAAACTAGGTTAAAGGGCAGCACGGTGGCGCAGTGGTTAGCACTGCTTTCTCACGGCACCGAAGTCCCAGGTTCAATCCCGGCCCTGGGTCACTGTCCGTGTGGAGTTTGCACATTCCCCCCGTGTCTGCGTGGGTTTCTCCCCCACAACCCAAAGATGTGCAGGGTAGGTGAATTGGTCACACTAAATTGGCCCTTAATTGGAAAAAATGAATTGGGTACTCTAAATTTATTTATTTTTTAACATTTATTATCTATCAATTTGCAGGATCTAATATTATGGCAGACAATGGAGATTCCACTCCCGAAAGAAAACAAACTTGTGTAGTGTTTGTTTGGAAATTTACAGAATATCTAAAATTATATACCAAGGTTATCAGCAATATCAATGCCATTCAGCATTCTTAACAAGTCAATGGTGAAACTGTCGCCTATGAGATTACATTTGTGCATAGCATTAACCCTGTAGAAACCAGAAAATGTTTATAAATGCTGGGCTGGATCTATTGGCTGTTCACATTGGTGAGATCTTCCAGTCCCAACGATGGCATTCCCCCGACGTGGGTTCCTGGTGGCAAGTGGTGGAGCCAATTGGAAATTCCAATGACAGCGGTGCCAATGGTGGGCTGCCTGCCCCTGCCAAGAAACACACCACGGGGAGGCCAGAGAAACTCGCCCGCTAATTTTAGTGTCTAGGTCCTTTGAGGAATCTGGCAAAAAGTAACAATGGACAATGGCTTCTACTGGGGAATTTATGGTAGGCACAATAATTTAAAGAATAAAAACATTAGTGCCGTTAGTGGCTGGGTAACCCTGTCGTCTCCCCATCCCATCTCTGGTAAAATATCCTGTGGTCGGACTGGAGCCAGGAAGCCATCACGTATTTTTCAGTGCCTACCTGTCCCCAATCCTTGCAGGGGCTAAAGGCAATTGCAACTGAACTTGTTGGAGCCCAGGTCAAAGAGCAGAGGTTAGCGATCTGAGAAATTGACCTTTGTGCTGAAACATCTGAAACAGTAGATGTCTGGAGAATCTTCAAACATGGACCTCACACATGTTGGGTTTGCTTTATTTTTCTCCCTGCATTGAAACTTCACCCTCTCTCGTATCATGCATATTTCACTAGCCTCTCTCAAGCACTTCTTCAAAAGCCTCTGTGAAAAGGGGCCTCTGGGAGATGGATGAATGTTGGCCAGGTTAGCTTGCCCTCTGGTTTTCCCCAATTAATCATGTTCGAAAATCTTTCACCTTGTTGATCAGCTGCCCGGTTTCATTGAATTAGCACAGCCACAGTCATTTCAAAATTTTCATTACTTGGCACCTTTTTCAGAAAGGCCTGTTGTTATGTTAAAGTCCAATTAATTATATTTGACATAAATAGCACTTTATCAGATGTTTTTTTAATGTTTTTATTCAGGCATTTATATACATACATCAAGCACAATCAAAACCAAAAAGAGAACAAACAAGAAATCACATAACAAATAACCAACTAACACCCCAATGGTCTACCCTTCCTGCTGTTACCCTCCACCCACCCCTGCCTCCTTTATTAACCCCAGAGTCCACCCCCCTGCTGACTTCTTAACTACCCTTGAAGAAGTTGATATAGTTTCCGTCTCCGGGCAAACCCCTCCTCAGTCCCTCTCAAGGTGAACTTGATTTTATCCAACCTAAGGAATTCCGCGAGGTCGCTCATGTGGTGTTGGGTGTTCTGACACACAGATGAGCCAACACAGTTGCATATGGTACAACGCTTCTTTATTTAAACTCACTATTTACAACTTGGTCTTTGCACTCTGCACGTGGGGGGCTCCCTGCTTGTGGTGTTTCAACAGCTCTTTCTGTTCCCTTCTCCCCAGACCTACTGAACTCCAGGTGTCGTGCTCGTGCTTTTTATGTGGTTGGTGTTCTTGTCTGTGATTGGTTGTGGTGTTGTGTACTCTGATTTGCCTGTTAGTGTGTCCATCATGATGTGTGTGTTTGAATATCATGACATCCCCCCTTTTTACAAAGATATGTGCCTACGTGGTAATAAATATGATCGTGACGTGAGTGCATCTAAGAGTGTGTGTGTGTCGTGTGCAGCATGTGTCTATGACGGAACTATGTACATGGGGCGATGTCGAGTGCGTCACATGAATCCAGTTGTACCATAACATAACAGAAATGCGAACGAGAGAAGAAGAAAAAAAATTTGAACAGTTGTCCAGTCAGACGACATCTGGAACGATAAACAACAACAGGTTATCGTGTAAAATTGTCCAACTTATTAAACATATGAACTGTATTATAAGTCCATTCTAATGGGTTTGCGACGAATTCGGGTTGACCGCCTTAAGGGTGGATCAAGAACCACCGGCTGCTGTGCAGGCATGGCCATGGGTGGCGATGGAAAGGGCGTGATGTGCGGCAGCTCCACAAAGTCATCCTCGGAAGCCTGTTGAGGATCTGGCGTGTTGTGTGGCTGTGAGCGTGGAAGTCGGCGAAGGGCGCGCCGATTGCGGCGACGCACGGAACCATCCGGCATGCGAACCAGGAACGAGCGGGGAGCCACTTGTCGGAGGACTTCGGCCGGTGCTGACCAGCCACCATACGGTTGATGGACGCGTACTTTGTCTCCGGAGGACAGGGGGGGCAGGTCCGTCGCTCGTGTGTCGTACCGACCTTTCTGGCGATCACGCTGCAGTTGCATGTTCCGAAGAACCGCCTCATGGTCTGTTGTCGGTGCCAGGACGGAAGGTACCGTCGTCCTGAGGGAGCGACCCATTAGTAGCTGCGCTGGCGAGAGGCCCGTGGATAACGGGGCCGATCGATAGGCCAGCAAGGCAAGGTTAAAGTCCGATCCGGCATCAGCCGCCTTGCACAGGAGCCGCTTTGCGATGTGGACACCCTTCTCAGCCTTCCCGTTCGATTGTGGATGCAGAGGGCTGGATGTCACATGAGTGAAACCATATGCTGCGGCAAAGGACGACCATTCACGGCTGGCAAAACAAGGTCCATTGTCTGACATGACAGTCCTTGGAATGCCATGGCGAGCAAACGTTTCCTTGCAGGCCCCAATGACTGCGGACGACGTCAGATCATGGAGAGGCATGACTTCCGGGTAGTTTGAGAAGTAGTCTATAATAACAATGTAATCTCTGCCGAGCGCGTGAAATAGGTCAACACCCACCTTCGCCCAGGGGGACGTCACCATCTCGTGTGGTAGAAGTGTTTCCGGAGGTTGCGCTGGCTGAAACCTCTGACAGGTTGTGCAGTTGAGCACCATGTTGGCTATGTCTTCATTAATACCCGGCCAATATACCGCCTCCCGGGCCCTTCGTCTGCATTTTTCGACGCCCAAGTGGCCTTCGTGTAGTTGACGAAGAATCATCTGGCGCACACTGTGTGGAATGACGATCCTATGCGATTTCATAAGGACCCCGTCTATATTGGTGAGATCATCTCGCACATTATAAAACTGGGGGCACTGCCCTTTTAGCCACCCTTCCGTCATGTGGCGCATCACTCGCTGCAGCAGAGGGTCAGTCGCCGTCTCTGCGCGTATCATCAGCTGGCATATTTGCTGCTGTCAGAGTCACGTGTGCCTCAATTTGACGCACGAACCCCTCTGCATCTGGTGGTGTGCTCACTGCTCGGGAAAGAGTGTCCGCCACGATGAGTTCCTTCCCCGGAGTGTAGATCAGTTCAAAATCGTACCTCCTGAGTTTGAGTAAGATGCGCTGGAGGCGAGGAGTCATGTCGTTCAGGTCTTTGTTAATGATGTTGACCAGGGGGCGGTGGTCAGTTTCGACCGTGAATCGTGGCAGGCCATACACATAGTCGTGGAACTTGTCCAGTCCAGTTAACAAGCCCAGGCATTCTTTTTCGATTTGCGCGTAGCGCTGTTCGGTAGGGGTCATGGCTCGTGAGGCATACGCAACCGGGGCCCATGATGACGTGCTGTCTTTTTGCAGGAGTACCGCTCCAATACCAGATTGGCTGGCGTCTGTTGAGATCTTTGTAGGGCGAGTCGTGTCAAAGAAGGCCAGCACTGGTGCCGTGACCAGTTTGTGCTTGAGCTCCTCCCATTCCCGCTGATGCGACTGGTGCCAGTTGAATTCCGTCGATTTTTTTACGAGATGGCGCATGTTTGTTGTATGAGAAGCCAGGTTGGGAATGAACTTCCCAAGGAAGTTGACCATGCCCAGGAATCTTAAGACAGCCTTCTTGTCAGCCGGTCGTGGCATGGCTGTGATGGCGCTAACCTTGTCTGCATCGGGACGGACCCCGGACCTTGAGATGTGGTCCCCGAGGAATTTCAGCTCCGTCTGGCTGAAAGCACACTTCGCACGGTTGAGACGCAGGCCATTTTGCCGTATGCGGGTGAAGACACGTCGAAGACGATGCATGTGTTCCTGCGGAGTGGTGGACCAAATGATGATATCGTCCACATATACACGTACCCCTTCGATGCCTTCCATCATCTGCTCCATAATGCGGTGGAATACTTCAGATGCCGAAATGATGCCGAATGGCATCCGGTTGTAGCAGAATCTGCCAAAAGGGGTGTTGAATGTGCATAGTCTTCGGCTGGCCGGGTCCAGTTTGATCTGCCAGAATCCTTTGGACGCATCCAATTTAGTGAATATGTTGGCTCGCGCCATCTCGCTGGTGAGGTCTTCTCGTTTCGGGATGGGATAGTGTTCCCGCATGATGTTGTTGTTCAGATCTTTTGGATCTATACATATACGGAGCTCGCCAGAGGGCTTCTTTACACAGACCATGGAGCTGACCCATGGCGTGGGCTCCGTGACCTTGGATAGGACCCCTTGGTCCTGAAGAATCTGCAGTTGTGCCTTGAGGCGGTCTTTGAGAGGCGCAGGAACCCTGCGAGGTGCGTGAACGACAGGGATGGCGTCCGGTCTGAGTCGAATCTTGTACGTGTGTGGCAATGTCCCCATGCCTTCAAAAACCTCCTGGTTGTGAGCGAGGAGGGAATGGAGATTCGCGTGGAACTCAGCATCCGGGAAGTCGGATATCTCATCTGGAGAGAGAGACATGATGCGCTGTACCAGGTGAAGGACCTTACACGCTTGTGCGCCCAGTAACGAGTCCTTTGATGAGCCCACAACTTCGAAGGGGAGTGTGGCCGTGTACCTCTTGTGAGTCACCTGTAGCTGTCAAGATCCTATGGACGGGATAACGTTCCCGTTATAGTCAACCATCTTAAGCCGGGATGGTGTGATGGGTGGTTTGACCTTCATGGCCTGGACTGCAGAGTAAGCAATCAGGTTGGCGGATGCGCCGGTGTCCAGACGGAAGGCGACGCGCGATCGGTTGACCGTCAGGGTGGCACACCACTCATCGTCTGGATTGATGGCATTGACCTTGTTGACATCAATGACGGCAACTCGGAAGTCATCCTGGTCATCTGCATCACTTAATTGGAAGTCTTGATGCGTGGGCTGGACGGTCCTGACTCGTGTGCGAGGTTGTCGAGGATGCGCCGGATCCATGGGTTGAGCCGCACGACAGCGGGCTGCGTAGTGGCCTATCATGGCACATCTGTTGCACTGTCGGTTTTTTGCAGGACATTGCCCTTTTAAGTGTAGACCTCCACAATTTCTGCACGTCATGACGTCACGGCGTTCGTTGCGCCACTGCGCATGCGCAGTGCGATCTTGCGGTGGGCGCGCCTGCGCAGTGCGTCCCTCGTTGTGGCCGTTATTTTTGGCGCGCACCTGCGCGGGAGACCGCGAAAAGCGCGGGAAGCGGCCGCTGTCGTCCGGGCCGTGGGGCGGGAAGAAATCGACGGCCTGGATGCGTTCAACATCGTGGGCGGCCTGGCTTGCCGATTCGACGGCTGGGGACCCCCTCCGTGCCAACTCGGACGCCTGAAATCGGGCAAAACGGCAGGTAGCATTTTCATGGAGGACACAGGCTTCCACAGCAGACGCTAAGGTGAGGCTCTTTATTTTAAGAAGCTGCTGGCGTAGGCCACTAGAGGCAACGCCAAAAACAATCTGGTCCCTGATCATGGACTCTGTAGTGGTGCCGTAACCGCAGGACTGCGCTAGAATCCGGAGGTGCGTCAAAAAGGGTTGAAAAAGCTCCTCCTTACCTTGCAGGCGTTGCTGAAAGATGTATCTTTCAAAACTTTCGTTTACTTCAACTTGAAAGTGCTGGTCCAGTTTGAGGATGACCGTGTCATATTTGGCCTGGTTTTCGCCTTCTTCGAACACCAGTGAATTAAAGACATCGTTTGGGTGGGGGCCTGCGTAGAAGAGGAGCATTGCAATCTTCGAATCATCCGAGGCATTCTGTTTTTCGGTGGCACGGATGTACAGGTCAAATCGCTGCCTGTAGAGCTTCCAGTTGGTGCCTAGGTTCCCCGTGACTTGCATCGGCTGCGGTTTGCCGGTGTGGTCCATGTCCAGAATGGCAGGTTAGTAGGCAGGTATCGATCCACTCCTGTACCATGTGGTGTTGGGTGTTCTGACACACAGATGAGCCAACACAGTTGCATATGGTACAACGCTTCTTTATTTAAACTCACTATTTACAACTTGGTCTTTGCACTCTGCACATGGGGGGCTCCCTGCTTGTGGTGTTTCAACAGCTCTTTCTGTTCCCTTCTCCCCAGACCTACTGAACTCCAGGTGTCGTGCTCGTGCTTTTTATGTGGTTGGTGTTCTTGTCTGTGATTGGTTGTGGTGTTGTGTACTCTGATTTGCCTGTTAGTGTGTCCATCATGATGTGTGTGTTTGAATATCATGACAGCTCACCCACACCCCCGTTTCCGGCGACCCCTAGTCCCTCCATTCCAACAGGATTCGTCTCCGGGCTACCAGGGAGGCAAAGGCCAAGACTTCAGCCTCTCTCGCCTCCTGGACTCCCAGGTCTTCCGACACTCCAAAAATCGCAACTTCTGGACTCGGGACAACCTTCACCCTCAGCACCTCAGATATAACGTCAGTGAACCCCCGCCAAAATCCCTCCAGTTTTGGACAGGCCCAAAACATGTGGACATGGTTTGCGGGGGCCCCCTGCGCACTGCCCACACTTATCCTCAATTCCCTCAAAAATCCTGTTCATTCTGGCCATCGCCATATGTGCCCTATGGACTACTTTAAATTGAATGAGGCGAAGCCTAGCGCACAAAAAGGATGCATTCATCCTCCTCAGACCCTCCTCTCATAACCCAGCCTTCAACTCCTTCCCCAGCTCTTCCTCACAGTTGGCTTAATTTCTCCTATAGGGGCACCCTCCCAGTCCATTAATTCCTTGTAGTTTTCCGACACCCTACTCTCGCCAACCCCTGTTTTCGACACCACCTTGTCCTGCAACCCCGGGGGAGGCAGGTCGGGAAAGGACACCTGTTTCCTCACATAGTCCTGAACCTGTAAGTACCAGAATACATTCCCGCTGGGCAGCTCATACTCCTCTACCAGTCCCTCCAAGCAGGTGGAGTATCTGGCTGGCGAGAATGGTAGAGGTGCCAGCAACAGTGCCCTCAACGGTGCAGACAACAACGGGGAATGGGGAGGAACCATAGACCGATCCAGATGGCAACAAAATGCACATAGGGTCAGGTAAAAGGACAAACTAAACCTCTCTGTATAATAAAGGAAATTAGCTCGGGCGAGAAAAATGTGATGTGTATATATACAACTGTTTATAAATATGGGAAATGCCAATCAAAAGATTTATTTTTTAAAAACGTATTAAAGTCTCCCCATAATCAGCCGGTGCGAGTCCAGGTCCTGGATCTTCCCCAGTACCCATCATCCTAATTTGGGGCATAAACGTTCACCAAGACCACTGACATCCCCTCCAATTTCCCACTCACCATCACGAACCTTCCCCCCAAATCTGATACTATATTCCCCACCTCAAATGCTACCTGCTTATTTATCAGCACCGCCACCCTATGTGTCTTCATATCTAACCCTGAGTGAAAGACCTAGCCGACCCACCCTTTCCTTAGCCTAGTCTGACTCCGATCTTCAACTGCGTTTCCTGGAAAAATGCCACATCCGCCTTTAAGCTCCTCAGGTGCGCGAACATGCGCGACCGTTTGACCGGCCCATTCTGCCCTCTCACATTCCATGTGATCAGGCTGGTCGGGGCACCTTGGCACAGTGCCCCAGCTAGGGTGGCACTACCAGGCTGGAAGGGGCACTGCCAGGGTGCCAGGCTGCAGTGCCAAGGTATTCAGGTGCCAGGTTGATGTGCCAGGGATTGGACCCGGGGCTGCCCTGCCTTTAAGAGGTGAGTGGGGGGTGAGGGGGGAGGGCTCAGGGGCCCCCTAAGAGGTACGTTGGGGCAATGAGAGGGTCCGGAGGACGCGGTGGGATGTCCGATGGGGGGCTAGAGAGATTGGGGCAGCATTTAAAAATGGCACCCTGAGCTCGTCAGTGCAGGAAGCAGGGCCAGAAAAATCTGACGGAGCCCCATTTGATAGCAGGGTCATTTTCGGCACTGCCGGCGTTGAGAACGACCCCGCTATATGCGTCTAAAACATGCCTGGCATTTGGTAGAAGTTTTAGTTCCAAAATCCAGAGACTCTCATCTCTTGACAAATGATTGACCTGCAGTGGCAGAGGGGAGGTACAGAATTTTTATGTGTAGTAGTAAGTAACCAGGAACCAAGCATGTAATAACTGGAGTAACAGGGACACTAACTAATCCTGGTGCTAGTACAAGACTGTGAGAGACTAGGCTCACACGAGCAGGCTAGCATCCTACAACCCTTAGATACAGGAATGCAACATATAGGCGTTCATTTGGACACCTGGATTCAGGTTAGGAAGCCTGGAGACAAGTAATACACTGATGACTATGTCCACAGTGGTCAGATGTAAAAACCTTTCCAATGGTTTGCTCAAGAGCTTTGTGACCAGAGGTACCTGGTGTCAGACGTGAAGGGGAGAAGGTCCCAATTTCAATTCCTGGTCCAACCTGAGTTACTTGATCCACAAGTCGAAGGTTTCACAAATCCCTGGGCTACAGCAGGAAATCAGTAAAGGTTCCAGCTTCTGATCTTAACCCACTGACCTGTGTTAGAAAATGCACCTGTTGGGATGGGTGAAAAGGGAACTGAGTGTGGCTCAGACACCTCCTGAACCAACATGGAAGGATTACCTGGTGACAGCACAATCTGAACTCTCAGAGAAAGAATCAGCAAATGGACAAGGAGCGGCACAGCCGCTGGCCTCGTTAGAACCACAATCCGGTAAAAATCAGCTCCCTCACCGAATCTTCATGTGGAAGCTGTGACAGCCAGCTGAACTGGACCCATTCCTGAGCATTTACCAGCAGGAGTCACTAAACAACCATCAAAAGCTGGCTGACTCTGGTTCATTTTAATCCTTTATCAATTCCAGTCAGTCTATTATTGCTTTAACTAAGACCTTCTAATTCGGCACATGGCACGGTGAGAATCTGAGATGTTTCAGTTCTGTACGTCCCTGTCATTTGTCCACAGCAGTGAAGACGTTGTCTCCTTGTTCATCCACTGACAACCCTCTGGGGCAGTGCTGGGAACCTACAGCCCACCGAATGCATGGGCCCATCAGGATGCTGAGTGTGGCCCATGAGCCATTTTGTTGACACTTGCCCACATGCTGAGTTGCCAGATTCCACCGGTTTCAGTCCACGTAGATTTTTTTCCCTCCGGTCATTACTGAGGTGATATGTGTGTAAAGCAAGGGCACGTGAAGTGAGGTACTTATTGATTGAACATTACGACTTAGAGAACTGTGTGCCCCCTCTGCGTCAATCAAAGCGTTGTTACACTTCAATTGCATGCCCTGCAAATTCTAGGCACACAAACGAATTAGAAAAGATGCATCTTGGGTGTGACACGGTGGAAGTGAGAGGCTGCATTTTTCTCTGTTATTTTTGCGCTTTAAGTAAGGTAGGCGTAAATAGTTTTGTTTTTACCATTTGAAGTTGGTGATAGTTCCATTAATATATAAATGATTAAACATTTTCTCTAACTTGTTATGAAATATTCAGCGTGTATGGGGGGTTTTCACAGTAACTTCATTGCAGTGTTAATGTAAGCTACTTGTGACAATAATAAAGAAGATTATTATTGAATGTATTTAATTGTATTCATGTGGCCATGGTTAGTGAACAAGCCGGATTTCAGTCTTGCGGCCCACAGATGAAGGAGGGTCATTCATGCGGCCCACTCACTGGGTTTCCTATCACTGCTCTGGGGCTTTGCACAGGTGATTGTCCTCCATGTGTCTGGGTCTCAACGTTAGATGTTGGCGTCTATTAAATCACAGTGTATCTGTCAAGAATGATTCTGTCCTCGCCTGACATCCATTTCCAGCAAGGGTTTCTTGCTAGCAACCCGGAATGGGAATCCTGGCCAAGGATAGAATCATAGAATCATAGCAGTTACAGTGCAGAAGGAGCTCATTCGGCCCATCGAGTCTGCACCGGCTCCTGGAGCCCACACCTCCACCCTATCCCGGTAACCCAGTAACCCCACCTAAACTTCTTTTTTGGACACAAGGGCAATTTATCATGGCCAATCCTCTTAACCTGCACATCTTTGGGCTGTGGGAGGAAACCGGAGCACCCGGAGGAAAGCCACACAGACACGGGGAGAACGTGCAAATTTCGCACAGACAGTGACCCAGCGGGGAATCGAACCTGGGACCCTGAAGCTGTGAAGCAACTGTGCTAACCACTGTGCTACCATGCTGCCCACTAATAGTAAGGTTAATTCCAGCAGCTTGCACTGAGATCAATTCACTGAGCACAAACCAGGTACTGAAGGTGGAACTGTTTCTAGCTTGTACGTTTGGTTATTCACTGTGTATTAAATGTATGTTCTTACAAATTCCATTACACTTACTTTGCAGTTTTGAAAGAAGGACTTGCAGCAGTGAAGTTGTACACAGTAAGATCCCGCACATAGCGATGTGATCGTTACGAGATCATTTTTTTTTAGACTCATCCAAAAGACGGCACTTCTGACAGTGCAGCACTCCCTCAGCAATGCACTGAGAACGTCAAGCCTCAGGAGCGGAACTTGAGACCCTCAAGAAGGACATGTATTAGTTTATCAACCTTCATCAACCAGACACATATACCATACCATCATTGGAGTGAGGTATAGGTCATAGAATGTACAGTGCAGAAGGAGGCCATTCGGCCCATCGAGCCTGCAGTAGCCCTTGGAAAGAGCAACTAAATAAGCCCGTGCCGCCACCCTATCCCCACAACCCAGTAACCCCACCTAACCTTTTAGACATTAAGGGGCAATGTTATCATGGCCAATCCACCTAACCTGCACATCATTGCACTGTGGGAGGAAACCAGAGCACCGGAGGAAACCCACGCAGACACGGGGAGAAAGTGCAAACTCCACACAGACAAGTCACCCGAGGCCAGAGTTGAACCTGGGACCCTGGAGCTGTGAGGCAGCAGTGCTAACCACTGCGCGTATCGGCGGAGAATCGGGTCCATGCGTCAGAGCGGCGTGGCGGGATTTTCCGGCGTGACCGGCGATTCTCCGACCTGGCGCGTGGGCTTGGAGAATCCCGGCCCAAATTTGTGCTGTCAACTGGTTATACAACAGCACCACCTGCAGATCTTTTGTGATACTGCAACCCTGAAATAGCAGCCCCAACACTGCAACTCAGAATCAAATTTCAGGCATCAAGCAGTTCTGGCAGCAGGAGCTACAAGGAACTGCAGCCCAGTGGCAAAGCTATGATATAAAAAAAATTGAAGAGCTTAGAAATCTGAAACTGGAATGCTTCACAGCTCCAGGGTCCCAGGTTCAATTCCGGCTTGGGTCACTGTATGTGCGGAGTCTGCACATCCTCCCCATGTATGCGTGGGTTTCCTCCGGGTGCTCCGGTTTCCTCCCACAGTCCAAAGATGTGCAGGTTAGGTGGATTGGCCATGATAAATTGCCCTTAGTGTTCAAAATTGCCCTTAGTGTTGGGTGGGGTTACTGGGTTATGGGGATAGGGTGGAGGTGTTGACCTTGGGTAGGGTGCTCTTTCCAAGAGCTGGTGCAGACTCGATGGGCCGAGTGGCCTCCTTCTGCACTGTAAATTCTATGATGATAAAAAAAATGCTCAGTGGATCAGGCAGGTTAGAATTTGAAAAAAGCTTGAGGTAACATCAGAACCAGCCAAAACATTGGGCAGGATTCTCCGTTTCTGACACTAAGGGCTGGATTCACCTTTTTGGAGGCTAAGTGCTGGGGCTGGCGTGAGAACTGTGGAATTTCACGACAGAAAAATCAGCGCCACACCTACACTGATTTTGCTACTATTAAGGGACTAGCACCAGTGCCGCATGGAACACAATCGATTTTGCTGAAAAACGGCGTGGGCAACAGTGGGAGGAGGTGTTAGCCTCCTCCCACAGCCCTTCCTCCATTTCCCTCCCTACAAAGTGGGCTGTTAGCCGTGTGCGCAGCTGCATGGCTGCCTTGCCAGCTGTGGCAATGGTGCTCTGTGCCCGTCCATCCCAACCCCACAGCCCACCTCCTGGCCAGTGTAGCAACCTGGGTTGGCCACTTCCCGACTTAAAATGGAGAACCGCAAAGACTGAAGGGAAATTCAGCCAACACAGGCAAAGACTAGCAGGTACAGAAATCATGTGTATTGAAACTTGCAAAAAACAGACAGCACTGAAACCAGCAGCCATCTGCATAGTAATGAGCAATTCCAAGGCACAATGGCAACACTTAAGGTGAATAAAGCCAAGCCAGACTCCTCGGCGCCAGCAGGAGCCAAGACAAAGAAAGGCCAACGGACATTTAGGGACCACCCAGCGATCAGGGAACAACTCCAGTATTGGAGAAATCGATCCAAATGATCGGAACGCAGTCCAATCATTTGGAACCAGGGTACGGGGTCCGCCCCGAAGGGCGGGAAGCCCCTGGGGACAAAAAGTAAAGCCCCCAAGTTCAAATCGCCCTTCTTTGGCAGGGTCACTCAGCAACTTGAATCAACCCGTGAGAGTGACCTGCCTAGCGGCCACATCAACCAAGTAAGTCTCCAGTCAACGCTCGCTACGAGATAGGCGCTCCTAGCTACAAGTCCATACCAGCTTTTGAATCCTGCAGACTCAGGACCTGAACGAAAGGCCATTTGTTCCCCTGACCTGGTGGGCCAGTCCGAAGCTAAGTATAGGCCTTTTAGTGATAGGAATAGTCTAGAAAGTAGAGATTATGCATGAGCAGTGATTAACTGTGTATAATAAATGTGCTTTGATTTGAATCTTACTAATTAGTGTGTTGAGTTATTGATCATTACTTGAACTTGAACCTCGTGGCGGTATCATAAAGATACCTGGCGACTCGAGAGCAAAGGTTAAACAAACAGAGCAAATTACGAATTAAGAGCCAACCAAAAGTTAGCAACACCACACCCCTCCACTTCGCCCAGCCCTGGTAGAAGCTCCCGGCCAGCGGCACACTGTCAGCAAACTATGACAATGTTGGACACGTTCCGTACCCCCTCGCTCTCCCTCAGCAGCCGCCACACAGCTTTCACGATTTTTAAAAGCACAAGTGAACCACACCGAAGGGAAATCGGCCCATCAGAGGCGGAGAATCGCGGAGGACCTGGGGAATACCGGGTCGGCCGCTAATGATATGCAAATGATGTCTACTGTATGTGCGGAGTGAAACGCATTAACGCCGATTTAAAGGTGACGGAGAATCGCTTGCTGCGATTTTGGTGTCGGAAGCTATTCTCTGCCCAATCGCATTTCCCGATTTCGACGTCGGCTTACAGAGAATCCTGCCCATTAACTTTTTTTTCCTTTATTTTTATATGTTACCTGACCAGCTACATTGCCTTTTCATTACTATCGTCAGTACAGAACCCCAAATATTGGAAACAGTATAGTCAGAGCAGTGTCTGTAGAGAGAACAGTGTCTGGGGAGGATTCATCACAAATTGATTTGTTTTTGGTGTGAGACTATTTTTTCATAATTGGTTTAAGGTGGCACAATACAGGCAGGCAAAATCTGAGAGTTATTTCATGAGAGTGTATAAACTTGCTCCTATCAGTAACTTGCATTTATATAACGTCCTTAACTTTAAAATAAACTTCACTGATGGGAATATTGAAAACACACGTTGAATAGGGAAGGAATAGATTAGGGGGACGAATGAAAAGCTTGGCCAAGGAGATGGATCTGGAGAAGGTTTACACAGGCGGAGACAGAATTCTGAAGAATATTATTGAGCTAGTTGAAAGTTTTGCCTACTAAACAATGGGATGATATACAGGAGGCTGGAAATACAGCATTCAGGAGGAGCTAAGGGTTTCTAAAGACAGTGGGGGGCAAGACCATGGTGGTCAATTGAGAAATCAATGTATTTAAAAAAATTTTTAGAGTACCCAATGCTTTTTTTGCAATTAAGGGGCAATTTAGCCTGGCCAATTCACCTACCCTGCACATCTTTGGGTTGTGGGGGTGAGACCCGCGCAGACACAGGGAGAATGTGGCACACTCCATACGGACAGTGACCTGGGGCCAGGATCAAACCTGGGTCTTCAATGCTGTGAGGCAGCAGTGCTAACCACTGTGCCACCATGCCACTCTTAGAAAGCAATGTAGATCATTGCAGGTGAGGGGTGATAGCTGAACAGGATGTAGTGTGGTATAGGACATGCGGAGGTTATGTACAGAGGAGTTATGGCCAAGTTTCAGTTCATAGTGGGTGGAGGATGGAAGGAGAGCATTGAGTCAAGAGGTGGTGAAGGCAGCTTTAAAGGTTATGGTGGCAAAAGGGCCGGATAAGAATAGCGAGAAATCATGTTGTGGAAGTGGAATTGAGTGACGTTGAATGAGGAATAGGAAGAGGAGTTTAATAGATCAACTGCGCAATAACCAAGACGCCATCATAATGAACAGTTTGGCTCTGCCAGAGATTCGGGTGAGGAACGAAGATGCACAGTGGTTAGCACTGTCCCTTCACAGCTACAGGGTCCCAGGTTCGATTCCCATCTTGGGTCACTGTCTGTGCAGAGTCTACACGTTCTCCCTGTATCTGCGTGGGTTTCCTCCGGGTGCTCCGATTTCCTCCCACAGTCCAAAGATGTGCAGGTTAGGTGAAGGCCATGCTAAATTGCCCTTAGTGTCCAAAACAAAATGTTATGTGGGGTTACTGGGTTGTGGGATAGGGTGGAGGTGTGGTCTTAAGTAGGGTGTTCTTTCCCAGGGCCGGTGCAGACTCGATGGGCTGAATGGCCTCCTTGTGCACTGTAAATTCTATGATGCCAATGGTAAAGGAGCTTAGTTTGTGGCAGAGGTGAAGTCAGTCTCCCCAGAGGGGCAATTGTGATCCATTCGGGACTAGATTTTAGAGAAGAGCTCTTGGCAGCACAGATGCAACTCAGAGGTGGAGAGAAATGATAGACAGGTAGAGTCGATAACCTTGAGCTTACATTTAAAGATTGTCCTTGCACTAGGGGGTGACGTCACTGAGAAGCAGCATGTGGATGAGAAAGGGGAAGAGGCCAAAGACAGATTCTTAGGGGTCCAATGGAGCGATGATGTGGGAGAAGGATGTATAGGATGTATTGGGTTCAGTTCAGTAGGAAAAGAGACAACAGCAATTACCGCTTGCTACCACACTTAGAAACGTTTTGGAAGAATCATGCCCTATGTGTCATTTTGGGCAGGGTTGGCTGGGTGATTCGCATTGCATGTTTGGATGTGATTCAGCCACAGTTAGCCATCTTTCTGGAGTTTGGGGAGTTTCTTACCAGTAAATTCCACACTTGGGGCATGATCTACCAGCTGCGTCACGCTGGTTCGGGGCAAGACCCGGCCGGTATATCCCGGGAATGGCCTCCCCTCCAGGAGAATTCTTTTTTTTAGTAATCTTTATTATTGTCGCAAGTAGGCTTACATTAACACCGCAATGAAGTTACTGTGAAAAGCCCCGAGTCGCCACATTCCAGCACCTGTAAGGGTACACGGAGGGAGAATTCAGAATATCCAATTCACCAAACAGCACGTCTTTCGGGACTTGTGAGAGGAAACTGGAGCACCCGGAGGAGACCCACACAGACCGGAGAGAACGTACAGACTCCACACAGACAGTGACCCAAGCCGGGAATTGAACCAGGGACCCTTCACTGAATTCATTTCCTAGCCATCGCCTGTATTATAATTCAGTAGTCATCTTTTCCATGTGCTTGTTAATAAATCATCTTTATAGTTAAACAGCTATACTTTTGTTGTACATGATTAAAACGGTTATATCACAGAACACCCCAACCCCAACCGTGCAACAGAGCAAACATAGGAGAGGCACTGGAGTAGGATGGCCTGGTTGATACACAAGTTTAAGATCTTGTCTTAGATATTCTTCTGGCTACAATGACAATCACTCCTGTATCTTGAGTGCTTTACATTTAGAATAGACACCTGCGCTACCTATTTATTTACTTATTTTATTGAAAGCCATTTTAATTGAAGGGGTTTTAAATATATACATAATCACAAAAATATAAAAGCCAACCGCGGCGGCAAGTAACAAACCCAACCCTCCCTGCACCTCCCCCAAGCACTACCCATTTATAACAGAATAGCAATAGATGTGAACAGGATGTTCATGTCTTTCATGTGAATACTTCTTCAACCTCTCCAAAGGTGAACAGGGAAATTAAATTATTAACTGCTTTATTTCACAGCAACCGAACATAAAGAACAATTATCGTCAAATTCAGAGTCCAGTCAGTGTAACTCCTCCTTCGGTAATAATAATAGTAATCTTTATTGTCATAAGTAGGCTTACATTAACACTGCAATGAAGTTACTGTGAAAAGCCCCTCGTCGCCACATTTCAGTGCCTGTTCGGGTACAGAGGGAGAATTCAGAATGTCCAAATGACCTAATACAGAATAAAGAATATATTCTACTTGCTGACATTAGTGCATCACCTGATTGGGATAAAAAAGACACTCTCACATGCCTTCTGACTTGCTAAACATCTGAGCCTTTTCATCACAGCTTTTCATTTGCTAGACCTGACCAAGCAAGTAGTATTGCTGTTTCTATTTTTCTTTAATCACAGGCAAAAATGACCAAACTCTTCCCCAAACAATTTTTATTGACTGTCAAAACAGGTTGATGAGCTATTTATTATCCACCATCCATGGGGAAACAAGATCAAAGCTATTGCTTGAACATTTCAACTGCCTCAATTCTATGTCTGAATTTTTCGGCTGGTTGGGCCTTGCTTCCTGCCAACTGGAGACTCGGTGCGGAGCACATCTCCACCGACTTCAAGTGCCCCATAGTCATTTCACAACTCGATGAGCATTAAGCATCTGCAGGCAGGGCTTCTGCCGCTCACTCGGCAGAAAGTCCTGCCTTCGAGAGCTGCCGGCCAATCAGATTCTATTCGGATTCGCTATATCCACCCCATGGACAGAAGAAGAACTGCGGATTTCCAATGGCGGCCATGAGCCACAAAAGGTTGCTCTCACTTGAGACTTTTTTTTGGCAGTTTTTACCTGGTAACCAGGAGTCAAGGTGGGAAGAAAGTTGAAAGAATTGAAGTTTGTTGGTTTCTCCTGCGGTGTGGGGTGTCCGCGGGATATAACACGAGGCAGAAATCGAATAAAGTCCCCACTCCAGATTTAGAGTACCCTCGTGGTGGAGTTTAAGGGCGGAGAACATTATTTCAATATGCCAGAGCAGGCGAATGACTTCATGAAGAATGGTTGGGGGAGAACTGATTGTGGTTATGAGAAGTTTTGGGGTTTTTGAATGTTTACAAGAGAACATGGCGGACCTTGCCGCATTGTCGACGGCCACCCAATTGTCATTGGAGTAATTCATGAAATTTATCATTGGTGAATTCCAGAAGCATAGCCAGATGATGCGGGAAGACATGACTCAGGCGATTGAGGTGGCAGCAGCTCCCCTTCGCGTGACAATGGAAAGGGTGGAGCAGCAATTGGAATTGCAGGGCATGATGATTCAGGAGGTGGAGAGGGTGGTCCCGGACCACAGATTGTCTCTTTGGTGGCAGAAATATCAATGCTGGCGGAAGCCCACAAAGTCTTGAAGGCCAGGGTGGACAACCAGTAGAACCGATCCAGGCACAGAACCTGAGGATAGCTGGCTTCCCGGAGGACATTGAAGGTACGAGCGCCACCGAGTACATGCCGCAGATGTTCGGGAAACTGGTCGGGGAGGGGCCTTCACAAAACCACCCAAGGTGGACAGGTTGCTGCGCCAGAAGCTGAGATTCAGGAATCCGCCGCAGACGGTAATCGTCGGTCCACATAAGTATTTGGACAAGGAGCAAATTTTAATGTGGGCGAAGGTGTCGCAAGAGTATAGGTGGGAGGGACATTCCATACCAATTTCTCAGGATATCGGGGCGGATCTGGAGAAACGTCAAGCTGGGTTTAACCAAGTCAAGACAGTGTCCTTCAAGAACAAAGTATGGTTCAGAATGCTCTACCCGGCGAAACTGTGGGTCACATTTAAGGACAGAGACCATTCTTTCAATACACCAGAGCAGGTGAATGACTTCAAGAAGAAGAATGGTTTGGGGAACAACTGATTGTGGTTATGACATGTCTTGGGGGTTTTTAATAATTACAGGTCCGTGTGTCTGTTTCTTACCGTTTTTGATGTTGATATTCTGGGTTACATGTTTCTTTTCTATGGGAGCTTGGGCTAGGTTGTCTCGTCAAGGGGGCTATGGGTTCCCCGGTATGCACCATTTTGGATACGGGAGTGAGGTAAGGGGTTATTTGGGCTTGTTTTGATTGGGTTCTCTTCTTTATTTTCCAAGGGGAAGTCACCATGCTGGCAATTATGCTGATTAATGGGAGCAATGTGAGGTTGGGGGTCTGTGGCTGGCAGCCTGGGGGGGAGGTCGACGGGGGTGATTTCTGTCTGGTTGGTGGGGCAAGGTAATAACATGCATAGGTTGACTGGGCTTTCTTTGTTTGGGAGGGTGAGGGGGGAAGTGTCCTTTTTGGAGTTGGGCGGGCTGGCTGATTGATCGGCGGGAAATGGGGGAGAGGGCAGGGGATGGGATGGTGGATAGGAAGGGGGGTGGGGCTGGGTGGAGGGTAAAATTCTGGTGACTCCGGATTCTTTTTGGATGGGTTTGGGTGAGGGTGGTGACGGTGGCCATTTTGGGTGGGCCTTGAACCAAGGTAGGCCTGGATCCAACTGGATCCTCTCATGGGGTGGATATAGTGAATCCTAATTGAATGTCAGTATGGTCATGTGGAACGTAATGGTGTTAAACTGTCCAATTAAAGAATCCTAGGTGTTTGCTCACTTGAAGAGATTGAAAGCTGTGTAATCTTCTTGCAGAAGATGCATTTGAGGGTTAGGGACATGACAAGCCTAAGGAAGGGATGGGTGGGGCAGGCGTTTGATTCACATTTTGATACAAGGTCGAGAGTGGTGGCGATCTTGATTAACAGGAGGGTGGCTTTTACAGCAGCCAGTATTTTGAAGGACCCTGGCAGGCAATATGTGATGGTGAGTGGGGTAATGTTGGGTGTGCCGGTGGTTTTAGTAAACATATATGCTCCGAATTGGGATGACGTAGAGTTTATTAAGAAAGTATTGGTGACTATCCCCATCCTTGACTCTCAGCAGTTGATTATGGGAATGGAGACGTCAATGCTTATTTGACCCGAGGATGGACAAGTTGTGTTCCAAATCCTTTGTAACTTCAGGAATGGCGAAAGAGGTGTTCATGAACCAGATGGGGGGGTGGACCCATGGAGGCTTAGTCACCCGAGGGAGAGGGAGTTCTTCTTTTAGCATGTGCATCAGGTATATTCCCAAATAGACTTTTTTGTGGTGGGATCATCAGTACACCCAGGGGAACTGGGGGCTGAGCACTTGTCAATGGTAATATCAGACCATGCACCACATTATGTGGATATGAGACTGGAGGCAGGCCAAGCCCAGTGCCGCCCCCCAGGGAGGTTAGATATGGCACTCCTTGTAGACCAGGGGTTCTGTGAGAAGGTGGCCTCGGCCATAGGGAATGTGTAGGTTTCAATCAGAAACCAAGAAGTTTCACCCTCTACATTCTGGGAAACGTTGAAGGCAGTGATCAGAGGTGAGATAATTTCATACAATGCCCAAAGGGAAAAGGTTTTTAAAAAATAAATTTAGAGTACTCAATTTTTTTTTTTCCAATTAAGGAGCAATTTAGCGTGGCCAATCCACCTAACGTGCATATCTTTTGGGTTGAGGGGGTGAAACCCACGCAGTCACGGGGAGAATATGCAAACTCCACACGGAGAGTGGCCCAGGGCCGGGATTCGATCCCGGATCCTCAGCGCTGCAGTCCCAGTGCTAACCACTGCGCCACCGTGCTGCCCTCCAAAGGGACAAGGTGAAGCGGGTGGACAGGTAGAGATTGTTGACTCAATTCTGGAGGTGGAGCCAAATTCACAACGAGCCTCGGAGTGGTGGTGTTTCTTATGGTGATATGCATATGCATAGCAATGTATATGGTTGGATGTACGACCTCTGACCAGCAGGTGGGGCTGGTGATCCACCATGTGACTCCACAGAGCGGGAGTTGGTCGTAAGTCGTACTAGAGGACAATCACATTAGAAGTAGCTCCAGGAGAATTCAATTATTCATTACCATTTGTATTATAGTTCGTTAGTTATCTTTCCACGTGTTCATTTTGTTAATAAACTATCTTACTAGTCAAAGAATGAGATGTTCTGAGTGGATCTTTATCATGGCCACAACACAGAACATAACATGGTACCAGGAGTGTAGAACAAATTGAGGATAACTACGGAGAAGACGGGACAAAACAGACCGAAGAAAGAACAAAGAAAATTCTTCCACCTACCCGTAAACTACTGGCAACTGGAACTCAATGCACGGAAAGACTGTGAAGTTAGAGATGGAAGGTCTGAAGGTACCTCACCAGCTTCAAGTCATCGGTAACGTACAAGAGAATTGGCGTGTTTTTAAGCAGCAATTCTAACCCTATGTTGCAGCCTTTGGCCTGCAGGCATAGCCTGACAAGAGGTGTATTGCGTTACTGCTCAGGATAGTAGGTCCTCAAGCCAAAAATAAATTTATAATACCTTCACGTTCGACAGTAAGTCGGACAGTAAGAGCTTCGACAAAGTAAGAAAATACTTTGATCGACATTGTGCCCCGAAGAAAGGTTCGAGCATTATATCTTTCGCATGTGTACTCAGAAGATGAATCTTTCGATAGTTTTCTAACAGACTTGTGGTTGAAGGCGCAGTCTTGCAATTTTAGTGCTTCAATGTCATCGATGGTCTGCGATCAGATAATGTTCAGAATATCAAATGACAAGGCACACGAGAGGCTATTAAGGCAAGGTGACCTTCAATTAGAAAACGCTATAGAGATTTGTCATGCTCGCTGCACAGCAGATTAGCACATTCAATCTGAAACATTTTTGGCACGAATGTGGAAGCAGAAGCCAGCGCCTTAAGCATTATGACGCAGTTGAATAAGAAACGTGGACCCAGTGCGGGTGGTCATTTTAAGTGGCCGACCGGGTCTGCCATTTTATGCCAGCCATGTGGCAATCAACATTTTCATTTGGGAAGGTATGTTCCAAGTGTGGCAGAACAAATCACTTTGTGAGGCAATGTTTTGCACGTCCAACAGTGGACCAAACAGCATCAGTCAATGTGATTTATCAGATTGCATTGATGGGGGCAGCACGGTGGCACAGTGGTTAGCATTGCTGCCGATGGCGCTGAGGACCCAGGTTCGAATCCCGCCCCTGGGTCACTGTCCATGTGGAGTTTGCACATTCTCCCCGTGTTTGCGTGGGTTTCACCACCACAACCCAAACATGTGCAGGGTAGGTGAATTGGCCACGTTAAAAATTGCCCCTTAATTGGAAAAAATAATTGGGCACTCTAAATTTTTTTTTAAAAGGATGTGCATTGAAGACCTGTTTTTCGTTGATCTGATTTCGACTGAGGACATGATGAATCTGAATATGCAAAGTGAAGAAAACTTACTTACTGGTTGCAGCAGTAGTGATAGTGATCCTGACTCCATGGAAGGCAGATGGATGATTCCATTGATGATCAATGGCACTTTAATTAAATGCAATCCCAGCATGGGAGAGAGGGCCAACCTTATCAGTTTGTCAGATTTGTACAGGCTGAGAGTCAAACCGACAGTCAATTAAACAAGACTGCTGAGAGACTACAATGGGAAGGAGATTGCGACATGGGTACACAACAGAAGACACAACATAACATTTTCCATTGTGGACACGGAACGGGAGTCCATCAGAGGAGTGGAAGCATGTGAGGCACTGAACCTAGTTGAGTGGCTATACATTCCAGACAGCACTACGACAGAGGATGATTGCAAATGGCAACAAGATGAAGTGAAGTAGTTATCCGATGGGATAAAAGCAAAAGACAAGGCGGAGGAAGATAAACCAGATGAAGTGATGGAAGAGCCAATAGGAATTCTAGAATTCTGGTTCACAGTCTTCAAGAATGTAGATTCGCTCAGTGACATGATACAGGAGCATGATTAGCTCATCCTAAAGCATTTATAAGACTTAGAGGTGAAATTCTCAGGTCCAATAAGTTTTACTCTGGAGTTTAAGTTTGAGTCAAATGAGTCTTTCACAAATGAAGCAATGATCAAGACATACACAATGAAGTCCCAGCCTGATGAGTCAGGGGCTAAGCCAGCGCCGGACTGGTTTGCGCCGTGCCGGCCAGCGTGAAAGGGGCTTGGCCAACACGAGTTGGCACATGCGCGGGAGCGTCAGCGTGTGCTGCCGTCATCCCAGCGCACACGTCGGCCATCGCGGAGATCCACAGCAGCTGACACGGAGGAATAGAGTCCCCCCCACGGCACAGGCCCGCCCGCAGATTGGTGGACCCCGATCGCGGGCCAGGCCACCGTGGGGGCACCTCCCGGGGCCAGATCCCCCCGTGCGCCTCTGAGGACCCTGGAGGCCGCCCGCGAAGCCAGGTCCCGCCGGTAAATGCCTACTCTAATTTACGCCGGAGGGACAGGCCGAAAATGGGCGGCCATCGGCCCATCGTGGGCCGGAGAATCGCCGGGGGGGTGCGCTGCTAGCGGCCACCGACTAGCGCGGTGCAATTTCCGCCCCCGCCAAATCCCCGGCGCCGGAGAATTCGGCAGCCGGCGGGGGCGGGAGAATCCCGCCCCCTGCCTTTAACCCGGTATTCAGCATTCAAATTCAACCTTCAAAATGAATCACTTCACATTTATCAAGGTCAAACTCCATCTGTCACTTCTCAGCCCAGTTCTGCATCCTGTCAATGTCCTGTTATAAACTGCAACAGCCCTCGACATTATCTACAACTCCACCAACCTTCGTGTTATCGGCAAACTTACTAACCCACCCTTCCACTTCCTCATCCAAGTCATTTATAAAAATCACAAAGAGCAGAAGTCCCAGAACAGATCCCTGCGGAACACCACTGGTCACCGACCTCCAGGCAGAATACTAATACTAATTAAATCCTATTTCTCAGAATTCTTTCTAGTATTTTGCTCACCACAGACTTAAGACTGACTGGTCTGTAATTCCCAGGGATTTCCATATTCCCTTTCTTGAACAGGGGCACAACATTCACCTCCCTCCAATCATCGGGTACTACTCCAGTGGAGAGTCAGGACGCAAAGATCATTGCCTAAGGCACAGAAATCTCCTCCCTCACTTCCCGTAGTAACCGTGGGTAAATCCCGTCTGGCCCAGGGGACTTATCTATCCAGATGCTTTTCAAAATTCCCAGCAAATCCTCCCTCTTGATATCAACGTGTTTGAGCCTATTAACCTGGTTCACGCTGTTCTCACGAGCAACAAGGTCCCTTTCTCTAGTGAATACTGAAGCAAAATATTAATTTAGGGCCTCCCCTACCTCCTCAGACTCTAGGCACAAGTTCCCTCCACTATCCCTGATTGGCCCTACTCTCACTCTGATAATCCTCTTATTTCTCACGTAAGTGTAGAATGCCTTGGGGTTTTCCCTAATCCTTTCCTAAGCCAGAGCTTTTTCATGCCCCCTTTTAGCTCTCCTAAGTCCATTTTTTAGTTCCTTCCTCGCTACCTTGTAACTCTCTAGAGCCGTGCCAGATCCTTGCTTCCTCAACCTTCTGTAAGTTTCCTTCTTCCTCTTGACTAGAAGCTCCACTTCTCTTGTCATCCAAGGCTCCTTCACCTTACCATTCCTTCCTCGTCTCAGTGAGACAAAACTATCCAGCACTCGCAGAAAGTTCTCCTTAAACATCTCCCACATCACTGTTATGCATTTCCCTGAGAACAACTGTTCCCAATTTATGCTCCTCAGCTCCTGTCTAATAGCAGTATAATTGCCCCTCCCCCAATTTTTAAAAAATTTTTTAGAGTACCCAATTCATTTTTCCCAATTAAGGGCCAATTTAGAGTGTTCAATCCACCTACTCTGCACATCTTTGGGTTGTGGGGGCGAAACCCACGCAAACACGGGGAGAATGTGCAAACTCCACACGGACAGTGACCCAGAGCCAGGATCGAACCTGGGACCTTGGCGCTGTGAGCCCTCCCCCAATTAAATACCTTCCCATACTGTCTGTTCCTACCCCTCTCCATGACTATGGTAAAGGTCAAGGAGTTATGGTCACTGTCATCGAAATGCTCTCCCACCGAGACATCTGACACCTGGCCTGGTTCGTTGCCAAGCACCAAATCCAATATGGTCTTCTCCCTAGTCAGCCTATCTACATATTGAGTCAGGAATCTTTTCTGGACACACCTGACAAAATCTGCTCCATCCAAACCATTTGCACTAAGGAAGTTCCAGTCAATATTAGAGGAGTTGAAGTCACCCATGACAACAGCTCTGTTACTTGTGCACCCATCCAAGATCTTCCGCCCAATCTATTCCTCCATCTCTCAGCTGCTGTTGGGGGACTATAGAAAACTCCCAATAAAGTGACTGCTCCTGTTTAATAAAACTTAAAATTACCCACAGCACTGCCTTCAGCAGTCTATATGGATCCTAACCAAGACAACCAAAGCTAAGACCTACAATGATGATAACCACTGCAGGACATGAGCACAAAGATCAACACTGACATCCGAATGCGGTGCTGAGTGAGTGCCGCACTGCTAGAGGTGCCATCTTTCTGGTGAGGCATTAAACTCTGGCTGCCCTGTCTGCTATCAAGTGGACATAATAGATTCCATAGTACTGTTTTGAAAAAGAGAAGATGAGGGTCTGGATATTCCAAAAATGGGGCTTTGTCCCCACGCCAGCATAGAAACGCTGACGTTTCACTCTTGACTTCCCTTAAAAAAAGTCAAGAGCGATTCACCTACCTGCACGGGGCTGGCAGGGCCCTGGAGTGCTTCTCACAGCTCTGGCTGCGGATATGGGCCCCCGCACTTCCAGTCGGGGGCCGGCGCAGGCGTACCACGGTCCGACATCGACAATGCAGAGCCCCCTGAGATGGCGCGTGCCCACGGATCTGATTCGCCCGATCACTGCCCCAGCCACCCATAAGGGGGCCCCGTTCCCTCGTCCACCACCAAGGCGTACGTGGACTGGGTGCCGCCACCCGAGGTTCCTGACCGGCAATACGTGGTTAGAGCCACGGTGTTGGGAACTCGGCCAGTTTTGCCCGGAGAATCGTTGGGGGGGGGGGCCTCTGTCAATGGCTCTCCAGCCGCGCCGTGTAATCCGCGCACGAGCGATTCTCTGGAGTCCGGAGAATCGCGGGAGCGGCGCCGGGCACGATTCCTGCATAAACATTGTTTCTCTGCCCCCGCGCCATACGCGTTTGGCATGGGGCTGCGGAGAATCCCGCCCTAGTTATCCTGGGTGTCTGACCAATAGTTATCCATCAATCAGCATCATTAAAACACGATAATCTGGTCATTATCATGTTGCTGTTTGTGGGAGCTTGCTGTGCACTAATTGTTGCCGTGTTTCCTACTGTACAACAGTGACTACACTTCAAATGTACTTCATTGTCAGTCAAGTGTTTTGGAGATGTCAGGTGGTTGTGTAAATTGCGATATAAATGCCAATCTTTCTAAAAACTCCCATCGGCCTAACTTAAACACCAACAACAACATACATTTATATAGTGACTTTTACGAAATGAAAGTTGCCAAGGCGCTTTGCAGAAAGAATGGTGGATGGTGAGGTGTTAGAAATCACTGTTTCGAGCAGGTTTTTGATGATGGGGAGGTTTAGGTAGAGATATGCAGGGAGATGGAGAGAGGAAGGATTGTGTACCCAAAGACCAGAGATGGAACAGCAGAGGGTAGGTGCTAGCTGGCATTTATTAAATAGTTTTTCACACAAAGCAATCCCGGTAACTCCCTCTCTGTGATTCTCACTCTCTCTCTTTTCCTTCTCTTCCCTGTTGCTTGTTTTTCTTCAAACATACTAAGAGTTTTTGTCTGTCTTCAGTTCTGAAGTGGGGTGTACACACAAAACACCCATAACTTGTCATTTACCCTTGCAGATGCTGACAGACCAAATCTGCATTTCTGGAACTTTTGTTTTTCATTTCAAACAAACACTGCTTTGAGAATCCGCAAGAGGCAAGTGCACATGAGCGACCTGTGATCCCATCTTTGGTTGTAGCTCCTCTGGGAATTGAAGTTCCTTGTAGTTGGATTTTTGTATGAAGTTCAGAATATCTAGAAAATTAAAATTTCCCCCTCACAGTCCACACAATTGGGGTTTATACCTCAATGTTTTATTGTTAAAGCTATTTTATTTAATCCAGTTTCACATAAGCAGTGTCTCAAACATTCCACCAGGGGGTAGGAGAGTGTGGATAAAATAACCTTTCCCAGTACTGATTGGGCTATTTTGGGTCCAGGTTGTTCTGTGCGGTGCAAACCACTAGATGGAACTGTGTGGAGCAGTGATGTCATCAGCTCTGCGGTAAATCAAGCTTGTGGTGCAGAACACTAATTGTCCACAAAGTGGCACAGTCTACCTTTTACAGCGAGTGAACAATGCACCAAATGGGCTCCGAATGTGGAGAAACAGCAACAGCACCAGGGTGTCCTGTCATCTTAACATTTGAACAATTTGCTTTAGTTTTAGTGGCCCATAGGTATCTCTGAAAGGCAGATGTGACTTCAGGGAATTTAAATGATGCCAGAGAAGAACAAAATATCAAAACAGCTTGCCTTACACTTTTATTGTGTTTGTAAAAAGAAGAAATTATTTTATATAGTGCTTTTCATGACCACAGGATGTCTCAAAGTGCCTTACGGCCAATTTGAAGTGTAGTTACTGTTGTTGGGTGGCATGGTGGCACAGTGGGTAGCACTGCTGCCTCACAATTCCAGCCTTGGGTCACTGTCTGTGTGGAGTTTGCACTTTCTCCCTGTGTCTGCGTGGGTTTCCTCTGGATGTTCCAGATTCTTCCCACAGTCCAAAGATGTGCAGGTTAGGTGGATTGGCCGTGATAAAATGTCCCTTAGTGTTACAAAGATGTTAGGCGGGGATAGGGTGGTGGAATGGGTCTAGCTGGAGTGCTCTTTTGGAGAGCCCATGCAGATTCGATGGGCTGAATGGCCTCCTTCTTCTCTGTAGGAATTCTATGTAATTTAGGAAATGCAGCAGCCAATTTGCAGACAACAAACTCTGACAAATAGCAATGCGATAATGTTGAGATAATCTGCCCTTCTGCAATGTTGACTGAGGGATGAATATTGGCAGGGCACCAGACACCCCTGCCCTTCTTCGGAATAATGCCTGTGATCTTTTACATCCATTCCAATGGGCCAATAGGGCCTTGGTTTAATGACTCATTTAAAAGACTGCACATCCGACGGTGCAATAACTCCTGCTCCACAATGTCACCTTTGACTATTGTGCTTAGGCCCTGGAGTAAGACCTGACCACAGAGCCATGTGAAGCAGGTGCAAGCTAGACAGAGCTAGAGTAATCCAGAGTGTTTTTTGGGGGCAGGTTGGTTAGCTTTGTTGGCTGGATGGCTGGTTTGTAGTGCAGAGTGATGCCAAAAGTATGGGTTCAATTCCCATACTGGCTGAGGTTACAATAAGCCTTCTTAACCTTGTCCCTCGCCTGAGATGTGGTGACCCTCAGGTTAAATCCCCACCAGTCAGTTTTCTCTCTCTCCCAAAGGGAGAGCAGACCATGGTGACTTTCAATCTTTTTTGATGCAATAGTGTGCAGTAGGGTGGAAAGAAAAATGTGCATATAATTGATACTGCCCTCCCTCTGACCAGGCCGGACTGGATCAGGATATTGGGCAAACGGGCACTGCGTGGGCATAGCTGCTTTGTCTCTGTTCGCCCCTCCTTTCCTGAAGGTAGTGATTGTTGGGGGTGTACAGTTTCCCCACAAAAAAAAAATGTTTCTGTGCTAGTTGGCTTCTAAATATGTTCCCTAGATGGCACTCGAAGTCTTAAGGTAAAGTCGCCATAGTCACAGATGACCATAGATTTCCCCTTTGAGGGGTAGAGCTGACTAGTGGTGATTTAACCTGAGGATCACCACACCTCAGGCGAGGGGCAAGGTTGAGAAGATGGGGAAGTCTATTCAGGCACTCAAGCAGCACAGAAACGGGTAACCATGCTGACACTGAACCTAACTTCACAAATTTCAGCAGTAAGGAGAATTGAAAGTTGTTTCCTCTGAAGATGGTCCGGGGTGGTGGTGGTGGTGGAGTGGGAGGTGGTGGGGGAGGGGGGGGGGGGGGGGGGGGAGGGGGGGGAGGGGAGGGGGTGGTGGGGGGAGGGGCTTTTCTTTTGAGTCTGAGAGGGATAGAGACATGGGTCATCCATTTTGTATCCATGATAGACAAATCAGAATATTTTCCAAATGATGGGAATCTGGAACTATGGCGGGTAAAAAGGATTTGGGTATTCAGGTACAAGAAGCTAGTGCACAGGTGCAAAACAAAATCACTAAACATTTCAAGGAAGCTCCAATACAAAAGGAATGAAGTTATGCCTCAGTTGATTCGAAACTTGCTACCGTCTACTCTGTGAAGTACATTTAACAACTGAGGCACTATGGGAGCCAGAGGACTCACCTCTAAGCTAGACATGGTCACGTGGTATGCAAAGACAATGCTTTGATTGGATGACTACTACACTCAGAACATGACTGTAGATGGTGAGGCATGGTTGCTGATACTTTCCCAAGATGCTGAGCAATGTGACAGGGCACAAACCGATCACACTTAGAAATGGACTGACATCTATAGCTATGTATGATGTTTGTTTGTTCCTTGAATTCGAAAAACACAAGTGATCAGATCGGATAATTCTCCGATGTTATCATTGGTCACCAGGTGGCCTCAGCTAAGATTAAAATGATGATTTCAATTATAAAATTCTCATTCCTGTGCTTAAATCCCTCCATAGCCTCAACACGTCCCCGTCCCCCCCCCCCACCCCCCCCCCCCCCCCCTCCCCCCCCCACCACCACCAACCCATCCCTCCCCAACCATCATATCTGTGACTTTCCCTCCAGTCCTTGAGGCTCCTTCGGGCATTTTACTCAGAAAGATGTGATATAAATGTAAGTTGTTGCTGTTCACTTGCTGCTACAATCAAAGACAACCCCCTGAAACATGAAATGCTGATACCCGATAGGCAATGTGGCCCACTGGGAGGGATTAAACTTAGCGAATATGGAAAGCAGCATTGCCTGTGTATTAAGCGTCGCAGGTACTTAAAGGCACAGACCAGGAAAACCCTAAACAATTCCAAATTGCTAAATTGAGATATTTGCAACTGAAGGAGCCCAATTAGTCAAAATGCAATGTAAAGCTCACTGCCAACACTCAGAAATCAAAGGAAAGAGAGTGCGATGTAAAGTAAAACAGAAATTGGCGTTTTGGATTCTATTTTGTTTCCAAGTGTTGAGTTTATCAGTCAGGAATCCTCTCCCTCTCTCATTTCACTCCTGAGTTCTATCAAAAAGCCTGTGAAAGCTTTGGAGTGAGCGGATTATCTGGTGACAGCTTGTTGTTTGTGTGTCTCATTGTTCGGCCTGTAAATGTGAGCACTGAGGTGAAGCTGACACAATAAAAGCAAACAGCAGCAGCTTCTATGGGAAGAGGAGCTGCCCAAATGAAGTCCGGCTGTTTATAGAAGGTCAGCCATCCAATACCTATTAACTGCAGCTTGGCTTTGTCAGTGACAAGAAAAAGGTAGGCTCAGCATCAAACGTGTTCCCCTAAAGGAAGGCACACCAAGAGAATTAACCGCCCTGTGACAGACAAGTAATTTGTACCATGGTGCTTTGACACAAGAGGACCAAGAACTTCCTTTGTGTGCCCATAATCTCCCTCTTTTGTTCTGAGGGTGTAATTTTGCTGCAGTAGAGAGTTGCAGGGATTTAATTAAGGTAATAGTTATCTAATTCCATTAAACAAGGCAATTTAACTCACAGTGTGACCGACACCAAAAGGCCTTCCCTTTCCTTCTTTAATCTTAACGTCTTAATCTTCCATTAACTCTCACCCTCCCTTCATTCTTGCCATCAAAAAATAAAGTCAATGCTGCTCCGAAGCATCCAAGGACAGTTACTTTGATGTTGGACTCAGAATTCACAGCTGCTTCATGGCTTTTCACTTGCGATCTTTTATCTGGGCTGAAAGAAGGCAAATGGGCATTCATCGCTGTGCCCAGTTGAACCTCTTCCTGTAATCACCTTTACGAGTCACTTGCTTCCCTTTCCCGATTCTCATCATTTAAGCATTTGTTTGCAAATTAAATATGTTTTTTGCCCATTGACAGACCAACAGACCATTCGAAAGGATGAATCTTGGCTGTAGTTCAGCACCAAAAGGAGATTGTGAGTAGCCCGTGCAGGTCCACGCCCTGCACTATCTAGATGTGAGACTTCTTTCGGGTCAGGCACAGAGGCCGGGGTGGAGGTTGGATTCGGGGCTTTTGGCCAATAAGAGGTTTTGTGGGAAGGTGGCGGTGGGGATTAAGAATTATGTTTAGTTTGATCAGAATGGGGAGGTATCAGCAGCCATGTTTTGGGAGGCCTTGAAGGCGGTGCTGCGAGGGGGAGGGGGGGGAATTATTTGGTTCAAGACCCATAAGGGCAGGATGGAGAGGCAGGAGCATGGTGATTGGTAGACGAGGTAGTTGAGGTGTATAGGGGGTATTCTGTGGCCCTCCATGAAGGAGTTGTTGGCAGAAAGAAATAAGTTACAGGGTAATTTGATTGGTTGATGACGGGAAGGACAGTGGGTCAGCTGCGAAAGGTGCGGGAGGTTCAGTAAGAGTATGGGGAAAAGGGGCAGCACAGTGGCGCAGCGGTTAGCATTGCTGCCTCACACATACAGCACACGGTGGCGCAGTGGTTAGCATTAGGCCGAGGTCCCAGGTTCGATCCCGGTTCTGGGTCACTGTCCGTGTGGAGTTTGCACATTCTCTCCGTGTTTGCATGGGTTTCGCCCCCACAACCCAAAGATGTGCAGGGTAGGTGGATTGGCCACACTAAATTGCCCCTTAATTGGAAAAATGAATTGGGTACTCTAAATTGATAAAAGAAAGAGTATGGGGAGAAGGCGAGTCGCATGCTGGCCCACCAGCTGCAGCGACAGGCAGCAGTGAATGAATTTTTCAGGTGAGGACGGAGGTGGATAACGTGGTGCCGGATCTGGAGAGGATAAATGAGGGCCTGGATTCTCCGTTTCAGTGGCTAAGTGACAGCTCAAACGGAGAATTTGTGGGTGTTTTACGACGGCAAAATCGGCGCCGAACCCTCACCGATTCCAGGACCGGTGAGGCCGGGTCTATGGCTGCGAATGTGCACGGCAGCAACCTGCGGCAGCCATGCGCGGACCTGACCCGCCATCCGCGATGCCACAGGCCACCCCCTGGCCACCCATTGGCCACTTCCCACCTGTCCCCCAGCCCTCGTGGAAGCCCCCCCAGCCAGCGGCATGGATCCCAGCCGAGTGTGGCGGCGCTGGACACGGCCGCCACATCGGGTTCCCGACTGCTCAGACCACACGTCAACCGCGCGGTTGGGAACTCGGCCTGTCGGGGGCGGAGCATTGCGGGAGGGCCTGACGATGATGCGCCATACCCTTGCAATCGTGTGCATGCCGCGATTATGCCACTCCAAGGGGGTGGATCATGGCTGACCGGTGTCATACCGGCGCCGGCCCCGATTTGGGCATCGGAGTGGATTCTCCACCCGACCGCCGATTATGATATCGGCATCGGGCAACGGAGAATCCCACCCGAGGTGTTCAACGTCTTTTATGAGGGCCTGTATAGGGCCGGTGGAATTGGAGGCGGGGAAGAGGCAGGCCCTGGAGGAGCCATTAGGGCTAAAGGCGGTGATGGAGTACATTGACATGATGTAGCCAGATAAGTTGTCGGGCCTGTTGACTTGCCGACTGAATTTTATAAGCAGTTGGAGACGGAGTTGGGCCCCGCATCTTTTGAGCAAAGTTTAATGAAGCGGTGGAGAAGGGGGTGGTGTCGGCTATAGTCGCGCAGGCGTCAATTTCGCTGATACCTAAAAAGGGGAAGGATCCGCTAAAATGCGGGTTCTATAGGCCCAACTTGCTGCTGAATATGGATGTGAAAGTCTTGACAAAGGTATTGGTGAGAACATTGGAGGGTTGTCTGCCGGAGGTGGTCTCGGAAGATCAAACGGGGTTGTGAAGGGAGGCAGCTCTCTTGTAATATTAGGAGGTTGTTAAACATAATTCTGACCCTGTCAGGGGTGGGGGGTGGTGGGGGGGAGGGGGGGGGGGGGGGGGGGGAGTGCCAGAGTTGATTGTGTCAATGACACAGAGAAGGCCTTTGACCGGGTAGAATGGAGTTATTTGTTTGAACTCCTGGGGAGGTTTGGATTCAGGCCGAGGTTTGTGATGTGGGTTTGGTTGCTGTATACGTCCCCATGATAAGTGTGCGAATGAATGAAATGAACTCAGAGTATTTTGGGCTGCACAGGGGTTCAAGGCACGGTTGTCTACTGTGCCCGCTATTGTTCGCATTGGCGATTGAGCCCTTTGCAAAGGGCACATCAGGCTTTGGCAGGGGATTGAGAGGGGTGCTGGGAACACCATGTGTTGTTGTATGCTGATGACCTGTTACTGTTTGTGACGGACCTGTTAGAAAGCATGGGCAGAATCATGGACCTACTGGAGAGGTTTGGCCTTTTCGAGCTATAAATTGAATGTAGGGAAAAGCAAGGTGTTCTCGGTGAATGAAACGGGATGGGAGGCGAACCTGAGGGCTCTGCCGTTTAAGAGGGCATGGGTACGGGTCTGGTACCTGGGGATTCAGGTAACGCATGAATTGGCCATGATGCAGAGGTGGAATTTGGCCGGTTTGGTGGAAGAAGTTAAGGGGGACCTTAAATGGTAGGATGCATTACGCTGGAGGGTGTGCAGAGGAGATTCACTAGGTTAATCCCAGAGCTGAAGGGGTTGGATTAAGTGGAGACACTTTAAACTGGGTCATATGTCGGTAATGACTCCACGGTGTGTGAATCAAGGGTTTACGCCAGGGTGGGGGGGGGGGGGGGGGGGGCGGTGGATGGATGGAAGGGGGAGGAGTTAGAGCGAGTCCGGGACTGAGGGGAGGTTTGCTGGGTTAGAGGAGCTGCGGGAGAGTTCGAGCTATCAAGCGGGAGTGAGTTCGATATTGACAGGTGCGGGACTTTACATGCAAGGAGCTGCCTTCTTCCCCTCAGCTGACGGAGGATATGGAGAAAATGTTGCTCCTGGATGAGGGGGGGATGGTAGGATTGGGGATATATATGGATGGTTGGGGGAGCAGGGCACAGTCTTAGTGAAAAGGATCAAGCAGAGGTGAGAGGAGGAGTTTGGAAGGGAGATAGGATTGGGACTTTGTTGCGAAGTAATGCGCCGAGTGAACTCAACCTCCTTCTGTGTAAGGATGAGTCTATTACAGTTTAAGGTGAGCGCAGGGTCCACATGACTTGGGCCTGGATGAGTGGCATTTTTCCACAGGTAACAGACGGGAGCGAGAGGTGTGGGAGGGGGTCGGTGAACCATTCCCATATGTTCTGGGGGTGTGAGGAGTTGGAGAACGTTTGGGAGGCTGTATTCGGGGCCTTATCAAGGATTGTAGGGATTGCGATGAAACCGGACACTATAGTGTCGATCTTTGAGGTGTCAGAGGTGCCGGAGCTGCTGGTGGGGCAGAGGGCCGATGTCGTGGCCTTCATCTCTCTGATTGCCCAGCAAAGGATACTTTTGAATTGGAGGTCGGCCATGCCGCCGGGGGTTGCAGCATGTTTGGGAGACTTGTCCGAGTGTCTCAGGTTGGAGAAAATCAAATTTGCCCTAAGAGGGTCAGAGGAGAGCTTTGAGGTACGGTGGAGGCCTTTCATGGCTATACTTGAGCAGCTGTTTGTCGTAGGGGACAGTGGGGAGTAAATGGGGAAAAATGTACAAACTGTATACCCTGTTGGATGTTAAGGTTGTGTTATTATCTTTATTATGCTTGGAATAAAATATCTTTTAAAAAAAGGTTCCCATCCGCTATCTGTCCCATTTGGGATTATTACACTGGGAAAGCACAGAAGCAAACCCCTACTTTCAACTCCACAGCGGTTTGATGTTGATACAGTTGTTTTCTTTTTGGGTCATTTGTTTTCTACAATGTGCCCCCATACTCTTTGTTGGGGTGTGATTGTATGGGCTCCATGTTATCTTATCCGAGTGAGCATAAACATTGAGTGGTAGCGTGGTCTCTTTAAATGGAGATCTTTTGTAGGGTCTATCGCGTGGGAGCGTGCCAACCCCTACCAATGGGGAAAAAGCATGGGGCCCTGACAGCAGGGTCCTGGGCAGTTTGGAGCCTGGAGTCAAGGAGTAAAAGCCTGTATGATATACCTCTGGGCCTGTACATAGATAAACCTCGTTATTGTTTCCATACATCTCCTTTATACAAGAATCCCCCTCGTGATACCTCACACTATTATAGTATCCAAATGGAGGTAATAGACATAGCTAAACCTGGTGCATCCTCCACACAAACCAGGGCTCACAAATTCACAGAATCCAACAACACAGAAGGTGGCCATTTGGCCCATTAAAACGATGCTGATGTTTAGAAAGAAATATCCAATTAGTTCCACTCCCTTGCTCTTTCCCCATATCCCTTTTTTCCCTTTGTAGATATTTATCCAATTCACTTTTGATAGTTACAATTCACCCCAGCACGAGTCTGTTTAATGTGCCATGTGAGTAGGAATAAGATGGATTTCAGCTGATATGTGATGAAGAAATTTGTGACACAATGAGACCTGTTACACTTTCTTTTTTTATATATAATCTTTATTATTGTCATAAGTAGGTTTACATTAACACGGCAAAGAAGTTACTGTGAAAATCCCCTAGTCGCCACACTCTGGCGCCTGTTCGGGTACACAGAGGGAGTATTCAGAATGTCCAATTCACCTAACAAGCACGTTTTTCAGGACTTGTGGGAGGAAACCCATGCAGATACAGGGAGAACGTGCAGACTCTGCACAGACAGTGACCCAAGCCCGGAATCGAACCTGGGACACTGGCGCTGTGAAGCAACAGTGCTACCCACTGTGCTACCGTGCCACACATTCTCAACCTTAATTTAGTTGCCTCACCCTCTCAATATTGGGTCCCAATTTATAACTGATTCATACTGTTCCTTTATTTTATTAAAGTCACTTTTCACTCTCCCAGGAGTGGATTAACACACGGATCTATGGATCCATTACCCGGGACAACATAAAATGTGAAATACCCATTCAGTGGTTCTGTGCCCCCTTCCCTAAAATCAATAATATTTGGGGTGGCACAGTGGTTATCACTGCTGCCTCACAGCACCAGAGACCCGGGTTCAATTCTGGCTTTGGGTGACTGTGTGGAGTTTCCGTGTCTGTGTGGGTTTCCTCCGGGTGCTCTGGTTTCCTCGCACAGTCCAAAGATGTGCAGGATAGGTGGATTGACCATGCTAAATTGCCTCATAGTGTCCAAAGATTAGATGCGGTTACGGGATAGGGCGGGAGGAGTGGGCCTGGGTGGAGTGCTCTTTCAGTGGGTCAATGCAGGCTCAATGGACTGAATGGCCTCCTTCTGCGCTCTAGGGATTCTATATTAAATATGGTGACATGATTTCCTTTATTATTAACATGCTGTATAACTCATTCTATGGCCCTACTTCTTCATGTGTTTTCACTGCAAGTTTGTATTATGATTAATCCGGAGTGCGTATTGTGCCAGGGGTATGTTGTGTAGGCGCCCCAAGTTTTCTTGGATCTAGAGCCCCCAAAATCTTTAATTTGGCTCTTCCCTCTCCTCTATCAGTCTTCCCTGATGTGGAGATGCCGGCATTGGACTGGGGTGGGCACAGTAAGAAGTCTTACAACACCAGGTTAAAGTCCAACAGGTTTATTTCGAATCACTTAGCTGCACTCCGAAAGCTAGTGATTCAAAACAAACCTGTTGGACTTTAACCTGGTGTGGTAAGACTTCTTACAGTTTTCCCTGGCTAAGACTCAGGCAACTTGAAAGTGTTTGAGAACATTACTAATTGAAGGAAACTGGATGAAATATTTGTGGATCTCTCTTGTGATGCTGAGGCATATCCAGAGAAACAGAGAGTTGAGTCAATCAGAAAGGCTATGGATGTATTTAAACTGTGACATCCACCTCAAGACTTTGGATAAGTTCATTCCCTGATTTCTCACCTGCGGTTCTGTAGTTTTATAAATTACAATAGTAAATATAAACAGACAGACAGACAAAGATGGAAAAGAACAATTATCACTGGATTTCTGCAAACCTGCCATACATTTTCAGCAACCATTTTGTTGACAAACTTTCTTGGCCAATTTGCCAGTCAGGAAGTACTTTGACCCCTGAACTATGTTGCGCTTTAAATACCTGACATCTGCTGATCTGAGGTGAAAGAAGAGGATCAAGCAGCCATTCACACCAACTCATTATCAGCAATCATTTGACGTTTGAAAACAACACCCCCTTGACCCAATTGTCTTTAAAGGGTCTGTCTCCCACTGGGATGTCAATGAATTCTCAGAGACTTCAGAGTTGTACAGGAAAAGGACACAGTATACGTGCTAAAGCTGCAGATTTGTCTCCAGCACCCGTTTCTATTATTAGCCTGCAAGACAATTCCAGAGGTTGCACAATGCCTGGCAATTACTCATGCTATTTATACTATCTGTGAATCCAGTGGAAAGATTTATGGAAAAACACCTAGGCAGGCAGGAGGTAGACCAGTTTCTGCTGGTTTTGCAGACAGAGATGAGACATCATGTTAAAGAGACACACATTCAAACCATAAAACTAGCTGCAGGTTATTCATCATTATTTGTAGTAATATCATGGTTTATCATTCAGAACCGGTATATAATTCTCAATAGGTTTATGGTTTTCAGTAGGTATATAATTCTGAGCCAATATACCATTCTAGAATACTTTTATCAATTTCAGTGGGTCTTACGATTTTCAATAGGATTAAAATGTTGATTGAAATGTAAAACCCGGAAATCTTCATGGGCATTGATATGCCTAAAGACGCAATGTACCTCCTCCTCCACAGCCCATACCATCAAGTTTATATCTTTACATTACTGCTGGAGAAAAGCAGTAATGTGTAAGTAAAAGCTGCTTGTGACGGTAAAAGAATTAAAATACCAACTGGTTTGGAGAGACACTTACAAAAGGCAACTCTATAGAAATGTGTGGTGCGCAGAGGTATATCTTTACTTACAGAAGACCACATATAACTGGGGCGGGATTCTCCGTCAGCTCTGTTTTGCCGGTCGTCCGGGGGTTTCCCGACAGTGGGGCTGCCCCACAATGGGAATCCCCATTGACCGGCCGGCGTAACGGAGCATCCAGCCAGGGGTGAAGCGGAAATGTGGCGCGACGGGGTGGATAATCCTGCCCCTGGGGCACGATTCTCTGCTCCCGCGCCGTTTCAGAGAATCGCCTGGGTCGCCAAATTTTCCCGCGATGCCGGTCCGACGCCCTACCGTGATTCACGGAAGCGGCCAGATCGGCACAATCGCATTTTGCGCGTCGCGGTCCAGTGAATCGCCCGAGACAGCCAAAATGGCGATTCACTAGTACCCCCGTGATTCTCAGTGCCGGATGGGCCTAGCGGCCTGCCCAAAATGGTGGGTTCCCCCCGGCGCCGTCCACACCTGGTTGCTGCCGGCGGGAACAGCGCGGGAACGCTGGGGGGGCGACTTGCGGGGAGGGAAGGGGGGATCCTGCACCGGGGGGGGGAGCCTCAAATGGGGTCTGGCCCGCGATCGGTGCCCACTGATCGTCGGGCCGGCCTCTCTGAAGGAGGACTTCCTTTCTTCCGCAACCCCGCAAGATCCGTCGGACATAAGGGGCAGGGCAGATTCGAGGAGGACGGCAACCACGCATGCGAGGGTGACGTCAGTTATGCGGCACCGGCAGCGTCATGTATGCGGCGCCGCCTTTACGCGGCGCCAAGGCCTGGCACGCGTAAATGACGCGGCGCCGCTCCTAGCCCATTTTCGGGCCCTGAATCGGTCGGGATAAGGGCCGTTTCGTGCCATCGTGAACCTCGACGCCGTTCACGACGGCGGGAACACTCTGTCTCCATTTCAGAGAATCGCTCCCAGGATCTCTGTAACCAGCACTACATATCAGAAGTATTCTCATATACCACAGACACAAATACGCCCACATCGTTTGAACAGAAAGGGCAGTATAATAATACTGCCAATCACAAAATAATTTACTAACATTTTCTTTCTGTTGCCATTCTTATTTTCTCTATTCTCCTTAAGATGCTGATTCAGAGCCTCAAGATTGGACCTCCAGACACCAGGGGGCGAAATTCTCCCCCAACGGCGCGATGTCCACCGACTGGCGCCAAAAACGGCGCCAATCAGACGGGCATCGCGCCAGCCCAAAGGTGCGGAATGCTCCGCATCTTTGGGGGCCGAGCCCCAACATTGAGGGGTAAGGCCAGCGCCGGAAGGATTTCCGCCCCGCCAGCTGGCGGAAATGGCGTTTGTTGCCCCGCCAGCTGGCGGAAATGGCGTTTGTTGCCCCGCCATCTGGCGCGGAAATGCGGCGCATGCTCGGGAGCGTCAGCGGCCGCCGACAGTTCCCCGCACATGCGCAGTGGGGAGAGTCTCTTCCGCCTCCGCCATGGTGGAGGCCGTGGCGGAGGCGGAAGGGAAAGAGTGCCCCCACGGCACAGGCCCGCCCGCGGATCGGTGGGCCCCGATCGCGGGCCAGGCCACCGTGGGGGCACCACCCCGGGGTCAGATCGCCCCGCGCCCCCCCCCCAGGACCCCGGAGCCCGCCCACGCCGCCTGGTCCCGCCGGTAAATACCAGCTTTGATTTACGCCGGCGGGACAGGCAATTTCTGGGCGGGACTTTGGCTCATCCGGGCCGGAGAATTGAGCGGGGGGTCCTGCTAACTGGCGCGGCCCGATTCCCGCCCCCGCCTAATCTCCGGTACCGGAGACTTCGGCGGGGGCGGGGGCGGGATTCACGGTGGCCAACGGCCATTCTCCGACCCGGCGTGGGGTCGGAGAATGACGCCCCCGGTTCTCTCTGATACTTTACCAATTGCCATTCTTCATGTGTGACCTCAAGCAATGAGGGCCAGTTGACTGTGAAGATAATCACAGTCACGTTCAATAGTGCCCTCATTATATAGAATGCCTATTGTACTTTAATCATAGAATCCCTACAGTGCAGAAGGAGGCCATTCAGCCCATCGAGTCTGCACCAACACTGTGCCTAGACTCAATCCCCTGCCTTATCCCCGTAACCCCACCCCTACCCTTTGGACACTTAGGGGCAATTTAACCTGGCCAATCCACCTAACCCACACACCTTTGGACCGTGGAGCACCCGGAGGAATCCCAGGCAGACACGGGAAGAACGTGCAAACAGTCACCCAAGGTCAGAATTGAACCCAGGTCCCTGGTGCTATGGAACAGCGGTGCTAACCACTGTGTCACTGTGCTGCCCTCATCACAGTCAGTACAATAAAGGGAGAAGAGGAAGAAAAAGTTTGAATAAAAAAAATAGTTAAAATGCAAATGAGGCTGAATATTAAATTTGCAACCTGCATATGTACAAGTCAATTGTGAAGGGATTCATAAAATCAGCAGTCAATGAGTGCATTTACACTGTCACTGAAAACTAATACCATGTAATATTGGTACACATCGATGCTAAAATGAGAGTGTTATGTAGGTTGTTGATCTGGCTCCTATTACACGAAGTTGGGAAGTGTGAAATTTATGAGATTTAAAGTGTTATGCATCCCATGTTCCCCCTCCCCCTCATTCCTTGTCAAGCCTTAGCCCCCCTGCCCTCGCCACCTTTGCTCCTGGAAGCTTGCCAACTTGGCACCCAGTGGAACCTTGGTACACTTACCCAAACCCTGATCCAGTACCACACACCTCTGTCCCAACGTTCCGGAGAGCTGCCGGCCTCTAATTGATGAGGGGACAGAAATCCTGCCCTTGTTTTATTAAAGGCCAATTGGCTGTGTCATGATATTCAGGTAAACATCATAGCACATGCATACATACGTACTGATGGACAGATCAACGGACCAATCAACACACAAAACACGACAGCCAACCACAGGCAAGAGCATACACAGTACAAAACAGGGAACACGACACTTCCTGGGCACTCGAGCAGGAGACGGCTCAGGGCACAGAGCTCATTACAAGCCACTCAGGCATCCACCATGTGCTGAGTGCCGCTACACGATAGAATTAGGAATAGGTCCACAGAATCAAGGGTCATGATCGAACCTCAGTAAACAGTTTACCAGTGTAAATAGATGTTCGAAATAAAACTGCGTGTACCGTTCGCATCCGTGTTGGTTCGTCTGTGTAGCAGAGTACCCAACACTTCATAGTACCAGGAGTGACTTTGGTACCTACCTACAAATCCTCCGGAATCTGCCATCCTGCGCCATGGACACCGTCAACACACCGCAGCCGCTGCAAGTCGCTGGAAACCTCGGCGTTAATTGGAAGCTGTTCAAACAGCGCTTCCAGCTCTTTCTGGAAGCCAATGAAAAGGAAAGCACCTCGGACACCAGAAAGATCGCCATCCTCCTCACCACGGCAGGTCCACACGCCATCCATGTCTACAACTCCCTGGTGTTCGCGGAAGGTGAGGACAAGACCAAATACAAGACGGTCCTTCTCAAGCTCGACCAACACTTCAACGTCGAGGTAAACGAGAGTTTCGAGCGGTATCTCTTCCAGCAGCGCCTGCATGGTAAGGATGAGCCCTTTCAGTCATTCCTTATGCATCTCCGAATCCTCGCGCAGTCCTGCGGTTACGACACTACCTCCGATACCATGATTCGGTAACAGATCGTTTTTGGGGTCACCTCGGGCACCCTACGCCAGCAGCTCTTAAAAATAAAAGGCCTCACCTTAGCCTCCGCAATCGAAGCCTGTGTCCTGCACGAAAACACGACTAGCCGCTATACCCAATTTCAGGCGGCCGAATCAGCGCGGCAGGTGTCCTACGAGGCCGAACGGGTCCAGGCGATCGAGTTCCTCCCGGTCCATGGCCCGGACGAGGGCGGCCATTTTGCTTTTCGAGGCCTTCCGCGCCTGTGCGCGCCAAAAACTATGGCAACACTGAGGGATGTGATGCGCAGGCGCGTTCGACGCAAGACCGAACTGCGCATGCGCAGTGGCGCAACGAACGACATGACATCACGACGTGCGGCAACTGTGGAGCCGCACATTTAAAGCGGCAGTGTCCTGCAAGAACCCGACAATGCCTCCGCTGTGGCAAGGTGGGCCACTACGCTGCCTGCTGTCGAGCAGCTCAACCTGTCAATGTTCCCCAACTCCGACAACCTCGCAGGGACGTGCAGACCATTCAGCCTCCTTATTACGAGTCGTGCCCAGACGATATCCAGACCAGTGACACAGACGACCGGGACGCCTTCCGTGTTGCGGTCATTGATGGGAACCGAATGTCTCCAGCCAGGACCCACCAGCCGGTGCAAGTTAACACGATCAATCCAGGTGATGAATGGTGTGCCACCCTAACGGTCAACCGATCACCGATAACATTCCGTCTGGACACTGGCGCCTCCGCCAACCTCATAGCATGGTCAGCCTTCTACGCCATGAAGGTCAGACCACCAATTCGGCCGTCCCGTTGCAGGATGGTCGACTACAACGGGAACGTCATACCGGCTATGGGATTCTGCCAGCTCCAGGTGACACATCACACACACATGGCCACACTCTCATTCGAGATATTCGGATCATCGAAGGACTCCCTGCTAGGCGCACAGGCATGCAAGGCTCTCCACCTCGTGCAACGAGTCCACTCTCTATCTCCAGACGGCACATCTGACTTCCCGGATGCAGAGTTCTACGCACAGCTCCAATCGCTCCTCGCCCACAACCAGGAGGCATTCGAGGGCATGGGAACACTGTCCAACACCTACAGAATACGTCTCAAACCGGACGCCACCCCGGTCATTCACGCACCTCGCAGGGTCCCAGTGCCACTCAAAGACCGCCTCAAGCAGCAGCTGCAGGATCTCCAGGACCAAGGGGTCTTATCCCAGGTCACGGAGCCCACACCATGGGTCAGCTCCATGGTGTGTGTTAAGAAGCCCTCCGGTGAGCTCCGGATCTGCATTGATCCAAAAGACCTCAACAACAACATAATGAGGAAACACTACCCCATACCAAAACGAGAAGAGATCACGAGCGAAATTGCCCGGGCTAAAATCTTCACGAAACTGGATTGCTCGCACGTTTTTTGGCAGATCCAACTGGATCCGTCCAGCCGAAAGCTGTGCACCTTCAACATCCCTTTCGGCAGGTTCTGCTACAACCGGATGCCATTTGGCATCATCTCGGCATCCGAGGTCATTCATAGGATCATGGAGCAGATGATGGAAGGCATCGAAGGGGTGCGCGTCTACGTGGACGACGTCATCATCTGGTCCACCACACCACAGGAGCACATCTATCGTCTCCAGCGCATCTTTGCGCGCATAAGCGAAAACGGCCTGCGCCTCAACCGAGCCAAGTGTTCTTTCGGCCTAACCGAGCTGAAGTTCCTGGGGGACCACATTTCCCGGTCAGGGGTCCGTCCGGATGCAGACAAGGTGAGCGCCATTACAGCCATGCCGCAGCCAGTGGACAAGAAAGCCCTGCTACGCTTCCTAGGCATGGTCAACTTCCTGGGGAAGTTCATCCCCAACCTTGCCTCCCACACGACAGCACTGCGCCACCTCATCAAGAAGTCCACGGAGTTCCAGTGGCTACACACACACCAGCAGGAATGGGAGGAGCTCAAACTTAAGCTCACCACAGCACCGGTATTGGCGTTTTTCGACACATCTCGTGCCACTAAAATCTCGACGGATGCCAGCCAGTCCGGCATTGGGCGGTGCTCCTACAGCGGGATGACACTGCGTCATGGGCTCCGGTCGCCTATGCCTCGCGGGCCATGACCCCCACAGAACAGCGCTACGCGCAGATCGAAAAGGATTGCCTGGGCTTGCTAACCGGGTTGGACAAGTTCCATGACTATGTGTATGGTCTCCCCCGGTTTACCGTTGAGACTGACCACCGCCCCCTGGTCAGCATCATAAATAAGGACCTGAACAAGATGACCCCTCGCCTCCAGCGCATCCTACTCAAACTCAGGAGGTATGACTTCCAACTGGTCTACACCCCGGGTAAGGACCTTATCATTGCGGATGCCCTATCTAGAGCAGTGAGCACGCCGCCAGATTCGGAGGGGTTCGCCTGTCAGGTCGAGGCGCAGGTGGCTTTCTCATCGGCAAATCTGCCAGCTGACGACTCCAGTCTGGCCCGTATTCGCCGAGAGACTGCGGCTGACCCCCTTCTACAATGTGTGATGCGCCACATGACGGGAGGGTGGCTCAAAGGGCAGTGCCCGCAGTTCTACAATGTCCGAGACGACTTGGCCATCATTGATGGTGTCCTTCTAAAGCTGGACCGGATTGTGATTCTGCACAGCATGCACAAGCTGGTCCTCGACCAACTACACGAAGGCCACCTGGGGGTCGAGAAGTGCAGACGGAGGGCCCGAGAGGCGGTATACTGGCCGGTCATCAGTGATGACATTGCCAATATGGTGCTCAACTGCCCCACCTGCCAAAGGTTTCAACCGGCGCAACCTCCTGAGACGCTTCTGCCCCATGAGCTGATGACGTCTCCCTGGGCGAAGGTGGGTGTGGACCTCTTTCACGTGCTCGGCAGGGACTATGTCATCGTCATTGACTACGTTTCCAACTATCCAGAGGTCATACGCCTGCACGATTTGACATCGTCCGCTGTCATAAGGGCCTGCAAAGACACCTTCGCTAGCCACGGCATTCCGATGACTGTCATTTCGGACAATGGGCCCTGTTTCGCCAGCCAGGAATGGTCATCCTTTGCTGCTTCGTACGGCTTCACACACGTGACGTCCAGCCCTCTGCATCCCCAGTCCAATGGAAAGGCGGAGAAGGGCGTTCACATTGTCAAGCGGCTCCTCTGCAAGGCCGCTGATGCCGGATCGGATTTCTGCTTAGCCCTGCTGGCCTATCGCTCGGCCCCACTAGCCACTGGCCTCTCACCAGCCTAGCTGTTGATGGGTCGTGCCCTCAGGACCACTGCGCCTTCCATGCTGGCACCCACGACCAACCATGCTCCGGAACTACACAGACTGCAACAGCAGCGCGGTCGCCAGAAGAGGGCATATGACACACGGGTAACTGATCTACCCGCCCTGGCCGCTGGAGACGAAGTCCGCATCCACCTACCAGAAGGTGGCTTGTCAGCACCTGCCGAAGTTCTCTGATGCGTGGCACCCCGCTAATTCCTGATGGATGCCTGATGGATCCATTCGTGGGCGCAATCGCCGGGCTCTTCGCCTACTTCCACGCTCGATACGGGACCTTACACCGACACTGCGCCCTCCTGTTGTTCCTGATATCGACTTCGTGGAGCTGCCTGCCACCATGCCCCTTCCGTCGTCGCCCGTGGTTAGGCCCATTCCTCAGCCAGTGGTTCCAGACCTACCCTTGAGGCGGTCAACCCGAATTCGTCACCCACCTACTATACTGGACTTATGAGACTGCTTGTACATTGAACTCATACTACCACTGTGTTAATATGTTTCTGTTCTTATCGTTACAGGAATTTGTTTTGTCGTTCAACGTTTCCCCGTTCTTTGTTTATGGTACAACCTCGTTGTTATGTCGCACCCGACATCGCCCCTTGTATATAGTTTAGCCCCATGTACATGCTGTAAATATTGCACACACACACATTTAGCTACACTCAGTACACATCCCTATTTCTGACCACGTAGGCACATGTTCTTGTAAAAAAGGGGGGATGTCATGATATTCAGGTAAACATCATAGCACATACATACATACATACTGATGGACAGATCAACGGACCAATCAACACACACAACACGACAGCCAATCACAGGCAAGAGCATACACAGTACAAAACAGGGAACACGACACTTCCTGGGTACTTGAGCAGGAGACGGCTCAGGGCACAGAGCTCATTACAAGCCACTCAGACCTCCACCATGTGCTGAGTGCCACTACACGATAGAATTAGGAATAGGTCCACAGAATCAAGGGTCATGATCGAACCTCAGTAAACAGTTTACCAGTGTAAATAAATGTTTGAAATAAAACTGCGTTGTACCATTCGCAACCGTGTTGGTTCGTCTGTGTAGCAGAGTACCCAACACTTCAGGCTGTTAAATGGCTGCAGGGAAGTCAGTGTTCCCCTTGGCGGGCTCATCCATAAAATTTAAGCAGGGCAAGTGAGGAATCCAGTGCCTTGCATAATTCAACCCTATATTCCGAAAGTAGTCACTTGGCTATGAAGCATTTGGGACATCCTGAAGTCATGAAAGATGTTGTTTTTTCTTACTTTATGTATATTGTGGTAATCTATCACAAATAAAACATACTTGTTCCTTGACCACTATGCTTTTTCAAGCCCAAATGTTATCGTAAGTGATATTAGTCTAATCGTCGGTCTACTGTGTTAAATGCCAAAGGGAGTGTCACACAAACCTGCAAAATGTACATTCGCTAATACCAACAGAAATTTCTCGGTTTTGGTTCAAAGTGAACCACTGATCACATAATAGGAGTAGTATACAATACTCATAACAATAATTATCACAGAGTGTACTAGTCTGCATCAAAAGATGACTGAACAAATTGCCTTATGTTTGTGTGATTTACCAATTTTGCACTGTTGCAGTAAGGGTCAGACGTACATTCCGGATCCCACAAGGGAAGCGATGGCCAAATTAGGTGCCAACTTGTGCTTGAGGCCATTTCTCTTTAGCTTTCCTCAGATCAGAATTATTCTACCCTCCATTAATAGGAACTTTGAAAATGATTTTGATTAAAATTGAAGACGAATCACCGTATGATACATAAATTCACTTGGAAAATATCTAAAATTGGAGAATTGTCTTTTGAGGGAGCGAATTATCTTTTGTGGAGTCAAAGAAGAGAATATTGAAATCATTCGTCAGATGCCACTCTGATGCAATAGGGGACAACACATCAATTTATGAGCCACAGATCATTCATAATTATTCATTTAATAGCAGAACGGGATTTCCTAACAGCTGGCTTAACAATCGCAAGGTTTGTGAGGGGCTACATTGGCCTTACGCCCCAGCTTGGCCTTCTCAACTGCCGGAGAGCAGCAGTGATTTAAAAAAAAAACTTTAGAGTACTCAATTCATTTTTTCCAATTAAGGGGCAATTTAGCGTGGCCAATCCACCTACCCTGCACACCTTTGGGTTGTGGGGGCGAAACCCATGCAAACACGGGGAAAATGTGCAAACTCCACACGGACAGTGACCCAGAGCCGGGATCGAACCCGGGACCTCGGCGCCGTGAGGCAGCAGGGTTAATCCACTGCACCGCCCTGCTGCCCTGGAGCGCAGCAGTGATTCCTGTCAGAGCGACATCACACCGGCATCGGGGGAACATGTGACAGCCCTGGAAGATATGGCGCTATACGTTTAGGAATATTTACATGCATGTAAGTGGAAGGTAATCAGTGAACCCGATTCCATCGGTGGTAGGGGGCAGAGAAGATCTCATTCTGCGATCTCCCTGAAACAAATCCCTTTATGGCCCTTAAGGTGGCAGCCATAATGAGACTTGTGCCCGTGAGGAATGGGCCCAGAAAATTTAAACTCACCCAACAGATGTGAGAGAAGTGATACTTCCACTTGACTTGGTGATAATCTCCTAACCCAGCTGTATTTCCGATTGCTGAGGTTATTACCTTGTAAGAAGAAGGTTTCCTGGGGCTCTTCCAGGGAAAGGAAGCATGAACAATCTCATATCTATGCAGCAACTCTGCAACCTGAGGACACCCTGAGGTGCTTCCTAGCCGATTATGTACTTTAGAAGTGTAGATGCTTCTGTAATGTAGAGAAATGCAGCAGCCAATTTGCACACAAGATTCCACAATCAGAAATGAAACAAATGTCCGGATAGTTTATTTTACTGATGTTATGAGGTACCCTCAATAATGATGCTTAGAGATTAAACTGTAAAGAAGGCTTTATTAGACTAATAACTATGCTACAGCTAGAGACGAGTGCTGACTGCTATACAGACCATGAGGCAGCCCTTTATGTATGGCTCCCAGATGGGCGGAGCCAGAGGCGGAGTCCCCAGGGTTCCAAGCCCGGTCTTAAAGGGGACATCACCTTACATGATGATAAGGCAGTAACCGTTCATCACATTCACCCCCTGTTTAAAAAGGAGTCCGGCAGGGGTGAAGTGCCATCATAGGTCCATCCGTCTCGGTGGCCGGATCGTCCTCCTCGACCTCCTCAATTCGGGCGGTGGTGCGGTGGGCACGGACGTCCCGGTTGAGGGCACACCCGGGAGCACAGCGGTTGGAGCTTCGGTTCGGGTCGGGGCAGAGGAACTAGGCAGGGCCGGGGGTAGCGGAGCCGGCGCCAGCGGGGTGTGTAAAGGGGGGGTGCACGGTAGGAGCTCACCAACGGGTGGTAGGGCCGGAAGGGGGTGTGTTAGAGGGGGCGACGGGTCCTGCAGGGGAGCGGCGCGGGAAGGGGCGTCTGTGGTGGAGGATCCAGCGGGCGCCAGATCCCGGAGGGAAACCGTATCTTGCCTGCCGTCTGAGTACTCCACGTAGGCGTAACTGGGGTTGGCGTGGAGCAGTCGGACCTTTTCAACTAGGGGGTCCGTTTTATGGCTCCTCGCGTGCCTCCGGAGAAGAACAGGTCCCGGAGCCATCAGCCAAGGTGGAAGCGAGACCCCGGAGGTAGACTTCCTGGGGAAGAGAAACAATCGGTCATGAGGGGTCTCATTCGTGGCCGTGCAGAGGAGTGACCTAATGGAGTGTAGGGCATCGGGTAGGACCTCCTGCCAGCGGGTGGTTGGGAGATTTCGCGACCGCAGGGCCAGAAGGACAGCCTTCCACACTGTCGCGTTCTCCCTCTCCACCTGCCCATTTCCCCGCGGGTTATAACTGGTCGTCCTGCTCGAGGCGATGCCTTTGCTGAGCAGATACTGACGCAGTTCATCGCTCATGAACGATGTACCCCGGTCGCTGTGGATATAAGCAGGGAAACCGAACAGGGTGAAGATGCTGTGCAGTGCCTTAATCACCGTGGCTGAGGTCATGTCGGTGCAGGGAATGGCGAATGGGAAACGGGAGAACTCATCGATCACGGTGAGGAAATAGGCATAACGGTTGGTGGACGGGAGGGGTCCCTTGAAGTCCACGCTCAGTCGCTCAAAGGGGCCCGGGAGAAGAACGCTACTGGTCTGCCTCCTTGATTGAGGGTAGCAGCCAGGGCGATGTCTGATGCATCGCTCTCTACCTGGAAAGGGATGGTCTCGTCCACCGCGTGCATGGCGGCCTTGATGATGTCGGCCTTGATGCGGTTGAAGGCCAATTGAGCCTCAGCCGAGAGAGGAAAAGTGGTGGCCTTTAGGAGTGGGCGGGCTTTGTCCGCATACTTGGGGACCCACTGGGCGTAATAGGAGAAAAGCCCCAAGCACCGTTTGAGGGCCTTGAGGCTGCGGGGGAGAGGGAGTTCCTTAACTCATGCGGTCGGGGTCGGGACCTAGGACCCGGTCTTCCACGACGTAGCCGAGGATGGCCAGCCGGGTGGTGTGGAAAACGCATTTACCCTTGTTATAGGTCAGGTTAAGGGCTCGGGCGGTCTGGAGGAACTTTTTGAGGTTAGCGTCATGGTCCTGCTGATCATGGCCGCAGATGATGACATTGTCCAAGTACGGGTATGTAGCCCGCAAACCGTACTGGTCCACCATTTGGTCCATCGCCCTTTGAAAGACGGAGACCCCATTTGTGACACCAAAGGGGACCCTGAGGAAGTGGAAGAGCCGGCCGGCTGCTTCGAAGGCAGTATAGGGGCGGTCTTTTGGTCGGATGGGGAGCTGGTGGTAGGCAGATTTGAGGTCGACCGTGGAAAAGACTCGGTATTGGGCGATCCGATTTACCATTTCCGCGATGCGAGGAAGGGGGTACGCATCAAGCTGCGTGAATCGATTTATGGTCTGGCTATAATCCACGACCATCCGTTTCTTCTCCCCGGACCGGACTACCACCACTTGCGCTCTCCAAGGGCTGTTGCTAGCCTCGATGACCCCCTCTCCCAGTAAACGCTGGACCTCTGACTTGATAAAAGCCATATCTTGGGCACTGTAGCGCCGGCTCCTGGTGGCGACGGGCTTACAGTCAGGAGTGAGGTTAGCGAATAGCGAGGGGGTGCAACTTTCAGTGTCGCATGGCAGCATACCGTGAGGGGGGGCAAGGGTCCGCCGAACTTCAGTGTCAGGCTTCAGTGGCTGCACTGGAAATCCAGTCCAAGCAGCAGGGGGGCACAGAGGTGAGGGAGGATATAAAATTTGAAACGGGTGTATTTGGCACCCTGGATCGAGAGATCCGCAATACAGTACCCCGTGATTTTTACGGAGTGGGACCCAGATGCGAGGGCTATGGTTTGGGATGCGGGATGGGTGCATAGGGAGCAGCGCCTTACCGTTTTAGGGTGGATAAAGCTCTCCGTGCTTCCGGAGTCAAAGAGGCATGCAGTGTCGTGCCCGTTGACCTGGACCTGCATCCTGGAGTTCTGCAGGTGTTTTGGCCGAGTTTGATCGAGGGTGATCGCACCCAGTCGCGGGTAGTCGGAGGCGTCAGCCGAATCGGACTCGTAAAATGGCTGCTGCCGTCGGTTGCACGTGTCAGGTCGAGAAGGTGGCCGCCGACAAGATGGCCGCTCCCATGATTCGCACGAGGCTGATGACGCATCGGAAGAGGGTGTGTCGGGTCGGTGCGCAGCAGCATTGCGAGGCCTGCGGGCCTGAGAGCCTGATTTTCGGGCCGGCTGTTCTTTGTTTTTCTGGCCCCTGGGTCTGGCCAGGCAAACCCTCGCAAAATGCACTTTCTTCCCGCAGTCGCTGCAGATCGAGGAGCGGGCTGGGTAGCGTGGGTGTGGATGCTGACCCTGCCCGCAGAAGTAGCAAGGTATGCCCCCATGGTGAGCGGGTCGCCGCATGGCGCAGGCCTGTAATACGGGTGAGTCTGAGGAAGTCCGGGGGGGCTGGCAGAGTCCGCGGGGTACGTACCCAAGTTATGTCGGGCCACCTCCAGCGAGGAGGTGAGCGTTAGCGTCTCCTGGAGGCCTTTTGCCCCGTTTTCGAGCAGCCGCTGCCGGATGTAGGTCGAGCGGATTCCGGACACGAAAGCATCTCTGATGTGCAGGTTCATATGGACTTCCCCTGTCACATCCTGATGGTCACAGTCCCTGGCAAGCGTGGTGAGTTTTTCAACAAACTCGTCGAGCGATTCCCCCGAGCGCTGCCGGCAGGTAGAGAGCAGATACCTGGCGTGTACCTCATTGACGGGTTTGACAAACCGCTTGCGGAGCAACTCAATCGCTTCCTCATAAGTCGTCGCCTTTTCGAGCGTGGCGGAGATTCTGTGACTCACCCGGGCGTGGAGTAGACGCAGCTTGCGTGGCCCCAGGATGGGAGTCTCTGCGGAGTCCAGGTAGGCCTCGAAGTACCAGTATTAAAAAATTTCCTTTGCCTCCGGCGTTCGTGCTTCCAGATTGAGCTTCTCTGGTTTTAGGCCTGCATCCATCCTGAATCTAGTTTAGTCTAATAAATTGAGGTACCCTCAATAATGATGCTCAGAGATTAAACTGTAAAGAAGGCTTTATTAGGCTAATAACTATGCTACAGCTAGAGACGAGTGCTGACTGCTATACAGACCATGAGGCAGCCCTTTTTGTATGGCTCCCAGATGGGCGGAGCCAGAGACGGAGTCCCCAGGGTTCCAAGCCCAGTCTTAAAGGGGACATCACCTTACATGATGATAAGGCAGTAACCGTTCATCACATGTTACTTGAGAGATAAATGTTGGACAGGACTAAAGGCAAAATTACGCTGCTCATTTTTAAAAAAAAAATGCCACTGGGGGCGGGATTCTCTAATCCCACGGCAGAGTATCCACGTCATCATAAACTCCGTCGCGTTTTACGACGGCGTGAATGGGCCCACCCCACGACTAATTCTGGCCTGAAAAGGGGCCAGCACGGCACTGGAGCAGTTCACGCCGCTCCAGCTACTGATCCCGGCGCGAACTGGGCGCCGCGGGATCCACGCATGCGCAGTTGCAGCGGCGCCAACGCCCACATACGCAGTGCCTTCCTTCAACGCCCCGGCCCTGACGCAACATGGCACAGGACTGCAGGGGCCGGCGCGGAAGAAACGAGGCCCCCAGCCAGAGAGGCCGGGCCGCCTATCGGTGGGCGCCGATCGCGGGCCAGGCCACATCGGAGGGCCCCCCCCCCCGCCCCGGGGTCGGACCTCCCTCCACCCTCCACAGGCCGCCCCCCGACCCTTCCACGCCGAGTTCCCGCCGACTGAGAGCAGGTGTGGACGGCACCAGCAGGACTTGACGTTTTCACGACGGCCGCTTGGCCCATCCCGGGCTGAGAATCGGTGTGCTGGCTGCGTAAAGGGGCTCCCGTCCGGCGCCACGCCAGCGCCAATGCCACCGATTCTTCGCTCTGCAGAGAATCGCGTGCCGGCGTTGGGGCGGCGTGGCGCGATTCGCGCCGGTCGCGGGGATTCTCCGGCCCAGCCTCGGGCTGAGAGAATCTCGCCCCTGATGTCTGATGTTAAGTTCAAACAGTGGATGGCACCTCAATTTATCTCTCAACAGAAGATCCAACAAGGCAGCACTCCCTGAAAATAGCAACAAAATAGTTGCTAAACTCTGTGCTTGTCTCTTGAGTGGGACAATAAAAAAATATTTTTGAATTTAATTACCCAATTCTTTTTTCCAATTAAGGGGCAATTTAGCATGACCAATCCTCCTACCATGCACATCTTCGGGTTGTGGGGGTAAGACCCACGCAGACACAGGAAGAATGGGCAAACTCCACACGGACAGTGACCCGGGCCGGGGTCACACCCGAATCACAGCAGCGGTGCTAACCACTGCGCCACCATGCCGCCCTTCCTGAGTAAGGCTTGACTCAAATGTGAGAGTGACGATTGAGCCAAAGAAATCAATGCTGTATTTCAGGATAATAACATGTTTCTAATGAAAGACCCCAACATGCAGCATTGGAATACTGCCAATGATAGAAAACCTGGTGGATTCTGTGCTTCCCTCATTAACCTGGGATGTGCAGTTGGGTGGGCACATTTGAGGCTACAAGACTGGCAGGATTGTGGCAGAACATGTTTCCAAGTATATTTCTGGCCACCTTTATCCCAGACTTGCTGGTAAACTAGCAGACAGGACTGGAAAGTCTAGACCAGTCGTTTGTGCACATTACTGACAACTGCACTCAATGCTCTAGTATGAACTTTCCAAAGGCGATATCTTACTGTATGCAATGCATGTAAAATGCAACTCCTTTGAAAGTACGTATACTCTGATTTATACTATTCCCCTGGTTGCATTATGGTGACAGATTTTGTCCAAAATTAACAGAAACAAGTTCAACAAAAGCACTTTGCATGAGTAAATATTGGAATCCTCCCAGAGTATTGGTGCCTGCAACAGTTAACGCTCTGTTTTGGCCTCTGACCTCAGCAGTGACCTGGAGGCAAATAGACAGATTATGCTGGAGGCAATTCAATTGCAGGCTGCTGCCGCAATCTCACTCGCCAACACATGGGCTTCCAGATGACGTAACAATAGCTAACCAACGACTACAATGCCACATTATAATCTACCATTGGTTACTGCTATTTTCAGACAGAGATTGACCTTACTGAATCCACATTTATAGAGTGCAGCATCTTATAACCCACTGTGAAAAAGTAGGAAAGGAATGAAGAAACATATCTATCCAGTGTCTTCACAACCTTCGGGCAACTGAGAGATCTTTATAGCCAATTGTATACTTTAAGTGTAGTTGCTTTTGTAACATATAGAAATGCAGCAGCCAATTTGCACACAACAATGAATGAAAATGATATTCTACAATCAGAAATGGTTGCAGGTCCCCTCTGTTGCAGAGTGCAATAACCTTTCAGTCCTTTCGCCACAGGTTAATGTTACCCAACAATTCCTCTTCATGCAGACTGGATTGTCGTGTTGTTCACCCTGGGGTAACACGGATAGCACACGATGCAATTAACTGATCAAGTATACACCAAATGAGGTGCTGCATCACATGCTGTAGCAGAGGATCCTTGGCCGTTTCCTCACGAATTTGGATGACCCTCTCATCAGTGGCCAGAGGATTGGAGGCACACAATTGCACCTGCGCATCGATTTGGCAGACAAAGTCAGTTTGTTCACATGGCGTGGTGATAGACCTGGAAAGGGCATCTGCAACAATGAGTTCTTTGCCTGGCGTGTAGACAAGTTCAAAGTCATAGCGGCGTAGCTTGAGAAGGATTTGTTGTAATCGAGGCGTCATGTCATTCAAATCCTTCTGGATTATGTGGACTAGTGGTCTGTGGTCCGTCTCAATCGTGAATTTTGGGAGGCCATACACATAGTCGTGAAATTTGTCGATTCCCGTTGGGAGGCCCAGGCATTCCTTCTCGATCTGAACGTACCGTTGCTCAGTGGGCGTCATGGCTCTGGCATACGCAACTGGGGCCCATGACGGGAAGTCATCCCGTTGGAGGAGCACCGCCCCAATACTGTCCTGGCTCGCGTCAGTGGATATTTTGGTCTCTTTGGTAGGGTCGAAGAACGCCAGAACCGGGGCTGTGGTGAGTTTTGCCCTCAGCTCACGCCATTAGTTCTCATGAGCAGGCAGCCACTGGAATTCCGGCGACGTTTTGACGAGATGGCAGAGGGCTGTGGTGTGTGCCGCCATGTTGGGAATGAACTTCCCGAGGAAGTTGACCATCCCTAGAAAGTGAAGGACCGCCTTCTTGTCCTCTGGGGTCTTCATGGCGTTGATCGCCGAGACCTTGTCAGCATCTGGCCGCACGCCTTGCTGCGAGATGTGGTCACCAAGGAATTTGATTTCTGATTGACCGAACGAGCACTTGGCTCTGTTGAGCCAGAGGCCATGCTCATGGACTCTGTGGAATACCTGCTTGACGCGATCGATGTGTTCTTGAGGAGTTGTGGACCAGATTATGACATCGTCAACATACACGCGCACCCCCTCAATACCCTGCATCATCTGTTCCATGATGCAGTGAAATACCTCTGAGGCAGAGATGATGCCAAAAGGCATCCGGTTGTAGCAGTAGCGACTGAACGGGGTATTGAATGTGCACAGCTTGCGACTGGATGCATCCAGCTGTATTTGCCAGAACCCCTTGGAGGCGTCCAGCTTCGGAAAGAGTTTGGCATGAGCCATCTCGCTGGTCAACTCTACTCGCTTTGGTATCGGGTAATGTTCCCTCATGATGTTGCGGTTTAAATCCTTGGGGTCGATGCAGCTTCGAAGCTCCCCTGACGTCTTCTTGATACAGACCATGGAGCTGACCCAGTCCGTGGGTTCTGTGACCTTTGATATGATGCCCTGGTCCTGGAGGTCCTGTAACTGCTATTTGAGGCAGTCCTTGAGGGGTGCCGGCACCCAACGTGGTGCGTGGATCACAGGGGTGGCGTTCGGTTTGAGCAGGATTTTGTATCGGTATGGGAGTGTGCCCATTCCGTCGAACACGCTGTGGTATTGCATCAATTTCAGCCTGGAAGTTCTCATCAGGTGAGGCCGTCGCCTGTGAGGATGACATGGTATGGACTCGCTGAACCAAGTTCAGGAGTTTGCAGGCCCGAGCACCAAGCAGGGATGCTCTGTCAGGTCCCACGATCTCAAATCGCAGTGTCGCTTTAAATGACTTATTGGAAACTCCGAGTTGGCATGAGCCACTGGCAGCTATGGCTTTGCCATCGTAGTCAAGGAGCTGGTAGGCCGGTGGAAGAATGCTTGGTCTGATGCGGATGGTGTCGAGATCGGATTTGGAGATGAGGTTCACCGATGCGCCGGTCTCCAGTTTGAACCGGATGCGAGCCTTGTTGACTTTGAGGACAGCACACCACTCGTCATCGGGATCCACGCTGAGGATCGGGAGGTGCTTCGCTGTCTTGGAGAAAGGCAGCGCATGCTTCGTAATGATGCCCACCCGGTATGGAGATTTGAGGCACGCAGCATCAGGATCTGTTGGGCTGTCGGAGTCTGGCATGGCCTGCTGTATTGAACAGACGCCTCTGCGCCGCGGCTGGGATAGCTGGATGCTGGGCAGTGAAGCAGATCTGCAAAGGGCTGCGTAGTGGCCAAGCTTGCCACACTGTAGACACCATCATGATTTCGCCGGACATTGCCGCTTTGAATGGACGGAGCCACAATTCGGACACGTCATGACGCCAAAGTCAGCGCATTCAGTGCGCCATCGTGCATGCGCAGTGCGGTCAAACGACATATGCACCTGCGCAGTCTGGTTGGCGGTCTCACCGTCCCCACGGTCGTGGCGCACATGCGCAGGGGCCCGGGAAAAGCGCGCGGAACGGCCACTCTCATCGATACTTAGGCCCTGCATTTGTGCGATGGCCTACACCCGTTCCGCCTTGTGGGAGGTTAGCTTTGCCGTTTCTGCCGCCCTGATGTGGGAATACCGATTGTTAGCATGTTTGTGGAGAACGCACGTTTCGATGGCAATGGTGAGGGTGAGCTGCTTGACTTTCAGGAGCTGCTGGCGAAGGGAATAGGAGTGGACCCCGAAAACAATCTGATCCCGGATCATGGAATCAGTGGTCGAGTCATAGTTACATGACTGCACGAGGATGCGGAGATGGGTCAGAAAGGATTGAAAAGGTTCATCCTCACCCTGAAGCCTCTGCTGGAAAACGTACCGTTCAAAGCTCTCATTCACCTCAATGTCGCAGTGGCTGTCAAACCTCAGTAGGACTGTTTTAAGTTTCGTCTTGTCTTCGCCTTCAGTGAATGTAAGGGAGTTGTAGATGTGGATGGCATGGTCCCCGGCTGTGGAGAGGAATAGTGCGATCTTCCTGGCATCCAATGCAGCCTTGAGGTCGGTGGCTTCTAGATAGAGTTGGAACTTTTGTTTGAAGATCTTCCAATTTGCACCGAGGTTGCCGGCGATGCGGAGCTGCGGAGGAGGGCGGACGTTTTCCATGTCACCGGATGGCTGTTTGCTGGTCAATGCTGATTCACTCAAGGTAGGTTCGTCTGTTTGCTGGTCAACGCTGATTCACTCAAGGTAGGTCTGTCAATTTTCAGCATCACTCACTGGTACCATGATGTGTTGGGTAGGCTGGGTCGATGTGGACTGCACTTGATGCAGTGTAGCGAGAGACAGACCTCCAACACTTGATAAGGTGCAACACGATTTTATTTAACATCTAAACTATTATACATGTTCAACTGTGGGTTGACACTATGCTGACTTGACTGGAGACCTGATACTAGCCTAACCAGACTTACAAGCTAACACAGTTGCAGGACTGCGCTAGAATGCGAAGCTGAGTAAGAAAAGACTGAAAAAGCTCGTCCTTACCCTGAAGGCGCTGCTGGAATACGTAACGCTCGAAGCTTTCGTTTGTCTCGACCTCGCAGTGACTGTCGAATTTTGCGAGGACAGTCTGGAACTTGGCCTTGTCCTCACCGTCGGCGAAAGTGAGCGAATTGAAGATTTGGATGGCCTGCACCCCCGCAGTCGACAGCAGCAGGGCGATTTTTCACACATCGGAGGCCCTTTTGAGGCCCAAATTTTTCAAGCTGAATTTTTGCTTGAAGACCCGTCTGTTGGCACCAAGGTATCCGGAGCTGCGGAGGTGCCTGGATCTTTTCCATGCCACAGGAAGGCAGTTGCTGGTCGTCAGTGAATTTTCAACAGTAAATTACTTAGAGGCAGTAGCCACTTCTGATATCATGTCGGATTGCACACAATGCAATTAACTGATCAAGTATACATCAAACGAAGGCGTTGGTTCAATATAAGATTTATTGAACTCTAGTAATAAAACACACAGCTGCCTGTGGGTTGACTCTCCACTACCCTAAGTAAACTAAAGCTAACTATCTAGACCAGGCTAGCTTTGATCCACGTGTTGGAGGTGTTGAATGATTTGTACACCCTGACTATCACTATAGCTATCACCAGTGGAAAGAGACAGAGTGCTGATGCCTTGTGTGTAAGTCCCCCTCTGGTGTCCTGTCTTGTGATTCGTCGTGTTCTGCTCTGTCTTTTGATTGGCTCACCTGGGTGTCTGTCACTGCCTGCTTTTACCTCATGATGTGCATGGGTGCTTATTATGACATGGATCTTCTATCATCTCCATCTTTCCCCCATTGGGGAAAATTCTGCTCACAATCTGGTCACTGGCCTCACCTTCAAAAACAGAAAATAATTATAAAGCATGTGTCTGATTGGCCTGCATCACAATATAGGTGGACCACTTTACATTCAATTCTATATCCAATTTATGATATCCATCTTAAATGAATATGTAGCCATAATCCGGTTAGATTAAACAACACACTGGCTCCTTGACCAAGCCTGTGGTCATCTGACCTAATGGGCGGAATCGTCTCAGAAATCAGCAAAGTCTGACTTTTGGCTGGGAAAGTTGCGTTTATCCAACCGATGGCAATGAGGGCCTTATCTGCCACGAAGTGCAAAGATTTGTCGAAAAAAAAGCAGAAAATCATTTGCAGGCCCGGGGAGGACGCAAAAGGAAATTGAGAAGGTCAAGAGACTGAAACCGTAGATAGACATCTGTGAATACTCGCCCGGGCCAAGCTGAGAACGGAATCAAAGGTACGCTGGTTAAAGCACGGGCACGGCAGCAGCAGGAGAGAAAGTAATTGTATGTAAATATCTGGACTGACTTCGACCTGTCTTTTTACCTTCATTTATTTCTTGTTCTTTTTTGTTTTGTTTTTTATCCCTCTGGCCGGCACGATTATGTAAAGTCTAACATACAAAACCTGGGAAACAATTTTGTGGCTGTGTTGCGCTTAAGCGAGAGCGTGACAAGGTGAATAAATCGCGGTCCAGGCCAAAACCGAGAACTGTGCCGGGCGCTGTTCTGTTTGCGATCTAACCGGCCCGCTCTGGTTGGCAAAATCAGAATCAGTAGCATGGCAAGAAACCAATAATCATCACTTAAACCCAATCTCCATACATTTATGATTTATGGAGCAAAACCCTATCCAATGGCCTCCCGTGACCTAACGGCCTCCCCAACAAGTGGTCCCGCGGGCGCCGATTGGTACTCCTTTTAAAAACGTGAAGCTGACGGGAGGCTGCTGCGGGGACCTGAGGAGGTGAGTAGCTGTCTTCACGTAGGGGCTGGGGCACTGTGGTTACTGCCCCAATACTTGGAGGGGGCTGGTGAGCCCCCCGGGGGGCCAGCCTCGGTCGGGGTAGTCCGTAGTACAAGTGAGTGACTTGGCACCATGTGGAGGAGGAGGATACCTGGTCGCGGTGGCCATCAATGTCGCTGCAGCCCTGAACTTCTACATCTCACGATCATTCCAGGGCTCGAGCGGGAACTTGTGTGGCATCTCACATGCTACAGCCCACAAGTGCATCCATGAAGTCGCAGATGCCCTGTTTGCCCGGGCAGCGAGCTGTATAAACTTTGACATGGACCAGGCCTAGGCTCAGCAAGGTGCCTGGATGGCAGGATTCTCCGCCATTGATGGGATGCCCCAGGTAAAGGGGCTAATAGATGTCACGCATGTTGCCCTGTGCTTACTGAGCCGTCAGGGAGTGCCCTACATTAACAGAAAGGAGGTCCGCCACGATTTACTCTACCCTCAGTCTGGACGAAGACCTGCAACTGTAGTGACAAATCCAGCAAGGGAAACAGAGGCAGCAGTGCTCAGCGCTAACGCCCTACAGAAGAGGACAGCCATTCAGTGCCACAAGAGGATGAATGATCTCCTCCTTTCTGCCAGAGCTAATCACTCTTCTCATCATTTACAACTCACTCAGTCACACACCCATCACACATCTGCAGGAATCTCGCTCAATGCCAACACAAGGGACACCATCACTGACTCTCACACAAAAATCTTTATTTCGCCTGAAGGTCCTCATTACTTTGCTGGTCCCACTTAACATCCACACATGCCAGACACCCTTATCATCTGCCCTGGCACATGCCTTGTCTACACTCTCTGCATCTGCCTTCATACAAGACAAGCTGCCTCACAACAAATGGGAGAGATCTCAAACGGGTAAAGGGTTGACAGAACTGAAGGTCCTCGCAGACTTTGAAGAGAGAGCGTGTTAGCTGGCCGGTGAGCACAAGGACTGTTCCTGTTCTGATGGTGAGGTCAGCAGCGTTCAACCAAGTCAGGATCCATCATTGAAACATCCAACAGACAACCATGCTGTGAGTGATGATGTCTCCTGTTTCTCAGGCCCCTGCCATGCACTAATGAACTCTCCTTTCTTTCACAGGCACATCTGGGAAGCAACCAAGGAAGTCCATGAAGCTGGGCCTGGACTCCAGCCCAAAGAGCAGCACAGACCATGAATTCACAGAACTGTCACCGCGTTCACCCACACCCTCCAGCAGCACAGAGACACACACCTCGGTGGGACCTCATTCCAGAATAGCGTCAGAGTCATAATCTGATGAGCACATTAACTGTCTGATTCACATCCAGGGTGCCAACACTCGGAGGATTGCTGGAGGCCAGGAATCTGCTGTGTCTAAGTCAGATGACGAGACTGTGGACTCAGTCATTCCTTAGGTGCTGGAGCTCCAAAGGCAAGGTAGGGAAAACCAGGACAGGATGCCTGCTGCACTCATCAGATTGCAAGGCATGATGGAGGAGTCCATCTGCCTTCAGACTGAGGTGACTGCACTGACATGCCAACGCACCAAGATCAACACTGGTAGGATGGCGACCGTTGTAGATCTTGGTCCAAGACCTCTGTCCTGCACTGCTATGGGTGATGCACTCCATTGCAGATGCACTTGTTGGCATCCCACCGGTTTCAATGCCAGAAGGGGAAGAACTGCTCGAGCTCGCTCCGGCTGCTCCTCCCTCTCAGAGAGGCAGCCAGGGTCCTTGGGCACCCATAGGGAGGAAGATCAGCTGGTGCCCACTCCAGGGCCATCCACCCAGGTGACCCCGGGAGTGTCTCATCCATCTGAATTTCCTCTTCCTGTAAGCACATCAGCTCCAGCTCCACAGGGCGAGGAGGGTGGCACTGCCATGCAGCAGACCAGGGCGGTTCTCGGCCCTCCAGAGGATGCCAAACTAATCACAGACAACAGGGCATAGCAATCAGCGTGCCAGCTCCCCCTCTGCTTTCAATGTTGGGGATGCACCAGGACGTAGCGGCAGGGTAGAAAGGTCAAGAAGGTGTTGTTGACAGGGTGGGCACAGGTGTGAATCACTTCTTTATTTTAAAAAATAGTTTTATTCTCCTCATTTTCCACTTTTTCTTCAAATATACACCCAACAAAAGATAACCAACAATATAACCAACAAAAACAAATACAATAGCAATCCCCTAACCAACATCCCCTTCAACATACAATCCTAAACCTCCCCCCTACATCCCAAATACAAAACAAGAAAGACCAAAAGAGAATCCATGGTCAGCCCGTACGTGGTAAACAATAAACAATACACTCAACGCCCCCCCCCGCCCTTAATGGTGTTAATCACTTCTACATAACATTTACTTCTGTCAATATAGTCCCACTAATTTCACTCTTTCTATGGCTCATTGTTCTGATGTGCAATGATCCTGTCAGTCTGAAATGATAACTTGATACCTGCATAAGATAAAGGCAGGGGTCTCAGTCCAGTTCTCCCTCCTGTGCTGTGTCCAACTTTCCCAGCACATCGATAGCGTACCTCCACAGTGAGTGAATACACCAATCATGCCTGGTATCTCGAGGGAATAATGTCTGCCAGAAGACACTGCGCTGGTGTCACAGAGTTCAGTCATTTTCTCTGTGTGTTCTCTGCACTTTTGAGGTGCGGCTAACCCACCACCCCATCAGCTTCTGTCTCCGAAGACACTGAGGTCCTCAAGGGTTCAGCTCACGATGGATGTCATAAGATCAGGAGATTGAAAACGTTCCCCACTGCATCGCCATGATGTGACCCTGATTATTGAGAGGAAATTATCTACACGGCAGATATCGGTGAGGAAGGAGAGGAAATGTATCTGCATGGGGCAGCATAGTGGTTGGCATAGTTGCTTCACAGCTCCAGGGTCCCAGGTTCGATTCCCGGCTGGGTCACTGTCTGTGCGGAGTCTGCACGTTCTCCCCGTGTCTGCGTGGGTTTCCTCTGGGTGCTCTGGTTTCCTCCCACAGTCCAAAGATGTGCGCATTAGGTGAATTGGCCATGACAAATTGTCCTTAGTGTCCAAAAAAGTTAAGTGGGGATTACTGGGTTACAGGGATAGGGTAGATACGTGGGCTTGAGTAGGGTGCTCTTTATAAGGGACAGTGCAGACTCGATGGGCTGAATGGCCTCCTTCTCCATGTAAATTCTATGATCTACGTTCTATGATCTACCATCGAACAGACAGGAGTCAGACATTCACATTAAACTCTATAAGGATCGATAGAACATCCCCACCTCAACTGGTCATCATCTTCTTGCACTTCAGGGACTATAGGCATCCACTGCGTCTCCAGGGCAGGGGCCTTATCACAGAGGGTATGTGCGCTGCCACCAGCCAGACACAAGTCCGATGCTCACTGATGATATGAAAATGGAAACCGCTTATTGTCACAAGTAGGCTTCAAATGAAGTTACTGTGAAAAGCCCCTAGTCGCCACATTCTGGCGCCTGTTCGGGGAGGCTGGTATGGGAATTGAACCGTGCTGCTGGCCTGCCTTGGTCTGCTTTCAGAGCCAGCGATTTAGCCCAGTGTGCTAAACCAGCCCCTGGTATGTGAAGATAATGGGGTGTCCTCACTGAATGTCCTCATCACCCTCCATGAATCTAGTGGCAATAAGTGTGTCCTCAGCACGTCTGCCTTGTGAGGACATCACCATGGCCTCATGGCCAACATATTCACCCTCAAGGATCTGCTCAGCCACATCACCTTCGACATCCTCTTCATTGGAAGAGACATGCCTCTCCTCCATCTTCTCAGGCAGTTCCTCTTCCCGTTGCAGTGCCAGGTTGTGTAGGGCGCAGCATGCAACAACAATGCATAAGTCCCTCTGCAGGTTGTATTGCAGAACTCCACCAGACCAGTCCAGGCACTGGATCCTCACCTTCGGCATCTCTATGTTCTGCTCCACCAAAGTTCGAGTTGCAGCATGAGCCTCATTGTACCTTGTCTCAGCTGAGGCCTCTGCACAGGTGTCATCAGACACGTCCTCAGTGGGTAGCCCGTGTCCCCGAGGAGCCAACCCTGCAGCTTCTGCGGATCCTGAAATATGTCTGTGTTCTTAGAGCGGCTGACATATAAGAGTCGTTCACACTCTCTGGGAATCAAGCACAAATCAGCAGGATGCGTTTGGTGTGGTCACAGACCAGCTGAACATTCAGCAAGTGGATGCCGTTGAGGTTCACATAGCTGACAGCTTGATGCCACGGAGCTCTGAGTGCCACGTGAATACAGTCGATGACACCTTGCACCTGTGGCTAACCAGAGATCAGTGCAAATCCCATTGCTCTTGACTCCTGGCTTGCCTGATCCCGGTTAAAATGGACAGAGTTGTCTGCTCTCACAAATATTGCGTTTGTGACCTCCTAGATGCACTTGTGTGAGGAGGCTTGCAAAATCCCACAGAGGTCACCTGTGGAGCCCTGGAAGGAACCATTGGCATACAAATTGAGCACCACAGTCACTGGCAGTGGATACCTTCCAAGTCCCCATGGCGTCAAACCCTGCAGCAGGTGGCAGATGTGACCAACCAGTTCCCTGGACATGCGTAGGCTTCGGCGACACTGGTTCTTGGACATCTGCAGGTATGTCAAGTGCCCTCTTCAGACCCTAGGTCCTGTGACGTGACGATGAACAATGGATCTCTGGGGTTCATCCTCTGCATGTGGAGTGGGCCATAACATTGATGCCGTGTTCTTAATTCACATGCTGGTTGGGCAAGAGACCACACCAACCCGCCCAACACTACATGACTAACTGGAAACAGCTTTGGCCATTCTACTGTTTCCTGAGTTCTCATCTCAGGCACAGGCATTGTCCTAACCTTCATTCCAAGGCCTTGCATTCAGCTTGGTCCATGAGGGGCATTTGGCAATAGGTGCTCCAGCACAGAGCCAAGGATTAAGAGCGCTACCCTTTGGCAGTGAGCCATGGCAACGTGTCTGCATGGGTCTCACCCCCACAACTCAAAGACGCGCAGGGTAGGTGGATTGGCCACACTAAATTGCCCCTTCATTGGAAAAAAAAAGTATTGGTACTCTAAATTTATTGTAAAAAAACCCAGCTGGTTCCCTTTAGGGAAGGAAATCTGCATTCTTCATCTGGTCTAGCTTTCCTATGACTCCAGATCCACAACAATGTGGTTGATTTTTAAATGCCCTCTGAAATGGCCTGGCAAGCCATTACGTTGTGTCAAACCGAAAGGCAATAGAAAAAAACTGATGAACCACACCGGCATCGACCTAGGCACTGACAACGGCAAACAAACCCAGCCCTGTCGACCCTGCAAAGCCCTCCTTACTAACATCTGGCGGCTTGTGCCAAAGTTGGGAGAGCTGTCTCACAGACTAGTAATACTGACAGAATCATGCCTATCCAGACAACGCCACCAACAGAGGTGGTGGCACAGTGTACACAGTCGGGGGGAGTTGCTCTGGGAGTCCTCACCATCTACTCCAGATCCCATGAAGTCTTCAGGTCAAACATGGGCAAGGAAACCTCCTGCTGATTACATGTACTGTTCATGGGCAAGGACACAGAATGTACTCTGGGTGGGGGACATCAATGTCCAGGCTCTGTAGCACCACTACTGACCGGGCTGGCCGAGTCCTAAAGGTCCTAAAACATATTGGGTTGGATTCTCCGCAGCCCCGCTCCGAAATTGCGGCCGTGCGATGGCGGAGAATCCACTTTCATGCCGTAATCGGGCGCGGTGCCGGTCGGCAATTTTCCACGACCCAAAAATCGGCGTGACTGCGGAGAACACCGCCCCACCGGGGGGCCATTACCAGAGGCCCACTCAACAATCCTCCGCCCCCAACCGTCGAGTTCCCGACGGCGTGGAACTAACCACCTATTGCCGGTCGGGATACTGGCATGGTGGCTACTGACTCAGCCCGCGGCCGCCCTGGTCTGGGGGATCGCAGACTGGGGGGGCATTATAGGCGGCCGGGGATTAGATCCACGCGGTTAGATGCTCAGGTGCGTGGCCGATCGGGGGGGGGGGGGGGTCTCATTTTTCCGTCTGGCTCCGTAGTTCGAGTCCGCCATGGAGCTTGGCACGGCCGGAAGCGTGGGGGCCCGTATCCGCAGCTGCGAGATTTACTCCGGGTCCCTGCTAGCCCTCTGCAGGGCATTGAATTAATTCATCCTTTTAACAGGAATTTCGAGAGTAAAACTCCACCGTTTTTACGCCGGCGTGGGGATATAGTCCTATTTTGGGAGAATCCAGCCAATTGGACCTCATCCTTGCCAATTTGCCTGCTGCAGATGCATCTGTCCATGACAGTATCGGTAGAAATGACCACCGCACAGTCATTGTAGAGACACAGTCTTGTCTTCACATCGAGGATACCCTCTATGATGTGTGGCACTACCACCATGCTAAATCGGATAGATTCAGAACAGATCTGGCAACTCAAGACTGGAAATCCATGAGGCGCTGTGGGCCATCAGTAGTAGCTGAATTGTACTCAGCCACAATCTGTAACCTCATGGCCCAATATATTCCCTACTCTACCATTACCACCAGGCCAGCGGATCAACCCTGGTTCGGTGAAGAGTGCAGGAGCGTGTGCCAGTAGCAGCACCAGGCAGACCGATAAATGAGGTGTCAACCTGATGAAGTTACATCACAGGACTACTTTCTTGCCAAACATCATAAGCAGCAAGTGAGAGACAGAGCTAAGATATCCCACAACCAATGGATCAGAAATAAGCTCCACAGTCCTGCCATATCTAGTTGTGAATGGTGGTGGACAATTAAACAACTAACTGGAGGAGGAGAGTCCACAAAAATACCCATCCTCAATAATGGAGGAGTCCAGCACATCAGTGCGAAAGAGAAGGCTGAAGCATTTGCAGCCATCCTCAGCGTGAAGTGTCAAGTGGATGGTTCATTTAGTCACATCAGGAGGTCCTCAACATCACAGATATCAGTCTTCAGCCAATTCGATTCACTCCACGTGCCATCAAGAAGCAGCTGATGGCACTGGATACTGCAAAGGCTATTTGGCCCTGACAATATTCCAGCAATAGTACTGAAAACTTGTGCTCCAGAACTTGTCGAGTCCCAACCAAGCTGTTCCAGGACACTTGCATCTACCAGCAATGTGGAAAACTGCCCAGTTATATCCGCAGTGTGTACCATTTACAAGATGCACTGCAGTAATGCACCGAGACTCCTTCAACAGCAGTTTCCAAGCTCATGACCTCTACCACCTAGAAGGACAAGAGCAACAGACACATGGGAACACCACCACTTGCATGTTCCCCTTCAAGTCACATACCATCCTGACTTGGAAATGGATTGCTGTTCATTCACTGTCGCTGGGTCAAAATCCTGGAACTCCGTCCCTAACAGCACAGTAGGTGTACCTCCATAATAATAATCTTTATTGTCACAAGTAGCCTTACATTAACATTGCAATGAAGTTACTGTGAAAAGCCCCTAGTCGCCACTTTCCGTCGCCTGTTCAGGTACACAGAGGGAGAGTTCAGAATGTCCAATTCGCCTACAAGCACGATTTTCAGGACTTGTGGGAGGAAACCGGAGCACCCAGGAGGAAACCCCGCAGACACGGGGAGACCGTGCAGACTCCACACAGACAGTGACCCAAGCCGGGAATTAAACCTGGGACACAGATGCTGTGAAGCAACAGTGCTAACCACTGGGCTACCGTGCCGCCCATCACATGGACTGCAGTGGTTCAAGAAGGCAGCTCACCACCACCTTCTCAAGGGCAATTAGGGATGGACAACAAATGCTCATCTAGCCAGCGACACCCACATCCTGTAAGAAAAATAATTTTTAAAATATTGGGCGTGATTCTCCGCTCCTGCGCCGGTTGGGAGAATCGCCTGTGTCGCCGAATTTTCCCGCGACGCCGGTCCGACGCCCTCCCGCGATTCTTCCAAGCGGCGAGAACGGCCCCGTCAAGTTCCGCGCAGCGCAGGCCGGAGAATCGCCCGAGACACCCAAAATGGCGATTCTCCGGCACCCCTGCTATTCTCAGGCCCGGAAGGGCCGAGCGGCCAGGCCAAAATGGCGGGTTCCCCCTGGCGCCGTCCACACCTGGTCGCTGCCGGCGGGAACAGCACGGGAACGCTGGGGGGGGGCGGCCTGCGGGGGGAGGGGAGGGGGGATCCTGCACCGGGGGGGGGCCTTAAATGGGGTCTGGCCCGCGATCGGTGCCCACCGATCGTCGGGCCGTCCTCTCTGAAGGAGGACCTCCTTTCTTCCGCAGCCCCGCAAGATCCGTCTGACATCTTCTTGCGGGGCGGACTCGGAGAGGACGGCAACCACGCATGTGCGGGTTGGCGCTGGCCAACCCGTGCATGCGTGGGTGACGCCAGCTATGCGGCGCCGGCCGCGTCATGTATGCGGCGCCGTCTTTACGTGGCGATATGGCGTTCACGACGGCGTGGGCACTTCGGCGCGGGAGCGGAGAATCGCGCCTAACGTGTGTGCATGTGATCCAGGCCAAAATCTTGCCATATAATTGAGATCCATCCTATTGAAAGGAAGATATACGTCCACATTCCTCAGTGTCTTACAATAAGCTTTATAAAGGCAGTGTCTTCAAATCTCTTTCCTTCAGCAGCCTATTCCCGGACATCACAAATACTATTGTAGTGAATAGAAAATAGGCCCAATTCCATAGGGGATTGTATGCTCCTGGTACTTTTCCCTTGCTTTACTTCATTAGTGGGAATTTTGGAATCTGGTCAAAACCTATTGGTCGATGAAGTGTGAACGTGCAGAACTAATCATGCATAAGCAAACTCTTTTTGTCAGCTGCTAATTTGGATGATTGATGTCATCAAATTTAAGGGTTAGCAAGTGCCCCTTTAAAGGGGCCAGGAGACCTAAACTGAAGATTATTGAATAAATATTGTTCTGAAAGAAGCGCAGTCTCCCCTTTGTGCTCTCAATCGGCTGCACTCAGTGTGACTGATAGCATGTCTGATTGGTGACCTCAATGAGCTGTTCACAGTTTAACAATGGGACAGTGAGTGTGATTTAATGGCAAAAAGAATCCCGGGGCAGTGCACTGGTTAGCACTGCTGTCTCATAGCGTCGGGGATCCGGGTTCGATCCTGGCCCCAGGTCACTGTCCGTGTAGAGTTTGCGCTCTCCCGCGACTTCGTGGGTCTCACCCCCACAATCCAAAATATGTGCAGGGTAGGTGGATTGGCCACGCTAAATTGCCGCTGAATTGGAAAATCTTTTTAAAAGAATCCCGTTTTGGGACATTTGGCAGGGTGGTTGAAAAGGGCCATTAAAGGGGACACTTTTCTCGTTAGATCTCACAAGGCATCACAACAGGCCCCTTGTAAGTTTAAGCGGCCTCGTCATGTCACCGAGCCGACCCAGGCTTTCAACTTACCACATTGGCAGAGAACGGGCATTGCATGAGAATCAATGGAAATGAAAGGACATTTTCTAAGACAGCCAACCAATCCACAACACCAGTTATAATCCCTGGGCAATAAATTGAAACCCTAACCAATTCTTTCCAAGCCACATCTTTGGGGAGGTGGTGGTGTAGTGGTACAGTCACTGGACTAGCAAACCGGAAGCCCAGGTTATTGCTTTGGGAGACATGGGCCGGGATTCTCCCCTACCCAGCGGGGCGGGCGGTCCCGGCGCCAAGGAGTGGCGTGAACCACTCCAGCGTCGGGCCACCTGGAAGGTGCGAAAGGGGCTTGGCACCGCGCCAACCGGCACCAAAGGGCCTCTGCCGGCCGGCGCGAGTTGGCGCATGTGCGGGAGCGCCAACGTGTGCTGGCGTCATCCCAGCACATGCACGGGGGGGTTCGTCTCCGCACCGGCCATGGCAAAGGTTCACAGCAGCCGGTGCGGAGGGAAAGAGTGCCGCCACGGCACAGGCCCGCCCGCGGATCGGTGAGCCCCGATCACAGGCCAGGACACTGTGGGGGCACCCCCCCTCCTGCCCCGGGGCCAGATCCCCCCGCGCCCCCCCCTGCCCCCCCCCCCCCCCCGAGGATTCCGCAGGCCGCCCGCAGAGCCAGGTCCTGCCGGTAAGTACCAGGTCTAATTTATGCCGGCGGGACCGGCCTTAAATGGGCGGCAGCTCGGCCCATCGCGGGCCGGAGAATCGCCGGGGGGGGGGGCACTGCCCAGCTGACTGGTGTGGCGCGATTCCCGCCCCTGCCAAAACCCCAGCGCCAGAGATTTTGGCAGCCGGCGGGGGCAGGATTCACGCCGCCCCCCGGCGATTCTCCGGCCCGGCAGGGGGTCGGAGAATCCCGCCCATGAGTTCAAATCTCGCCATGGTGGAAAATAAATTCATTTAATGAATCTGGAATTAAAAGTTAGTCTCAGTAATGGTGACCATGAAACTATTGTTCGCTGGTTCACTAATGCCCTTTGAGGGGAGGCTTTGTGCCACCCAAACCTAGTCTGGCCTACATGTGCTTTCTGCAATGTGGCTCTTAACTGCCCTCTGAATGGCCGAGCAAGCCTTTCAGTTCAAGGGTAACTCGGAATGGGCAAAAAATGCTGCTCTTGTCAGTCACACCTCATCCTATGAAAGAATAATTCAAACGAACTTGGAGGAAGCACTGAGGGTGACAAGGCAAGAAAGTACTCTGGGTGGAGGACTTCAATGTCCATCAGCAAGGGTGGCTAGGGAACATCACAATGAGTCCTAAAGGACATATTTGTTAGACTGGGTCTGCAGCAGGTTGTGAGGGAACCAACAAGAGAGAAAAATATACTTGACCCCCATCTTCACTGAGGTTTGCACTGAGTGCTGAATTTGGGTGCATTTGAGTGCTATCGTGAGAGTTTGGCGACTGAGGGAGTTAAGTGAGGAGGGAGCAAGGTGTTCCTTTCATTTCATTTCCTACATTTCCTCAAAGAGCGTGAAGGGAGCCGGGAGTTTACAGAGAGTGCAGATGACTGGGAGCAGAGTCGGAGGGTGGAGTTCCAGTTGGTCCACAGGGCAGCTATATTCTGTAAGGTAAGAGGGGATGGAGGCTAGGGCAGTTGCATGCTCCTCCTGTAGTGGGTGGTGAGAGATACCACCGGTGTCCCCGCTGACTATACCTGCTGTGGTGAATGGAACTACTGTTAATTCACCAGTGCACTGTGATATCATGTTACTGCTGTATCGTGTTACGTTATGTGTTTAACCCTGTGGGCTCCACCTTTGGGCCATTGTACAGCTTCAACCACAGGGGGATATGTCAGGGCATGTACGGGCTCGCCCATGGCTCCACCCCTTACAGGAAGTATAAAGGCAGCTGACCTGCAGGGCCGCATTCATTGTTGTACCGGTCACAGGCAGGCTCAGTTGTAAACTGATTAAAACCACGGTTTACTTCTCAACGTGTCTCTCAGTGAATTGATGGTCGCATCAATTTAATCAGCTTAAAATACTACGATGGAATCAGCCCTCAAACCTGATAGACTGGATCTCGATCCACAGGCGAGAGAAATTTTTCGCACTGGCTTCGATGCTTCAAGGCCTATCTCGCCGCGTCGTCTCCGCCATCCGTCACGGACAAACAGAAACTGAGTCTTCTCCACGCACGGGTGAGCCATTGTATTTCTGTCCAGCTCGACGGCGCCGGGTCCTATACAGAGACACTCGCACTACCCGAACGCAAATATGTACGGCCCGTGAACGAGGTCTCTGCGCGACACATCTTCACCACTCGCCACCAGCGCCCCGGGGAGTCGCTAGATGACTACCTACGCGACCCCAAAGCCCTCGCGCGCAACTGTAACTACCAGGCCGTTACGGCACCTCAGCATATGGAGCTCGCCGACCGAGACATTTTCGTGGCGGGGGTCCGATCGAACTATGTAAGACAGCGCCTGCTCGAAAAAGGGGCCCAGGACCTGGAGGACACGGTAACACTAGCTACCTCTCTGGAGGTCGCGTTTCAGAGCCTTACTGCATTCCCCGCCGACCACGCGACCCCCTCGTGGGTCCCCGACCAGAGACTACCGCAGGCTTGTGCCGCGCGGCCACCCACCCATCATGGGGGGCTGCCCTGCTCTTTTTGCAGCCAGTCCCAACACCCCCGACAGCACTGCCCGGCCCACAACGCGAACTGTAGTAACTGCGGGCAAAAAGGACACTTCGCCAAGGTCTGCCTGGCCAGATCTAAAAACCCAAACTCACAGACCCGATCCACAGACCCACAGGCCCGCAGACCCCGCAAAGTGGCAGCGTGTCTGCCGACTCCGCCTCCTCACAACACGTGCGACTCATGGGGGCCGCCATCTTGGCCGCCATCGTCCTCACCGCCCGCCACGCTCGACCAACGGGGGCCGCCATCTGCTACACCGCCCGAGATGTACGAACGACATGGACAGCAGCCATCGCGGGGCTGCCCCAGCACCTCTGATCACACTGCCGGCTACCCCCAGCTCAGCGCGGTCATCCTGGACCAGTCGCGACCGAAGCACCTCCGGAGCTCCATGATGGCCGTCCGGGTAAACGGGTACGAGACACCTTGCCTTTTCGACTCCGGGAGCACAGAGAGCTTCATTCACCCAGACATGGTAAGACGTTGTTCGCTCCCAATATTCCCGACGCGACAAACTATCTCCCTCGCCTCTGGGTCGCATTCGGTGCAAATCCAAGGGTGCACTACTGCAACCCAGTGATCCAGGGCGCTGAGTACGCTAATTTTAAACTATATGTGCTCCCAGACCTCTGTGCTCCTCTCCTCTTTTTCAGTGCAATCTCAGGAGCCTAACTCTTAAATTCGGGGGGCCCCTACCCCCGCTCACCATATGCAGCCTCGCGACCCTAAAAATCGACCCTCCCCCCCTCTTTGCGAACCTCAACGCTGATTGTAAGCCAATAGCCACCAGAAGCAGGCGGTATCGTATGCAGGACAGGACGTTCATTAGGTCCGAGGTCCAGGGTCTCTTGCGGGAAGGGGTCATAGAGCCAGCACTACCGCGTGTTCTCTACGGTAGATCTGAAGTCTGCATATCACCAGCTCCTAATCCGCCCGGAGGACCGCCACTACACGGCGTTTGAGGCAGATGGCCGCCTTTTCCATTCCCTCCGGGTCCCCTTTGGCATCACAAACGGGTGTTCGGTGTTCCAACTAGCAATGGACCGAATGGTGGACCAGTACAGGCTGTGGGCCACGTTTCCGTACTCGGCTACGTCGTGGAAAACGGGGTTCTAGGGCCCGACCCTGACCGTATGCGCCCCCTCCTCCAATTCCCTCTCCCTCACTGCCCCAAGGCCCTGAAGAGGCGCCTTGGATTTTTCTCCTATTACACCCAGTGGGTCCCCCAGTATGCGGACAAAGCCCGCCCACTATTTAAGGCCACCATTTTTCCACTGGCAGCCGAGGCTCGCCAGGCCTTCAGCTGCAATAAGGCGGACATCGCCAAAGCTGCAATGCACGCGGTGGCCGAGTTCGCCCCCTTCCAGGTGGAGAGCGATGCCTCAGAGGTCGCTCTCGCCGCCACTCTCAACCAAGCAGGCAGACCGGTAGCGTTCGTTTCCCGCACCCTCACCACCTCTTAAATTCGACACTCCTCGGTCGAAAAAGAAGCCCAAGCCATCGTGGAAGCCGTACGGCACTGGAGGCACTACCTCGCTGGTAGAAGGTTTACCCTCATCACCGACCAACGATCGATTGCCTTTATGTTTGACAATACGCAGCGGGGCAAGATCAAGAATGACAAGATCTTGAGGTGGAGGATCGAACACTCCACCTATAACTACGATATAGTATAGTGTCCTGGGAAGCTCAACGAGCCCCCAGATGCCCTGTCCCGCGGCACGTGCGCCAGGGCGCAAGATGACCGATTACGTGCTATCCACGATGACCTCTGCCACCCAGGGGTCACCCGGCTCGCCCACTACATCAAGGCCCGCAACCTGACCTACTCCATCGAGGAGGTCAAAGCTGTAACCAGAGACTGTCAAATCTGTGCGGATTATAAACCGCACTTCTATCGACCAGATAAGGCCCACCTGGTAAAGGCGTCCCGGCCCTTTGAGCGCCTTAGTATCAATTTCAAAGGGCCCCTCCCCTCCAGTAATCGCAACACGTACTTCCTGGACATCATAGACGAGTTCTCCCGATTTCCGTTCGCCATTCCCTGCCCCGATATGACCACTCCCACAGTCATCAAAGCCCTGCATAGTGTCTTCACCCTGTTCGGTTTCCCCAGCTATGTCCACAGCGACAGGGGCTCATCGTTCATGAGCGACGAACTGCGTCAGTACCTGCTCAGTAAGGGCATCGCCTCGAGCAGGATTACCAGCTATAACCCCAGGGGAAATGGGCAGCTGGAAGACCGTCCTACTGACCCTACGGTCCAGGAATCTCCCAGTGTCTCACTGGCAGGAGGTCCTCTCCGACGCGCTCCACTCTATTAGGTCCTTCCTTTGCACGGCCACAAACCAGACCCCTCATGACCGCTTGTTTGTTTTCCCTAGGGGAGATACCTCAGCGCCTCGCTTCCACCCTGGCTGATGACACCGGGTTCAGTCCTCCTCCGAAAACATGTTCGGAGCCATAAGACCGACCCCCTGGTAGAGAGGGTCCAGCTCCTGCACTCCAACCCACACTATGCGTATATCAGACACCCCGATGGCCGTCTCCCTCCGGGACCTGGCGCCCGCAGGCTCCGACACCACGACCACTACTGCATCCCCCACACTAGGTCCCATCCAACCTCCCATGTTCAGCGCCCCTACCCCTATCCAACCTCCCATGTTCAGCGCCCCTACCTCGATATAGTTCTCGCGCTCCCTCCCACCTGCCGCTCCGGTCCACAGGAATGAAGCTCCGGAAGAGTCGCTCCAGGAGTCCACGCCGGTGCCGGCTCCGGGCCCAGCTCCACAGCCACCCGAAACGGCTGCAACACCAGTGCTTCGGCGGTCGCAACGTACGATCCGGGCACCAGACCGACTGAATCTGTAAACCCGTCACTCCCGCCGGACTTCATTTTTTAAACAGGGGCTGAATGTGGTGAATGGAACTACTGTTAATTCACCAGTGCACTGTGATATCATGTTACTGCTGTATCGTGTTACGTTATGTGTTTAACCCTGTGGGCTCCACCTTTGGGCCATTGTGTGGCTTCACCCACAGGGGGATATGTCGGGGCATGTATGGGCTCGCCCATGGCTCCACCCCTTACAAGAAATATAAAGGCAGCTGACCTGCGGGGCTGCATTCATTGTTGTACCGGTCACAGGCAGGCTCAGTTGTAAGCTGATTAAAACCACGGTTTACTTCTCAACGTGTCTCTCAGTGAATTGATGGTCGCATCACCTGCGGCAAGTGCATCCAATTTCAGCTCCTCAGAGACCGTGTTAGGGAACTGGAGCTGGAGCTGGATGAACTTCGGATCATCCGGGAGGCAGAGGGGGTAATAGACAAGACTTACAGGAAGGTAACCACACCCTAGGTACAGGACAAGAGTAGCTGGGTTACAGTCAGGGGAAAGAAAACAAACAGGCAGACAGTGCAGGGATCCCTCGTGGCTGATTCCCTTTCAAAACAAGGATACCATTTTGGATGCTGTTGGGGGGGGGGATGACCGATCGGGGGAAGGCCCTAGTGGCCAGGTCACTGGCACTGAGCCTGGCTCTGGGGCTCAGAAGGGAAGGGGGGAGAATAGAAAAGCAATAGTGATAGGAGACTCAATGGTTAAGGGAATAGACAGGAGATTCTGTGGTCGCGAGCGAGACTCCCGGAAGGTATGTTGCCTCCCGGGTGCCAGTGCCAGGGATGTCTCGGATTGTGTCTTCAGGATCCTTAAGGGGGAGGATGAGCAGCCAGATGTCGTGGTGCACATTGGTACCAATGACGAAGGTAGGAAAAGGGGTGTGGATATAATAAACGTGTTCAGGGAGTTAGGCTGGAAGTTAAAAGCCAGGACAGACAGAGTTGTTATCTCTGGTTTGTTGCCGGTGCCACGTGATAGCGAGGCTAGGAATAGGGAGAGAGTGCAGTTGAACACGTGGCTGCAGGAATGGTGTAGGAGGGAGGGCATCGGGTATTTGGATAATTGGAGCGCATTCTGGGGAAGGTGGGACTTGTACAAGCAGGACGGGTTGCATCCGAACCAGAGAGGCACCAATATCCTGGGAGGGAGGTTTTCTAGTACTCTTCGGGAGTGTTTAAACTAATTTGGCAGGGGAATGGGAACCAGATTTGTAGTCCAGCAACTAAGGTAGCCAATGTTCAGGATGTCAAAGCGTGTAGTGAGGCAGTGGGGAAGGGAACACTGACAAAGGAGAGTACTTGCAGGCATGGAGATGGGTTGAAGTGTGTATACTTCAACGCAAGAAGCATCAGGAATAAGGTTGGTGAACTTAAGGCATGGATCGGTACTTGGGATTACAATGTGGTGGCCATCACAGAAACTTGGATAGAAGAGGGGCAGAAATGGTTGTTGGAGGTTCCTGGTTATAGATGTTTCAATAAGATTAAGGAGGGTGGTAAGGAGGGCAGCACGGTAGCATTGTGGATAGCACAATTGCTTCACAGCTCCAGAGTCCCAGGTTCGATTCCGGCTTGGGTCACTGTCTGTGCGGAGTCTGCACATCCTCCCCATGTGTGCGTGGGTTTCCTCCGGGTGCTCCGGTTTCCTCCCACAGTCCAAAGATGTGCAAGTTAGGTGGATTGGCCATGATAAATTGCCCTTAGTATCCAAAATTGTCCTTAGTGTTGGGTTGGGTGGGGTTACTGGGTTATGGGGATAGGGTGGAGGTGTGCGCTCGGGTAGGGTGCTCTTTCCAAGAGCCGGTGCAGACTCGACGGGCCGAATGGCCTCCTTCTGCACTGTAAATTCTATGATTTTATGAAAAGAGGTGGGGGGTGGCATTGTTAATTAGAGATAGTATAACAGCTGCAGAAAGGCAGTTCGAGGAGGATCTGCCTACTGAGGTAGTATGGGTTGAGGTCAGGAATAGAAAAGGAGCAGTCGCCTTGTTGGAAGCTTTCTATAGGCCCCCCATTAGCAGCAGAGATGTGGAGGAACAGATTGGGAAATAGCTTTTGGAAAGGTGCAGAAGTCACAGGGTAGTAGTCATGGGTGACTTCAACTTCCCAAATATTGAGTGGAAACTCTTTCGATCAAATAGTTTGGATGGGGTGGTGTTTGTGCAGTGTGTCCAGGAAGCTTTTCTAACACAGTATGTAGATTGTCCGACCAGAAGGGAGGCCATATTGGATTTGGTACTTGGTAGTGAACCAGGGCAAGTGATAGATTTGTTAGTGGGGGAGCATTTTGGAGATAGTGACCACAATTCTGTGACTTTCACTTTCGTAATGTAGAGGGATAGGTGCGTGCAACAGGGCAAGGTTTACAATTGGGGGAAGGGTAAATACGATGCTGTCAGACAAGAACTGAAGTGCATAAGTTGGGAACATAGGCTGTCAGGGAGGGACACAAGTGAAATGTGGAACTTGTTCAAGGAACAGGTACTACGTGTCCTTGATATGTATGTTCCTGTCAGGCAGGGAAGAGATGGTCGAGTGAGGGAACCATGGTTGACAAGAGAGGTTGAATGTCTTGTTAAGAGGAAGAAGGATACTTATGTAAGGCTAAGGAAACAAAGTTCAGATAGGGCGCTGGAGGATACAAGATAGCCAGGAGGGAACTGAAGAAAGGGATTAGGAGAGCTAAGCGAGGGCATGAAAAATCTTTGGCGGGTAGGATCAAGGAAAACCCCTAGGCCTTTTACACATATGTGAGAAATATGAGAATGACTAGAGCGAGGGCAGGTCCGATCAAGGACAGTAGCGGGAGATTGTGTATTGAGTCTGAAGAGATAGGAGAGGTCTTGAACGAGTACTTTTCTTCAGTATTTACGAATGAGAGGGGCCATATTGTTGGAGAGGACAGTGTGAAACAGACAGATAAGCTCGAGGAGATACTTGTTAGGAAGGAAGATATGTTGGGCATTTTGAAAAACTTGAGGAGAGACAAGTCCCCAGGCCTGGCGGGATATATCCAAGGATTCTATGGGAAGCAAGAGATAAAATTGCAGAGCCGTTGGCAATGATCTTTTCGTCCTAACTGTCAACAGGGGTGGTACCAGGGGATTGGAGAGTGGCGAATGTCGTGCCCCTGTTCAAAAAAGGGAATAAGGATAACCCTGGGAATTACAGGCCAGTTCGTCTTACTTCGGTGGTAGGCAAAGTAATGGAAAGGGTACTGAGGATAGGATTTCTGAGCATCTGGAAAGACACTGCTTGATTAGGGATAGTCAGCATGGATTTGTGAGGGGTTGGTCTTGCCTCACAAGTCTTATTGAATTCTTTGAGGAGGTGACCAAGCACGTGGATGAAGGTAAAGCAGTGGATGTAGTGTGCATGGATTTTAGTAAGGCATTTGATAAGGTTCCCCATGGTAGGCTTATGCAGAAAGTAAGGAGGCATGGGATAGTGGGAAATTTGGCCAGTTGGATAACGAACTGGCTAACCAATAGAACTCAGAGAGTGGTGGTAGATGGCAAATATTCAGCCTGGAGCCCAGTTATCAGTGGCGTACTGCAGGGATCAGTTCTGGGTCCTCTGCTGTTTGTGATTTTCATTAATGACTTGGATGAGGGAGTTGAAGGGTGGGTCAGTAAATTTGCAGACGATACGAAGATTGGTGGAGTTGTGGATAGTGAGGAGGGCTGTTGTCAGCTGCAAAGAGACATAGATAGGATGCAGAGCTGGGCTGAGAAGTGGCAGATGGAATTTAACCCTGAAAAGTGTGAGGTTGTCCATTTTGGAAGGGCAAATATGAATGCGGAATACAGGGTTAACGGTAGGGTTCTTGGCAATGTGGAGGAGCAGAGAGATCTTGGGGTCTATGTTCATAGATCTTTGAAAGTTGCCACTCAAGTGGATAAAGCTGTGAAGAAGGCCTATGGTGTGCTAGCATTCATTAGCAGAGAGATTGAATTTAAGAGCCATGAGGAGATGATGCAGCTGTACAAAACCTTGGTAAGGCAACATTTGGAGTACTGTGTGCAGTTCTGGTCACCTCATTTTAGGAAGGATGTGGAATCTTTGGAAAAGGTGCAAAAGAGATTTACCAGGATGTTGCCCGGAATGGAGAGTAGGTCTTACTAGGAAAGGTTGAGGGTGCAAGGCCTTTTCTCATTAGAATGGAGAAGGATGAGGGCGACTTGATAGAGGTTTATAAGATGATCAGGGGAATTGATAATGTAGACAGTCAGACACTTTTTCCCCGGGTGGAACAAACCATTACAAGGGGACATAAATTTAAGGTGAATGGTGGAAGATATAGGGGGGATGTCAGAAGTAGGTTCTTTACCCAGAGAGTAGTGGGGGCATGGAATGCACTGCCTGTGAAAGTAGTTGAGTCGGAAACATTAGGGACCTTCAAGCGGCTATTGGATAGGTACATGGATTACGGTAGAATGATGGGGTGTAGATTAATTTGTTCTTAATCTAGGACAAAAGTTCGGCACAACATCGTGGGCCGCAGGGCCTGTTCTGTGCTGTATTTTTCTATGATCTACGTTCACCAATCTGCCTGTTGCACAAGCATCTGCCCATGACAGTATCGGTCGGACTGAACGTCATACTGTTATTGTGGAGGTGAAGTCCCATCTTCCCATTGAGGATACCTTCCATTGTGTGGTGTGGCACCATTATTGTGCTAAATGGGATAGACTCAGAACAGATCTCGTAACTCAAAACTGGGCACCCATCAGGCGCTGTGTGCTATCAGCGGCAGCAGAATCGTACTCAGCCACACTCTGTAATTTATTCTGAAATACTGGAGTTCCTTTCCTAACATCACTGTGGGTGTATCTACACCACATGGACTGCAGCGGTTCAAGAAGGCAGCTCACCACCACCTTCTCAACGGCAATCAGGGTTGGGAAATAACTGCTGGGCCTAGCCTGCGACGCCCAAATCCCGAGAATGAATAAATTCAATAAAATCTGCCCTGAGTCAGATGATAGGTGCTTCTAATTTGCAAATCATAGTAAGACGATGTGCAGAGGCAAGTAGGATGTCACTGGTAGACTATGCACCATGCTCATGAACATGCTGCAGGAGCTCAGTTTAATGTCACAAGCCAATAGGAGTTTTGTTTTGTTGTTTCTGTTGGGACCCTCAAATCGACAAGGGGAAATGACCCAAACCGAGAAGGCCCTTCTCTTTGGAAGTAAGACCATTAAGACGCATGATTGAGTCAAGTAAGGTACTCTGAGCTAAGCTATCTTGATTCCTGTGGATGAATGGTTCCTACCACATTGACCTGCAGCAACAACCCATTGTGCTGAAAACATCTCACCCTGTGGAGAAAAATTGTAATCATACAGGATGTCTGTACTTGTTGTTCTTCGTAAAAAAGACAAATGCTTTACAGTTTGACTGGTTCGTAAAAATATCAAAAGCTTTGTTCTTGTTCTCTGGCAAATCGGAGATAAAGAAGAGATATTGTGGATAAAACAGAGAGAATATGGAATAATGAGAGAATTAAAAAGTAGTTGAAGCGACAGGAAGATTCACGCTCTCCTCGTACATATTGTGGTTGACCTTTGAACGGAATCTGCTGCTCATCCTTTGATGAACATTATATCTATGTAACTTGCACAGCTTTGTCGTGACCTTTAACCCTGATGGTGACTGGAAATCTAACCAGCAGATTACGGAGGCTGATGTCCTTCTGTTGTCCTCTATAGTTTGGTGCTGCTGCACAGTCCTCTGCCAATGTCACACACCAATGAGAATGATCTCCAGGTCACACACAGTCCAGACTTGATAATGACTGGTATGCAATGATTCTGTGGTGGCCAACCATAATCCTGTCAGTGATTGTTAAAACACACTATTAAAACGCAGCTTAGCCACACAATGTAAGCAGGTGAGAGACAATTCAGCAGCTTCGATCAATCCTGTCCCTCATTACTCAGACATTACTTTGGGACATTATTCCACAATAGTTATGACAATATGTTCAAAAAAACCAATAGTTAATTCATTGAATGGTAACACGCTTAAGCAAACTTAATGCTCCATAAGAATGAGAATGAATTTTGCTTTATATTTTTTGTGGAAGTGGATGAATGTAGAAAATATCAAGCAGCTCCCCTCTGCGTTGAAAATTCCTGAAAAATATAATTGGATAGAAATTTGTCACAAAACAGGCAATACTGGAACGGCCGCTGGTTATACTGAGTGCCTGATATTTAGCTCACTGTAATTAAATATCAGGTGCTAAATATAATGGGCGGTGGCAGATTTCATACCACCTGTATTAAATCACTGTACAAGATACATTTCTACTCCTAGGCTGTCACCTCCAACCACATCAGCTCTGAAAATACTGCAGCCTGCATTTACATTGTATCTTTCGTGAAGGGTGCCTCAACATTCTGAAGAAAGTATTTTCCATGTTGTAGTGTGGCTCCCAAAATTAAGAAAGCTCGCAAATCAGCTGTTGAATTAGGTCAGTGTGTCAAGATCCAAATTTAAAACTATTCCGATTCTGGATACTCTGCTCCAATTATTCCGACAATACCTCTGCGGAATTTTCAATTCAGGTGGATATGTGTGCAGAAATGAGTAAGCATTCCACATTGAAGATAGACTGAATGAATATAAAGAAAAGCAAAACTTGCATTTATATCATGAACTTTATGATTTCAAGACATCCCAAAGCACTTGACCAAAGGCGTTCCTGTAATGTAGGATTCAGCAGTCAGTTTGTGGAGAAGAAGGTCACTCAAAGAGCAGTGAGATAATCTCCAGATGACCTGTTTCAGTGGTGTTGTCCGAGGGCGAAATATTGGCTCGGACACCGAGGCGAACTCTGCTGCTCTTCTTCACAGAGTGAAGATAAGTTCACCCAAGAAAGCAATCGGGCCTCGATTTGATATTTCCTCTGACAGATGGGATTGCCGGCGGTGCAGCACTCCCTCAGTTCTGCACTGAAGTGTCCCCAGCCTAGATGATTTGCTCAAATCTTTGGGAACAGGACTAGAACCCACAGCGTTTTGAATCCGAGGCGAGGGTGCCACCACTCAGCCAGAGCTGAGGGAAGGGATGGATAGGGTGGGGGTGAATCTGGGGCAGGGCTGGCTGACCCAGTGACTTTCCCTGTGGGGTCCAGAGGAGCTTGCAGACTAGGTTTGTAGGCATTCAAAGTTGATTTGGCAAGCTATGCAGGTAATATTCCCCTATTTTGTCTCAGCATGATTTGAATCAAGCGCAGTTCTGGCATATATGGAACAGCAGCATTTTCTGTCTTTATCTGTCACTTGCATAAATGCACCACCTTGTGGGTCACTTTTTTTTTTATATTTAGAGAACCCAATTCTTTTTTTCTAATTTTAGGGGCAATTTAGTGTGGCCAATCCACCTAACCTGCACATCTTTGGGTTGTGGGGGTGAAACCCACACAGACATGGGGAGAATGTGCAAACTCCACATGGACAGTGACTCAGAGTCGGGATTCGAACCCGAGTCCTCAGCGCCGCAGTCCCAGTGCTAACCGCTGTGCCACATGCCGCCACCTTGTGGGTCACTTTGACCGTATCCTTTGCAGCAGCCAGTACTAGAACATGTGTAACTTTGTATCTGGCTTATACACCACATTTGAGCCCCCTTGACCAGAAGCATTGGAATTATGGACCCTCAAGTCTCTCCAGCCTTCTCTCTTAAGACACACCTTTCCCAGAAGGGAATTGTGATCGCTTTCTGGCCTTCCAACTCTGGAGTGCTGACTTCAACTGTATTCCCTAAGATAGAGCAACTGAGGTCAGCCAATTCAACACGAGATTCCTTTAACATAGAAATACTGAAGTGTTACACAGAGGAGTAGACCTTAGAATGACGAATCTCAAGCTTGATCAAAGAGGTGGCTTTTAAGGGCAACCTTAAAGGAGGTGAGAGACATGGAAATAGGGCAATGGGTAGAAGGAGGGAATTCCAGCCAGTTTTTTAATGTTGGGGGTGCAGTGGTTTGCTCTTAATGGCCATGAGTAGAAGATCTCCAGGAACATGACGAATATCAATGCAGAAAATCATTCAAATTCCACAAAAACGTCCGACTTTTCGACTGTTACAATATTTTAAATTGCACGTATCAAATAAATTAAACCAAAGAATTGCAGAAGAAAACCACAGATCTAAATAAAGATGACCAAATTAATTTATATTAAAAGTAGCCTTGCATCATAAAAGAATGCAGAGCAAAATACCTGTTCGGCTGAGGGACAGCATAACAGGACAATAAGCTGCCGACACAGCTTATCAACCATTTAACTTGGATAACCATTCAAGACAACTACCTATCATGTAGAAGACCTTTAGTTAGAGTGACTAATGTTTCATTAGGGGCATAGACAGAGTGGATAGTCAGAGGCTTTTCCCCAGGGTAGAGGGGTCAATTACTAGGGGGCATAGGTTTAAGGTGAGAGGGGCAAGGTTTAGAGTAGATGTATGAGGCAAGTTTTTTACGCAGAGGGTAGTGGGTGCCTGGAACTCGCTACCGGAGGAGGTAGTGGAAGCAGGGACGATAGGGACATTTAAGGGGCATCTTGACAAATATATGAATAGGATGGGAATAGAAGGATACGGACCCAGAAAGTGTAGAAGATTGTAGTTTAGTCGGGCAGCATGGTCGGCATGGGCTTGGAGGGCCGAAGGGCCTGTTCCTGTGCTGTACATTTCTTTGTTCTTTGTTCTTTGTTCTGCTTTGCGATGCACAACTGAGGCAACGGTGACTGGTTTAATACATGATGTGGAGATGCCGGCGTTGGACTGGGGTGAGCAGAGGAAGAGGTCTTACAACACCAGATTAAAGTCCAACAGGTTTAGAACATAGAACATTACAGCGCAGTACAGGCCCTTCGGCCCTCGATGTTGCGCCGACCTGTGAAACCACTCTAAAGCCCATCTACACTATTCCCTTATTGTCCATATGTCTATCCAATTACCATTTGAATGTCCTTGGTGTTGGCGAGTCCACTACTGTTGCAGGCAGGGCATTCCACGCCCTTACTACTCTCTGAGTAAAGAACGTACCTCTGACATCTGTCTTATATCTATCTCCCCTCAATTTAAAGCTATGTCCCCTCGTGCTAGACATCACCATCCGAGGAAGAAAGCTCTCACTGTCCACCCTATCCAATCCTCTGATCATCTTGTATGCCTCAATTAAGTCACCTCTTAACCTTCTCTCTAACGAAAACAGCCTCAAGTCCCTCAGCCTCTCCTCATTAGATCTTCCCTCCATACCAGGCAACATTCTGGTAAATCTCCTCTGCACCCTTTCCAATGCTTCCACATCCTTCCTATAATGCAGCGACCAGAATTGCATGCAATACTCCAAATGCGGCCGCACCAGGGTTTTGTACAGCTGCAACATGACCTCATGGCTCCAAAACTCAATCCCTCTACCAATAAAAGCTAACACACCGTACGCCTTCTTAACAACCCTCTCAACCTGGGTGGCAACTTTCAGGGATCTATGTACATGGACACCGCGATCTCTCTGCTCATCCACACTGCCAAGAATCTTACCATTAACCCAGTACTCTGTCGTCCTGTTATTACTTCCAAAATGAATCACCTCACACTTTTCTGCATTAAACTCCATTTGCCACCTCTCAGCCCAGCACTGCAGCTTATCTATGTCCCTCTGTAACTTGTAACATCCGTCCGCACTGTCCACAACTCCACCGACTTTAGTGTCATCTGCAAATTTACTCATCCATCCTTCTACGCCTTCCTCCAGGTCATTTATAAAAATGACAAATGGCAGTGGCCCCAAAACAGATCGTTGTGATACACCACTAGTAACTGGACTTCCAGTCTGAACATTTCCCATCAACCGCCACCCTTTGTCTTCTTCCAGCCAGCCAATTTCTGATCCAAACTGCTAAATCACCCTGAATCCCATGCCTCGAATGTTTCGAATCACTAGCTTTTGGAGCACAGCTCCTTCCTCAGGTGAGTGAAGAGGTGGGTTCCACAAACATATATATAGACAAATTCAATGATGCAAGATGATACTTTGAATGTGAGTCTTTGCAGGTAATTAAGTCTTTGCAGGTCCAAACAGTGCAACTGGAGAGAGGGAGAATCACAGTTTAAAGAGGTGTGAATCGACTCAAGCCAGGACAGTTGGTAGGATATCGCAAGCCCAGGCCCAGATGGTGGGGGATGAATGTAATGCGACATGAATCCAAGGTCCTGGTTGACGCATACTCATGCTTGCGGAACCTACCTATCAGTTTCTGCTCGGCGATTTATTGTGTGTCCTGAAAGCCGCCCTGGAGATCACTTACCCGAAGATCAGAGGCTGAATGCCCTTGACTGCTGAAGTGTTCCCCGACTGGAAGGGAACATTCCTGCCTGGTGATTGTCGCGCAATGTCCCTTCATCCGTTGTCGCAGTGTCTGCATGGTCTCGCCAATGTACCACGCTTCAGGACATCCTTTCCTGCAGCGTATGAGGTAGACAACAATGGCCGTGTCGCACGAGTATGTACCGCGTACCTGGTGGGTGGTGTTCCCACGTGTAATGATGGTACCCATGTCGATGATCTGACACGCCTTGCAATGGTTGCCATGGCAGGGTTGCGTGATGTCGTGGTCACTGTTCTCCTGAAGGCTGGGTAGTTTGCTGCAAACAATAGTCTGTTTGAGGTTGCGCTGTTGTTTGAAGGCAAGTAGTGGGGGTGTGGGGATGGTCTTGGCAAAATGCTTGTCTTCAATGATGACGTGTTGAAGGCTGCGAAGAAGATGTCATAATTTTTCCACTCCAGGGAAGTACTGGACGACAAAAGGTCCTCTTTTGGTTGTGTCCCATGTTTGTCTTCTGAGGAGGTTGGTGCGGTTTTTTGCGGTGGAGCGTTGGAACTGTCGATCGATGAGTCGAGTGCCATATCCCGTTCTTACGAGGGTGTCTTTCAGTGTCTGTAGGTGTCTGTTACAGACAAGTGTGGAATTGATGGGCCGAATGGCCTCCTTCCGCACTGTAAATTCTATGAAATATAAATAGTGCTAGAGACTTCAAAAATTAAACTTAAAAAAATTTCCATTAAAATAAATCTCAAAATCCAATATTCTAAGTTTACTTACTGTTATATTACATGATCATAATACATCGTTACTCTTTGCTTTACTCCCAGAATGGTCTGATGGTTAGAATTCAATGCAACTACCACTCTTTAATTTAAAGCAAACTATATTTAATGAATAATGAACCTAAATACTAATGAGTTTGTTCACTCAACAAAACTATAACTGATGATAAAGTAAATCAGAAGAAGTATTAACTAGGTTTAACTACACGTGGCAACTAAGCTATATCTCTAACACTGCTATCTAGTCACTCCTGCTTTGAAGAGAGGGAGGATATTCCAGGTTCACTTTTCCCATGAATCTAGTGCTGCCATCGAGTGGTTGTCTAACACTATGGATGCAGTGGTTAACCCTTTACATACCAGCAGATATACAGATCACTACACTTACCAGCTGATGGGCAGGATTCTCTGAAAATGGGGCTATGTCCCCACTCCGGCAGGAAAACCGACGCCAACCACTCCGGCGTCAACAGCTCCGAAAGTGAGGAATTCTCCAATTTCTTGGGGGCTAGGTTGATGCCGGAGTGGTTGGTGCCGCTCCAGCCAGCGGCGAAGGGCCAGCGCAAGTTCGAGCATGCGCGGACCGGCCAGCGAATTTCCGCACTTGCGCGGGGATTCCCTTCTCCGTGCCGGCCCCCGGGCAATATGGCAGAGCCCTACAGGGGCCTGGCGTGGAGGAAAGAAGGCCCCCACGGAACCAGCCTGCCCGCAGATCGGGAGGCTCCGATCGCTTTCCAGGCAACCGTGGACCCCCCCCCCCCCCCCCGGGTCGGATCCACCAGGGCCCCCCCAGGACACCCCCCTTATTTACCTGCCATGTCCTGCCGTGCGTGAGGTGAGTAATTCACGCCGGCGGGACTGACCAAAACGTTATGGCCATTCGGCCCATCATGGCCCGGAGAATTGCCGAGGGGGCCGTTGACCGGCGTGCGGGAATCCCGCTAGCCCCCAAAAAACGGCACTAGAGAATAGGGCAGCCGGCGTCGGGACAGCCGGGTGGGATTCGCGCCTCCCCCTGGGGATTCTCTGACCACCGGTGCAGGGTCAGAGAATCCCGGCCGATGTGTTCCTCAATCTGATATATTGAAATTAAAGAGAAGAAGGATTAATTTATTTATAAAGCGCATATGGCATTCTCAGGGCATTCCAAAACTGCTCCTCCTTCAATAAATTATATTTTGTCACCAGAATAGTAGCCAATTTGCACGGTGCAAGGTCCTAGAAATGGAAATATGATGAATAACCAGTTAATTTATTTTTGGTGGTATTGCTATTGGAAGGACTATTGGTCAGGACACCAGGAAAACTCTGAGCTCTTCTTCAAATAGTTCCCACCTTGGAATACTGCATCTGCTGACATTTTAATTTTCCCCAAGAAAGTTGACGAACAGCTGCCACCTCCGGGTGAACCCGGCCATTGACCCTCTTAAAGCGAACTTTACCTTCTCGAGACTGAGAAACCCAGCCCTGTCACTAACCCAGGCCTCTACACTCGGGGGCTTCGAGTCCCTCCACATTAACAAGATCCGCCTCCGGGCTACCAGGGAGGCAAAGGCCAAGTCATCCGCCTCTTTCGCCCCCTGAAGTCCCGGCTCTTTCGACACTCCAAAGATCGCTACCTCCGGACTCGGCACCACCCGTGTTTTTAGCACCGTGGACATTGCCTGAGCAAAACCCTGCCAAAGCCCTCTGAGCTTCGGGCATGCCCAAAACATGTGGACATGATTTGCTGGGCTTCCCGTGCACCTTGCACACCTATCCTCAACCTTGCAGAACTTACTCATCCTAGCCGCTGTCATGTGTGCCTGATGGACTACCTTGAATTGTATCAGGCTAAGCCTGGCACATGACGAGGAGGTATTAACCCTGCTTAGGGCACCCGCCCATAGACCCGCCTCCATCTCTCCTCCGAGCTCGTCTTCCCACTTGCCCTTAAGCTCCTCCGAAAGCTCCTGGTAAATATCTGAAACCTTCCCTTTAGCACAGGGCTAAAGAGCGGGCTTTTAAAGCAGACCAAGACAGGCCAGCAGCACAGTTCGATTCCTGTACCAGCCTCCCCGAACAGGCACCGGAATGTGGCGACACGGGGTTTTCCACAGTAACTTCATTTGAAGCCTACTTGTGACAATAAGTGATTTTCATTACATTTTTTCATTTCATTTCCCACCCAGGTACTGGAGACTACTCTATCCTGTATCCCCCATGGCGGCAGCAGTGGAAAGGCCGGCACCTGCTTTCTCAGGAAGTCGCGCACCTGCAAATACCCAAACCCGTTCCCTGCTGGCAATTCATATTTCTCCTCCAAGGCTTTCAAGCTGGAAAAGCTCCCATCTATAAATAGATCCCCCATCCTTCTAATTCCTGCCCTTTGCCATCTCCGGAACCCACCATCTAGCCTACCCGGTACAAACCTATGATTATTATAAATCGGGGTCCAAACCGATACTCCCTCCACTCACGTATATCCTCCATTGCCCTCAGATTCTCAGAGCTCCCAGACTGGTCTCTTTGCATGATGCCGCCTCCATCCACTCCCACACCGACCCCTCCCCCACTACCCATTTCCTAATCATGGCTATATTAGCCGCCCAGTAGTAATTGCAGAAGTTCAGCAGCGCCAACCCACCTTCCTCCTGACTGAACTGCAGCAACACTTTCTTCACTCGCAGGGTTTTACTCGCCCACACAAAGCCCCAAATAATCTCATTCACCCGATTGAAAAAGGCCCTCGGGGTGAAGATGGGGAGGCACTGAAAGACAAACAGAAATCTGGGGAGGATCGTCATTTTCACGGTCTGTACCCTCCCCGCCAGTGATAGCGGGAGCATGTCCCATCTCTTAAAGTCCCCTTCCATTTGTTCTACCAGCCGGGATAGGTTTAATTTGTGCAGTACCTCCCATTCCCGGGCCACCTGGATTCCCAGATACCGAAAGCTCTTCCCTACCATTCTAAGCGGCAGCTCTCCCAGTCTCTGCTCCTGTCCTCTTGCCTGGATCGCGAACATCTCGCTTTTGATCAGACGTTGATTTAACATCACATTGAAAACCATCACCTCTTACGATATAACTCTCCCTCAGCACAGCTTTGATGTACGCAAGTCCTGGAATGGATTTGAACCCAGAATTTTTTGCCTCAGAGACAAATGTCCGCCCAACTAAGCAAGCTGACCAGCTGGAATTCTCCAGCCATTAGGATTCTCTTTACTCGCTGGCAACGCACCCCCGCCCATAGGTTTCCCGGAGGCGTGGGGTGGCCTCAATGGGAGAATCCCGCCGCCAACGAAAGGTGCACCGCTGGGGACCGGAGAATGTCTAATGTTCTGTCTTCTAATTTCTAGATTCATTTTTCATTTTTCAAAAAAAAAATTTTAGAATACCCAATTCATTTTTTCCAATTAAGGGGTAATTTAGTATGGCCAATCCACCTACCCTGCACATTTTTGGGTTGTGAGGGTGAAACACACTCAAATACGGGGAGAATATGCAAACTCCACACGGACAGTGACCCAGAGCCGGGACCGAACCTGGGACCTCGGCGCCATGAGGCAGCAGTGCTAACCACTATGCCACCGTGCTGACCCATTTCTACATTCATTAGCAAACCATATCCATGTAAGCTGTTGGCCGTTAAAACTGGAAGCGAAATTGACATTGGTAGCAAAAAAACACCATGGGCGGAATTCTCCATTCCTGAGGCTAAGTGCCGTAGCCAACGGATAATCCGCGGGTGTTTCACAATGGGAAAATCGCCGCGATCCCGGCACCGATTCTGATACCAGTGAGGAGCTAGCACCGGCTCCACGTGGAACACCCGTGGATTGTGTGGAAAACGGCCGGAGAATCACCGGATCCCGGGCTGCGCATGCGCAGGGCTGACGAGCTGCACTTGCCCCGCCGGAAAACATGGCGCTGGCCGTGCTAACCTGCCCACCCGTCCCCACCCCCTGACCACACCCCACCACTCCCCCCAGCCCTAGCAACAGTCCCCCCTGGCCAGCGGCACGGATCCCGGAGGAGTGTGGCGGCGCTGGGCAGTCTGCAGCCGGGACGCCAGGTTTCCGACCGCTGGGACCACACATGGCCCGCGCTATCAGGGACTCAGCCCATCGGGGACGGAGCATCGCGGGTGGGCCGGCTGACGACGCGCTAATGGCCTTGCGACTGCGTGAGGCGCGTGTCACAGTGATGCGATTTGGAGGAGGCGGAGCATCGCCAACCGGCTTCAAACGGGTGCCTGCCCCGAATGCAGCGTCGGAAGCCATTCTCCGCCCGATCGACGATCCCGATTTCGGCGTCGGGCTACAGAGAATTCCGCCAGACAGTTTCCAAGATTTCTGTGGACCTCCTGGAGAAATTGACACATTCTTTGGACCCCTATCCCAATTCCTGATTGTGGTGTCCACTACCCAAAGGAACCCAGTGCTATTATTGCAAAGAAAAGGCATTTATTTATAGTGTATGGCAGCAAAAATAATTAAATCACAAAATATGGAAAACAGAATTCTCAACATGCTGTGCTTGTTGCTTGGAATATTTTTGGTGCTGGAGTGTCGGAAACAGCTGGCCTTGTGGATACACATTCCAAAACCTATGATGCAAATAACACATTCACAAGTTATAAGAATTGCTCCTCCTATTGATTTCTCCCAAGTGCACATGGGGAAAACTGCGTAAAATGCAAACAAGTGTAAATGCTAACCTAGGGATGCTTATCCATGCAAAATATGACTGCACATGACTGAGAGAGAGAGACCTGGAAGTCAAGAACAGAGGATTTCTTACTAATCAGTTTTGCATTATGAAGTATCTCAATGTAATCAAAGCATAATCAGTAGATGTCTAATCTTGTGATACTCAAAAGGAACAGCCATTAGAATCACAAGCTCTGACCCCTGACATCTGACCTCTGTGAGAGCCATCTGACAGATGGAGTTTCAATGTCAATGACAGCAGTGCCATTGAATTAATGTCGGGGATTGAGAGCAGGGCAGGTGGGTGGATAGGCACAAACACCTTGACCTGCTGCCACACTCCTAACACACGAAACATTGCAGATTATCGCAGGCAGCGCAGTGTCTGAATGAAAAATTACAGATTGCAACCAGTAGAATGAAGGCATTTGTTTGCAATAGGATTGGCTGCAAAGGGATTGTTTAAAGAGGCACTGATTGTATCTATTCATCCATTTGTTCAATGTATTTCGAGAAGATGTTTCAAACTGAACCCGATGTCACCGCCTGCTGTAGCAACCACAATACCAACAATGCAAAAGTGGAAACCTGTATTTAATAGTGAAAAGATTGAAATGCGTTTATTGTATAAAACAGATCGTAGGGTTCAGATAAGTTAAGCTTTACTCTCACAGCTAAGGCGCCATCTCAAGTCCCAGATGTGTTGCTGTTTGAAAGACATGGCAGATCTTGTGTTATTCTATATATAGCGATCTGAATTACAGTTTCATAGAGTGTAGGTGTTAAACATTTCAGTTCTTCCAGTTCTTCACACAACACTTCCTTTCCTTTCAGAAGTCTCTCGAATTGTGTCAACAGCACTTTGGTGACCTTGTGCAAGGGTTGTTTTCTGTAGCTGACCTTCTCAATGTAAGGCTGTGTTGCAAATTTCGAAAGGGGAGTCTTACACCAATTGATATTCGATGCTATTCGTGAGGGTGGATCCATAACACAACCAGGTTTGAACAACAAAGAACAAAGAACAAAGAAATGTACAGCACAGGAACAGGCCCTTCGGCCCTCCAAGCCCGTGCCGACCATGCTGCCCGACTAAACTACAATCTTCTACACTTCCTGGGTCCGTATCCCTCTATTCCCATCCTATTCATGTATTTGTCAAGATGCCCCTTAAATGTCACTATCGTCCCTGCTTCCACCACCTCCTCCGGTAGCGAGTTCCAGGCACCCACTACCCTTTGTGTAAAAAACTTGCCACGTACATCTACTCTAAACCTTGCCCCTCTCACCTTAAACCTATGCCCCCTAGTAATTGACCACTCTACCCTGGGGAAAAGCCTCTGAATATCCCCTCTGTCTATGCCCCTCATAATTTTGTAGACCTCTATCAGGTCGCCCCTCAACCTCCGTCGTTCCAGTGAGAACAAATCGAGTTTATTCAACCGCTCCTCATAGCTAATGCCCTCCATACCAGGCAACATTCTGGTAAATCTCTTCTGCACCCTCTCTAAAGCCTCCACATCCTTCTGGTAGTGTGACGACCAGAATTGAACACTATACTCCAAGTGTGGCCTAACTAAGGTTCTATACAGCTGCAACATGACCTGCCAATTCTTATACTCAATGCCCCGGCCAATGAAGGCAAGCATGTCGTATGCCTTCTTGACCACCTTCTCCACCTGTGTTGCCCCTTTCAGTGACCTGTGGACCTGTACACGTAGATCTCTCTGACTTTCAATACTCTTGAGGGTTCTACCGTTCACTGTATATTCCCTACCTGCATTAGACCTTTCAAAAAGTATTACCTCACATTTGTCCGGATTAAACTCCATCTGCCATCTCTCCGCCCAAGTCTCCAAACAATCTAAATCCTGCTGTATCTTCTGACAGTCCTCATCGCTATCCGCAATTCCACTAACCTTTGTGTCGTCCGCAAACTTACTAATCAGACCAGTTACATTTTCCTCCAAATCATTTATATATACAATAAACAGCAAAGGTCCCAGCACTGATCCCTGCAGAACACCACTGGTCACAGCCCTCCAATTAGAAAAGCATCCTTCCATTGCTACTCTCTGCCTTCTATGACCTAGCCAGTTCTGTATCCACCTTGCCAGCTCACCCCTGATCCCATGTGACTTCACCTTTTGTATTAGTCTACCATGAGGGACCTTGTCAAAGGCCTTACTGAAGTCCATTTAGACAACATCCACTGCCCTACCTGCATCAATCATCTTTGTGACCTCCTCGAAAAACTCTATCAAGTTAGTGAGACACGACCTCCCCTTCACAAAACCATGCTGCCTCTCACTAATACGTCCATTTGCTTCCAAATGGGAGTAGATCCTGTCTCGAAGAATTCTCTCCAGTAATTTCCCTACCACTGACGTAAGGCTCACCGGCCTGTAGTTCCCTGGATTATCCTTGCTACCCTTCTTAAACAGAGGAACAACATTAGCTATTCTCCAGTCCTCCGGGACATCACCTGAAGACAGTGAGGATCCAAAGATTTCTGTCAAGGCCTCAGCAATTTCCTCTCCAGCCTCCTTCAGTATTCTGGGGTAGATCCCATCAGGTCCTGGGGACTTATCTACCTTAATATTTTTTAAGACGCCCAACACCTCGTCTTTTTGGATCTCAATGTGACCCAGGCTATCTACACCCCCTTCTCCAGACTCAACATCTACCAATTCCTTCTCTTTGGTGAATACTGATGCAAAGTATTCATTTAGTACCTTGCCCATTTCCTCTGGCTCCACACATAGATTCCCTTGCCTATCCTTCAGTGGGCCAACCCTTTCCCTGGCTATCCTCTTGCTTTTTATGTATGTGTAAAAAGCCTTGGGATTTTCCTTAACCCTATTTGCCAATGACTTTTCGTGACCCCTTCTAGCCCTCCTGATTCCTTGCTTAAGTTCCTTTGTACTTTCCTTATATTCCACGCAGGCTTCGTCTGTTCCCAGCCTTTTAGCCCTGACAAATGCCTCCTTTTTCTTTTTGACGAGGCCTACAATATCTCTCATTATCCAAGGTTCCCAAAAATTGCCGTATTTATCCTTCTTCCTCACAGGAACATGCCGGTCCTGAATTCCTTTCAACTGCCACTTGAAAGCCTCCCACATGTCAGATGTTGATTTGCCCTCAAACATCCGCCCCCAATCTAGGTTCTTCAGTTCCTGCCTAATATTGTTATAAGTAGCCTTCCCCCAATTTAGCACATTCACCTTAGGACCACTCTTATCCTTGTCCACCAGCACTTTAAAACTTACTGAATTGTGGTCACTGTTCCCGAAATGCTCCCCTACTGAAACTTCGACCACCTGGCCGGGCTCATTCCCCAATTCCAGGTCCAGTACCGCCCCTTCCCTAGTTGGACTGTCTACATATTGTTTTAAGAAGCCCTCCTGGATGCTCCTTACAAACTCTGCCCCGTCTAATCCCCTGGCACTAAATGAGTCCCAGTCAATATTGGGGAAGTTGAAGTCTCCCATCACCACAACCCTGTTGTTTTTACTCTTTTCCAAAATCTGTCTACCTATCTGCTCCTCTATCTCCCGCTGGCTGTTGGGAGGCCTGTAGTAAACCACCAACATTGTGACTGCACCCTTCTTATTCCTGATCTCTACCCATGTAGCCTAACTGCCCTCTGAGGTGTCCTCCCGTAGTACAGCTGTGATATCCTCCCTAACCAGTAGCGCAACTCCGCCACCCCTTTTACATCCCCCTCTATCCCGCCTGAAACATCTAAATCCTGGAACTGCCCTTCCCTCAACCAGGTCTCTGTAATGGCAACAACATCATAGTTCCAAGTACTAATCCAAGCTCTAAGTTCATCTGCCTTACCCGTAATACTTCTTGCATTAAAACATATGTCCCTATTCCCTAGTTCTCCCTGAATGCTCTCACCTTCTGGCCTATTGCACCGGTGCCCACCCCCCTGCCATACTAGTTTAAACCTTCCCGTGTGTCACTCGCAAACCTCACGGCCAGGATATTTATGCCTCTCCAGTTTAGATGCAACCCGTCCTTATATAGGTCACACCTGCCCCGGAAGAGCTCCCAGTGGTGCAGATAATGGAAACCCTCCCTCCTACACCAGCTGTTTAGCCACGTGTTTAGCTGCTCTATCTTCCTTTTTCTAGCCTCACTGGCACGTGGCACAGGGAGTAATCTCGAGATTACAACCCTAGAGGTCCTGTCTTTTAACTTTCTGCCTAGCTCCCTGAACTCCGGCTGCAGGACCTCATGCCCCTTCCTGCCTATGTCGTTAGTACCAATATGTACAACGACCTCTGCCTGTTTGCCCTCCCCCTTCAGGATGCCCTCTACCCGTTCGGAGACATCCTGGACCCTGGCACCAGGGAGGCAACATACCATCCTGGAGTCTCTTTCACGTCCACCGAAGCGCCTATCTGTGTCCCTGACTATCGAGTCCCCTATTACTATTGCTCTTCTGCGCTTTGACCCTCCCTTCTGAACATCAGAGCCAGCCGTGGTGCCACTGCTCTGGCTGCTGCTGTTTTGCCCTGATAGGCTATCCCCCCCGACAGTATCCAAAGGGGTATACCTGTTCGAGAGGGGGACAACCACAGGGGATTCCTGCACTGACTGCCTGCCCTTTCTGGTGGTCACCCATTTCTCTGCCTGCACCTTAGGTATGACCACATTTATATAACTGCGATCTATGACACTTTCCGCCACCTACATGTGCCAGCACCTTGTGTTTGTAGTGCTAAATGCCAGCTCCCTTAACCCAGTAGAATCATTCACTTTAGGCATCACGGTGGAGCAGTGGGTTAGCCCTGCTGCCTCACGGCGCTGGGGTCCCAGGTTCGATCCGGCTCTGGGTCACTGGCCTTGTGGAGTTTGCACATTCTCCCCGTGTTTGTGTGGGTTTCATCCCCACAACCCAAAGATGTGCAGGTTAGGTAGATTGGCGGCGCTAAATTGCCCCTTAATTGAAAAAAATGAATTGGGTACTCTAAATTTATTTTAAAAAAGCATCACTCACTTTCACATGTTCACACATCTGCACCTCTGTTGTTAGGACAAGAGAGCCAGTTGTGGCGAGGTGTACGCAGAGAGAACCTGGCTCATCTGTGATCTAAATACAGCTACCAAATGCAATTGTGTCTTTTGTTTTATTCATTCAGTGAGTCCAGTAGCAAGCAAACACGTAACACAACACAGGGAAAAGTTATCATTGCCCATGATGGTGGGTGTGTTGATATTGGAGTCCGTGTGGATAGCGGAGAAGGGTAGGTGAGGAACAATTCCCTCCCTCCAACCTCAATTATGTAGCCCAAATTTAAATGATTAGAATGGTTTGGATCAGGAACTGCTTCAGCCCCACGCAAAATGCAGATTTTGGCATGGGTCTCCGAAGAAGAGTCATATTGGACTCGAAACGTTAACTCTGTTCTCTCTCTCCACAGATACTGACAGGCCTGCTGAGTTTTCTCAGCATTTTCTGTTTTTGTTTCAGGTTTTCAGCATACACAGTATCTTGTTTTTATTGTATGATGGGATTGCCCTTCTGCCAAAGTTCACATACGCAATTAATTCCTGGTTAATTTTTGTTCAATCGCCTGGTGTTGGCAATTTCTTTACTTGCCAGACGTGGATCAATGGCAGCGCACTCATCTCGGAAGCTCGTGGATTCAAGCCCCACCCCTGGTGCTTCAGTACAATATTGATGCTGCACTGATAGAGGTGCTGTCTTTCGATTGGGACATTAAACCTATCTGCCCTCGCAGGTGAATGTTAAAGATCACAGGACATGGGGCAAGAAAAGCAGCAACGTTTTCTCCGGTATCCCAACCAACATTTACCCCTCAGACAAAATCAAAGAAAGCTGACTGCCGGGTCATTATCACATCGCTATTTGTAGGTGCTTGCTGTGTGCAACCTGGCTGCTGTAATTCCTACACTGCACAACAGCGAGTACAGTTTCAAAATACTTAGTTTAAAGTGCTTTGGGATGCCTCGAGGTTGTGAAAGTTGCTATATAAATGCAACCTCTGGCGTCACGGTGGCGCAGTGGTTAGCACTGCTGCCTCACGCCGCCGAGGACCCAGGTTCGATCCTGGCCCCGGGCCTTGTGAAGTATGCACATTTCCCCCCGTGTTTGCTTGGGTCTCACCCCCACAGCCCTAAGATGTGCAGGGTAGGTGAATTGGCCACGCTAGGTTGCTTCTTAATTAGGAAAAGATGGGGTACTAAATTTGTATTAAAAAAATAAAATAAATGCAAAGTCTATCATTTTGAGTTGGAGAATGTTTTACCTATTGCTTGTTAAATAATCCAAATTATACAATTACTGACAAGGCCTACTTTCGCCCACCAATATGCAACAGCAGCCCACAAAACTGCACGCCTACACATTGGGTACAGAAAGCGAAATGAGCAGAGTTAGCCTTATACATTTGCTCAGATGGGACCATTAGGTCCCATAATTTGCACCAGAAGTCAATATTTACAAAGACTGTACCTCCTGCTGCAAATAAACGATGAGAGCGGGACCAGAGACAGGAATGAAAAATTGGAGGGCGACACAGTGGGCACAGTTAGCACTGGGACTGCAGCGCTGAGAATCCGGGTTCGAATCCCGACCCTGGGTCACTGTCTGTGTGGAGTTTGCACATTCTCCCTGTTTCACCCCCACAAACCAAAGATGTGCAAGTTAAGTGGATTGGCCGTGCTAAATTGCCCCTTAATTGGAAAAAAAAATTATTTTGTACTCTAAATGTTTTTTAAAAGCAATGGAAAATTGGTCCAGCAATTCTGACCACCGGAAAAGATGTGACACAGAGGTTTAAATGTGTAGGGCCACCTCACAGATCAATTGTTTCCCTGAAGCCAAATGAACACCGGTGTGAACATATCTTTATTCCGAGAGCTTAGGTGGGTTTCGAGTTAATTTTCAGTTAAATGTCTGCCAGTAACATTGGGAATTTGCGAACTATGACCCAGTTTTTCATCACTTCTTTTTGCATCTCTTTCGTATCAGGCATTCTGAAATTCATTCTGACCAGCCCACAGTCCTCTCTGATGAATATTGCTCAGGTCTGCCACCTGCTGGATGCTCACAGGCATCACAACTACAGGCTCGGTTCTGTCCTTGTTCCCTTATTAACAGTGGCCACGACGGGTTTGTCCTCAGTGACCGTGCAGGTACCTCTGCTAGAGTCTCAGAAGGTTGAATTTGGCAGTTAACGTTCTCAAATATTCTCGAAAGATCTCACGCTGCTGACAGAGATCCTAAATAAGCAGCAGCACAGTGGTAAAATGTTCACTTTACAAAATAGACCCTGGGTGTGCCTAAATGCGTTCATCAATCCAATGTTCATTTTGTAAACTAGATAAAGTGATCGAAAATTAATTAGGGAATGTGAATCAGATTTGAATGCCTTTGAATGGCTGTTATGGGGCATCAATTGCAGATTTATTTTTATTCAAAGGAGCACTTCCTCTAATTACACCAAACGACACCTCCTTGTGATGAATTTGTCATGCACTTTAACACTTAGTGAGATGTGAAACACTTTTGGCCAGAGGCTATGGAGAGTCATGGCATAGTTTGAATAGTTCCCCTGCAGGTTAGGACATGCCCAAACACAGCAAATCAAGTACAGGTGTATTATGGAGCAGTTCAGGATTAATGGCATCCAAACAACCACTTCCTGTTGTTGCAAATTGGATTCCATCATCAAAAATGTTACGGGTAACAATTAAGAGCTTCCACCTGCATGTTTACAACTGCTTTTAGCCCCAGCGGAGAATTTGCCAAAATCTAAAAAGTTTTTATGTGACCATCACCTTTGTTGTAGTTTGGTCAATTGTAGAAATGACTGAATTTGCAAAGCTTGCTGAGGATCTGACTTTATGAGGCTCCTTAGTTGTTGCACAGCCTCAGTGATGCAGGTAACATGAAACAGGGCTAGAAATTTGTAGTCACAGTCCTCTGACCGATGATCCCAACATGGGAGGCACGGTAGCACAGTGGTTAGCACTGTTGTTTCACAGCTCCAGGGTCCCAGGTTCGATTCCCAGCTTGGGTCACTGTCTGTGCGGAGACCGCACTTTCTCCCTGTGTCTGTGTGGGTTTCCTCACGGGTGCTCCGGTTTCCCCCCACAGTCAAAGATGTGCAGGTTAGGTGGATTGGCCATGCTAAATTGCCCTCAGTGTCTAAAAAGGTTCGGTGGGGTTACGGGGTTCGGGTGGTGATTGTCATGATATCCCCATCAGCATATCATGTTGCAATCACACACACACTGATGGACAGGCAGTTGGACCAACCAGCACACACATAACATCGCAGCCAATCACCAGTGAGAGCACACGCACTATAAAACAGGGAACACCACAGTTCCCGCTCATTTCTACCAGGAGATAGCTCAGAGCACAGAGCTCACAGCGTGCCACTCAGACATACACCATGTGCTGAGTGCCTCACAAAGATAGTGATAGGGCTGGGTCCACAGGTTAGTTGGTGAAGCACGTACCCAAGCCAGCAGTTAGTTGTTACCGTTGTTTAGACAATAAAATAGAGTTGTACCATCTACAGCCGTGTTGGATCATTTGTGCATCGGAACACCCAACACGACATGATACCAGTAGTGGAAGCTAACCAGCGACTGTGAGACCTACCTGCACCCTTTCAGAAATCCGCCATCCTGCTCCAACGAAAACATCAGCCCGCCGCAGCCGCTCCGAATCGCTGGAAATTTTGGCGTAAACTGGAAGCTGTTTAAACAGCGCTCCCAGCTCTTCCTAGAAGCCACAGACAGGGAGAATGCATCGGACACCAGGAAGATCGCCCTCCTCCTCTCCACGGCGGGGTAACACGCCATCCACATCTACAACTCCCTGGCATTCGCGGAAGGCGAGGACAAAACAAAATATAAGACGGTGCTTCTGAAGTTCGAGGAACACTTCAGAGTGGAAGTCAATGAGAGCTTCGAGAGGTACCTGTTCCAGCAGCGCCTGCAGGGTAAGGATGAGCCTTTCCAATCTTATTTGACACACCTCGTATCCTCGCTCAGTCCTGCGGCTATGAGGCCACCTCCGACTTCATGATACGGGATCAGATCATTTTTGGGGTCATCTCGGTCACCCTACACCAGCAGCTCCTTAAAATAAAGCGTCTCACCCAAGCGACTGCCATCGAGACCTGCGTCCTCCATGAGAACGCGACCAGCCGGTACTCCCAAATCAAGGCGGCCGAAACGGCACGGCATGGGTCCTACGAAGTGGAGCGGGTCCAGTCGATCGAGTTCCTCCCGGCCCACGGCCCGGATGAGGGCGGCCATTTCGCGCGCTTTCCGAGGCCTCCCGCGCTTATACGCGCCAAAAGAGGGGACATCGACGCAGAGGGACGTGATGCGCAGGCGCGCTCTACGCAGGACCGCACCGTGCATGCGCGGTGGCACAACGTGGCCATTACGTCACGACGTGCGGCGACTGTGGCTCCGCCCACTTAAAGCGGCAATGTCCGGCCAAAGCGCGACAATGCCTCCGCTGTGGCAGGATGGGCCACTACGCTGCCTGCTGTCGAGCAGCTCAACCTGTCAACTCCCAACAATTCCGCCAGCCTCGCAGGGACGAGCGGGCCATTCAGCCCCCATATACTGGGTCATATCCAGATAGTATGCAGACCAGTGATACTGAAGACAGGGAGCCCTTCCGCGTTGTGGTAATCCACAAGAACCGGATGTCCCCAAATCGGAACCACCAGTCGCTGCCAGTGCACAGCATTGATCTGGGCGATGAGTGGTGTGCCACCCTAACGGTCAACCGATCCCAGATCACATTTCGCCTGGACACTGGTGCCTCCGCCAATCTCCTCGTATGGTCAGCCTTCCAGACCTTGAAGGTTAAACCACCGATTCTGCGATCCCACTGTCAGCTGGTTGACTACAATGGAAACGTCATCCCGGCCACGGGGTCCTGCCAGCTCGATGTTACACACAACTCACAGAAAGCCACATTATCATTTGAAATCGTTGGATCCACGAAGGACTCTCTGTTAGGCTCACAGGCGTGCAAGATCCGCCACCTCGTTCAGCGGGTACACACTCAGTTTTCAGAAGGTACGTCCGATTCCCGGATGCAGACTTTAGGGCGCAGCTCCACTCACTCCTCGCGCACAACCAGGAGGTTTTCGAGGGCATGGGCACACTGCCCCACACGTACAAAATACGGCTCAAACCGGATGCCACCCCGGTCATTCATGCACCTCGTAGAGTCCCAGCACCACTCAAGGACCGCCTCAAGCAGCGGCTGCAGGACCAAGGAGTACTTTCCCGGGTCACGGAGCCAACGCCATGGGTCAGCTCCATGGTGTGCGTCAAGAAGCCCTCTGGCGAGCTTCGGATCTGCATCGACCCAAAAGATTTGAATCACAACATTATGAGGGTACACTACCCCAGACACAAACGAGAAGAAATCACGAGCGAAATGGCTCGGGCAAAAATATTCACCAAGCTTGATGCCTCAAAGGGCTTTTGGCAAATTGAATTGGATCAGTCCAGCAGGAAGCTGTGCACTTTCAACACTCCATTTGGCAGATACTGCTACAATAGGATGCCATTCGGCATCATCTCGGCCTCTGAGGTGTTCCATCGCATCATGGAACAGATGATGGAGGGCATCGAAGGGGTACGCGTCTACGTAGCCGACATTATCATCTGGTCCACCACACTACAGGAGCACATCAGTCGTCTCCAACGTGTCTTTGCACGGATACGAGATCAGGGCCTGCGCCAAGTGCTCTTTTGGCCAGACTGAGCTAAAGTTTTTGGGGGACCACATCTCCCGGTCGGGTGTGCGGCCAGATGCCGACAAAGTGGCAGCCATCGCAGCCATGCAGCAGCCATCAGAGAAGAAGGCAGTGCTGCGCTTTCTCGGGATGGTCGACTTCCTGGGGAAGTTCATTCCTAACCTTACTTCGCACACGACTGCTCTTCGCCACCTGGTCAAAAAGACAACGGAATTCCAGTGGCTGCCCGTGCACCAGAGTGAATGGGAGGAGCTCAAGGTCAAGCTCACCACCGCCCCGGTACTGGCGTTTTTCGACACCACACGGGAAACAAAGATCTCAACTGACGCCAGCCAGTCCGGCATTGGGGCGGTACTCCTGCAACGGGACAACACCGCATCATGGGCCCCGGTCGCCTATGCGTCGCGGGCCATGACCCCCACAGAACAGTGCTATGCACAGATTGAGAAGGAGTGCCTAGGCCTGTTGACTGGCATTGACAAGTTTCACGACTATGTATATGGTCTTCTGCAGTTCACTGTGGAGACCGACCATCGCCCCCTGGTCGGCATCATTCAGAAGGACCTCAACGATATGATCCCTCGCCTCCAGCGCATTCTGCTCAAGCTCCGGAGGTACGACTTCCAATTTGTCTACACCCTGGGGAAGGATCTCATCATCGCAGATGCTCTGTCCAGGGCGGTCAACACACCGCCCGACTTGGAGGGGTTCGTTTGTCAGGTCGATACAGAAGTAGCCTTCACATCGGCCAATCTGCCGCCCGCTGACGCACGTCTGGCCCACATTCGCCGTGAGACTGCAGCTGACCCCCTTCTACAGCGTGTGATGCGCCACATGACGGAAGGGTGGCTCAAGGGGCAGTGCCCACAATTTTACAACGTCCGGGACGACTTGGCCATCATTGATGGTGTCCTCTTGAAGTTGGACCGGATCGTGATCCCACACAGCATGCACCGGTTGTCCTCGAACAACTGCACGAAGGCCATCTCGGAGTTGAAAAGTACAGGTGGAGGGCTGGGCATCAGCGACAACATCGCCAACATGGTGCTCAATTGCCCGCCTGCCAAAGGTTTCAGCCGGCAAAGGCAACCCCCTGAGACGCTTCAGCCCCATGAGTTGGTCACGTCCACCTGGTCGAAGGTGGGCGTGGAGCTCTTTCATGCGCTCAGCAGGGACTACATCATGCTGATTGACTACTTCTCAAATTATCCGGAGGTCATACGCCTGCACGACACAACGTCATCAGCTGTCATCTGGGCATGCAAAGAAACCTTTGCTCGCCATGGAATTCCGCTCACCGTCATGTCTCACAACGGGCCTTGCTTTGCCACTTCAAACAACTTCACACACGTGACGTCCAGTCCCTTGCATCCTCAGTCGAATGGCAAGGCAGAAAAGGGCGTCCACATTGTGAAGCGGCTCCTCTGCAAGGCTGCTGATGCCGGATCTGACTTCTGTTTAGCCCTGCTGGCCTATCGCTCGGCCCCACTGTCCACGGGCCTCTCGCCAGCCCAGCTGTTGATGGGTCGCAACCTCAGTACAACTGTGCCGTCCATTCATGTTCCTGACCTGGACCATGCTCCAGTATTGCAAAGGATGCAACAACAGCGTGCTCAGCAGAAGGTGGCACATGACGCTCGAGCGACTGATCTTCCTGCCCTGGCACCTGGCGACAACGTCCGCATACACCTACCGGAGGGTGGCTGGTCGGCAACCGCCGAGGTTCTCCGCCACGTGGCTCCCCGCTCATTCCTGGTTCGTATGCCTGATGGCTCCATTCGCCGCCGTAATCGGCGGGCCCTTCGTCTGGTTCCACGCTCGCTACGAGATCATGCACCAGGGCCACGCCCTCCTGTTGTCCCTGATGTCGACTTTGTTGAGCTTCCTGCCACTCTGCCTCTTCCTCTCTCGCCTGTGGCCAGGCCCATTCCTCAGCCGGTGCACCCTGACCCACCCTTGAGGCGGTCAACCCGAATTTGTTGCTCACCTGAGAGACTTGACTTATGAGCCTGTTAGCACACTGGGCTCACTGAATTGTTTTACAGTACTGTTAACAAGTTTCTTTTCTTGTCGTTCATTGTTCCAGAAGTTTTCTCTCGTCGTTTGCTGATTGCATTTGTTCTGTTATTGGTACAACCTCGTTGTTCTGTTGCACCTGACACCTTCCTCTGTATATAGTTTAGCCTCATTTACATGTTGTAAATATTGCACACACATATTCAGATGCACTCAGTACACATTTCTATTTATTAGCATGTAGGCACATATCCTTGTGAAAGGGAGGATGTCATGATATCCACATCAGCATATCATGGTGCAATCACACACACACTGATGGACAGGCAGTTGGACCAACCAGCACACACATAACATCGCAGCCAATCACCAGTGAGAGCACACACACTATAAAACAGGGAACACCACAGTTCCCGCTCATTTCTACCAGGAGATAGCTCAGAGCACAGAGCTCACAGCGTGCCACTCAGACATACACCATGTGCTGAGTGCCTCACAAAGATAGTGATAGGGCTGGGTCCACAGGTTAGTTGGTGAAGCACGTACCCAAGCCAGCAGTTAGTTGTTACCGTTGTTTAGACAATAAAACAGAGTTGTACCATCTACAGCCGTGTTGGATCATTTGTGCATTGGAACACCCAACACGACAGTGATGTGGGCTGGGGTGGGGTATCAGGGCCCGGTGCAGACTCGATGGGCAGAATGGTCTCCTTCTGCACTGTAAATTCTCAGTGGTTCTATGGTTCTGTTTGAAACTAGCCTTGCTCCACATGGCACTGAAACCTCACAACAAAGCCCTCGAGTAGCTGTTCTTGCACTGTAGTCATGAGGCAAACCCAGACCAGTGGCCCTCTCTCCACACCCCATTTTGCAAAGAGTCTTACTTTCCAGGAATCTACACTATCACAAGCTGTAGAGTTTCCTGAAAATTTGTACCATATTAGTGTCATTAATATTATTCCAATGCAGCCATATGCCTTGCCAAAAATGTATTGTAAAATTTGTTTTATTGGCATTTCTCATACATACAATTGTATACATACATCACATTTTTCTTACCTGCATCAATTTACTTTATTGTACATGGAGGTTTATTTTGTCTTTCAGTTAATTGACCTTATATACATGTCGCTGCCCTCTGGATCGGTCTATAGTCCCTCCCACCTCCTTTTGTTCCCCCCCCCCCCCCCCCCCCCCCCCCCCCGCCCCCGGGTTGCGCAGTCCTTTGGTTCCCATCTATCTTGGTTTTTTATTCTTAACTTACTCCTCATTGCCTCAAACAGGTTTTGGAACAGGTTGACAAATTGCCCCCAAGTATCCAGGAAGCCTTCCTCCGACCCTCGGGTGGCATACTTAGTCTTCTCCAGGTGGAGAAATTCCGAGAGGTCAGCGGGCCAGTCTGCAGCTGTGGGTGGTGCTGCCGATCGCCAGCTGAGCAGGATTCTCCGGCGTGCGATTAGGGAAGTGAAAGCCAGGGCGTTAGCCCCCTTCCACATGTGTAATTCTGGCTGCTCCGATACCCAGAAGGTTGCCACTATTGGACATGGCTTCACCCTCACCGCCACAACCTTGGACATTGCCTCGGAGAAGGCTGCCCAGAACCCAGCAAGTTTGGGACATGCCCAAAACATGTGGGTGTGGTTGGCCGGGCCCCTCTGGCACCGCTCACATTTGTCCTCCACCTCCGGGAAGAACCTGCTCATTCGGGTTCTGGTCAGGTGCACTCTGTGCACCACTTTGAGCTGCATTAGGCTGAGCCTTGCGCAGGAAGAGGTAGAGTTCACCCTGTCCAGCGCTTCGCTCCAGAATCCCCATCCCACCTCTGTCCCAGTTCGTCCTCCCATTTTTGACTTGTCTCATCCAGTGGAGTCCGGGCTCTGTCCAGTAACTGTCCGTATATTTTCTCACATAGCCTCCACTCTTTGCTTCCTGTGCCTATCAGGTCCTCTAGTAGTGTGGTTTCTGGGGCCCCGGGGTACCCTACTGTCTCTTTGCGGAGGAAGTGTTTTATTTGGAGGTGTCTCATTTCCTGTCCTTTTGCTAGTTTCCACTTCCTCAGCAGTTCGTCCAGTGTTGCCAGTCTGCGCCCTATGTAGAAGTCCCCGACCGTCAATGTGCCCCCATCCCGCCTCCATCTTTTGAAGGTGGTATCTAGCATGGCTGGGGGAATCTGTGATTGCCGCATATGGGGGCCATGCGGGACATTTTAGTTATCCCGAAGTGCTGTCTCAGCTGGGTCCACGTTCTCAGCCTGGCCGCTACCCCTGGGCTCGTTGTATATCTTGTTGAGGAGGACGGGAGTGCTGCTGTGGCCAGGGCCCGGAGGGTCATTCCTTTACAGGATGCCTCCTTCATTTGTACCCAATCTGTGTCGGGTTCTTGTACCCATCCCCTCACTCTTTCTGCTGTTGCTGCCCTCTGGATCGGTCTGTAGTATTGTAGGTTTGGTAAGGCCAAGCCCCCTTTGATTTTCCTTCTTTGCAGTGTCGGTTTGGGAATTCTCAGGTTCTTACCCCCCCCCCCCCCCCCCCCCCCCCCCCCCCCCCCCCCCCCCCCCCCCCCACACAAACGCCATGATTAGACTGTCTATGTTTTGGAAAAAGGCCTTGGGATTGAAGATCGGAATGGATCTAAACAGGAAGAGGAACCTCGGCAGTACTTTCATCTTGATTGTCTGCACTCTCCCCGCCAGGGAGAGTGGGAGTGAGCCCCACCTTTGTAGGTCCTTTTTTACTTCCTCCACCAGGCTGGTCAGGTCCACTTGTGGATCTGTGTCCAGTCTCTGGCTATCAGGATCCCCAGGTAGCGGAATTTGTTCTGGGCTGTTTTGAATGGGAGCCCCTCCAGCTCTCTCCCTCCCCCGTTTGGGTTCACTGGGAATGCCTCGCTTTTGCCCAGGTTAAGTTTGTACCCCGAGAAGGTTCCAAACTCTTTCAGCATTTGTAGTATTGCCTTCAGTCCCTCCTGTGGCTTTGAGACATAGAGGAACAGGTCATCTGCATAGAGTGAGACGCTGTGCTCTCTGTCTCCTCTCCGGATTCCCTTCCAGCTTTTCGCGTCCCGCAGGGCTATCGCCAGGGGTTCGATGGCTAGCGCGAACAAGAATGGGGACAGGGGGCAGCCCTGTCTTGTTCCTCTCTGTAGCTGGAAGTATTCAGAGCTGGTGGTGTTAGTTTGGACGCTCGCTTTGGGAGGCGGTGAACCCCGCTCCTAGCCCAAACCGTTCCAGTACCTCGAGGAGGTAGTTCCATTCAACTCCGTTGCCTTGCCAAAAATAGCTGGGACTTTTGTTTGGCTTTGCTATTAGCCCTGTAAAACTTCATGGGCGGGATTCTCCGGTCTCCGAAATTGCATTCGGCGATCAGCCGGAGAATTCCCGTTGGCGGCTAAATCGGGGAGGCGCCACTTTTGCGATGCTCGGCCCCCTCCAAAATGGCATACGCAGGGAGTGCGCCGCATGCCGTATAGACGGCCTCAGGACGTCACCTGAGGCCCTCCCCGACGCTCCGCCCCCGATGGGCCGAGTTCCCAGCGGCGTGGGTCACACCGGTGAGGCCGACTGACTCCAGCCAAGGAGGAGGGGAGGAGGAGGCTGATCCGCGAGCAGGGGGGTTTTTGGCAGGTCCTGGGGGCACTAGTGGAGGGTGGTCTGGGGTGGTGAGACTAGCCAAAGTGGTGCGGGCAGCAGCGGAGCATGCCACAGGGGGACAGGTGACTGCTGCCCAGGTTGGAGAGCTGGCCAGCCAACGGGCCGAGGAGGCGCCGCATGAGGACTCGTGTGTACTGGCACTGCCTGTCATTCGAGTAGCTGCATGGACCGGGCATGACGTCGAAGACTTTGGCTGAGCAGAGAGACAGTGAGACATATCTGCCAGATGATGGCCCAACTGGCACTGGGGAGGAATGGGGGTGGGCACCCGCTCCCGGTGGCCGTCAAGGTGATGGTCACCCTGAACCTTTACGCGATGGGGTCTTTCCAGGCACCAAGTGGGGACTTGTCAGGGATCTCACAGTCCTCGGTGCCGTCACGGAGGCCCGGTATGCCTAGGCGGCTTAATACGTCCACTACAGGGCAGCACGGTGGCGCAGTGGGTTAGCCCTGATGCCTCTCAGTGCCGAGGTGCCAGGTTCGATCCCGGCTCTGGGCCACTGTCCGTGTGGAGTTTGCACATTCTCCCCGTGTTTGCATGGGTTTCGCCTCCACAACCCAAAGATGTGCAGAGCAGGTGGATTGGCCACGCTAAATTGCCCCTTAATTGGAAAAAATGAATTGGGGACTCTAAATTAAAAATAAAAAATACTTCCACTTCATTGTGGCCCGAGCCCACCAGGATGCCCGGGCGTCGAGGTTCGCCGCCATCGCTGACATGCCATGGGTCCAGGGTGTGATCGACGGGATGCAGGCTCCCCTTTGAGCACCTGCAGATGACAGGCCGCTCTACACCAACCAAAAGGGTTTCCACTTGATGAACGTGCAGCTGATATGTGACCATCAGCTGCGCAGCATGCACATCTGCGCCCGATACCAGGGCTGTGTGCACGACGCTTCATTCTGGCATGCTCGACAATTCCTGACATGTTCGAAACACCCCCCCCCCGTTGGGCGGATGACTCACTCCTGGACAACAGGGGTTATCCACTGCGGTCGTGGCTGATGACGCCTGTCCGGAGGCGATCGACCGACCAGGATGCCCGCTACAACGACGCCCATGCAGCGACCATGAGCATGATCAAGCGGTGCTTGGGCCTCCTGAAGATGTGGTTCAGGTGCCTGGACCACTCTGGTGGGCCTTCCAGTATTAAGCTGAGAGGGTCACCCGCATCGTGGCGGCCTGTTGCGTCCTCCACAACATCGCGCAGCGGAGGGGTAATGTGCTGGAGGAGGAGCAGGAACGTCATGCCTTGTCCAATGAGGAGGATGTGGGGTAGGGGGAGGATGAGCAGGACATGGGACCCAGGCAGGAACAGCAGGCCGCATGATGTGTGCGCCAGGGCCAACGTGCACGGGACGCTCTGCTGCCTCCAGGTTCACCGACTAAGCGGGGTGAAGGAAGGGGGGCTGGCCAGGGGCACGGACACTGCATCTGAACCCAACACACACACTCACTTTCCCCCCCTCCTCCCGGCCACACCCCACCTGCAACTCCCTCCATTATACATACCTGCTGTCACACTATGTGGTGCAGGCTGTGGGTGGCAGTATCAGAGGATCTGGTCCATGGGATGGAGGATGATGACAACCTGCTCTGCGATGAGCTCTGGTGCTGCACACCATTTGACAACATCTGACTCCTGCCCACGATAGCACTTTCCACCATCTCCCTGAGGGATCCCTGCATGCGAGTTGGCCATTCCATCACACGGTTCCATCGGATCGCTGGGGTGGTGGTGCTGGGACAGTCGGGGGAAGGTGGGGAGCCCAGGCCACCCACAGGGTCCACCATACCCCTCCACAAAGTCTGCCCATCCTCCTGCTCGGCCAGCCCAGATTAGCCCACCCCTCACACCCATTATAGCGCTGTGTTTCTCGGTGCTGCGACGCTGGGAAACAAATGGCTAAATGCGCTCGCGAAGGGACTTTGTTCCCATTTAGTTAAATCCTGCCCTACGTCTCAGGTGGGAAAGGCTGGGGTCGCCCCATCAGAAGCCCCCTTCTGATCGTGGGCACCCTCCCTTGAAGGCCCAGAGACTTCCGAACCACCCACAACCGGCCTATCCCCCTGGATTCCAATCGCCCCCACACCTCTCGCAACCCGCCACGCCCCTCACCCCCGATGTGTGTACAACAATAATAATAATCTTTAGTGTCACGATTAGGCTTACATTAACACTGCAATGAAGTTACTGTGAAAATCCCCTAGTCGCCACATTCCGGCACCTGTTCGGGTACACGGATGAGAATTCAGGATGTCCAATTGACGTAACAAGCACGTCTTTCGGGATTTGTGGGGGGAATCCAGAGCACCCGGAGGAAAAACACGCAGACACGGGGAGAACATGCAGACTCCGCACAGATAGTGACCCAAGCGAGAATTGAACCTGGGACCCTGGTGCTGTGAAGCAGCGGTGTGAGGTACCCTCAATAACGACGCTTAGAGTATAAACAGTAAAGAAGGCTTTATTAGACTAAGAACTATGCTAGAGCTGAGACATGTGCTGACTGCTGCACAGCCCATGAGGCAGCCCTTTATGTATGGCTCACAGATGGGCGGAGCCAGAGGCAGAGTCCCCAGGGTTCCAAGCCCGGTCTTAAAGGGGACATCACCTTACATGATGATAAGGCAGTAACCGTTCATCACACAGTGCTAATCACTGTGCTATTGCAGCACTGTGCTTGGAGGGCCTGGATTGTCTGGCTGCTCTCCAAGGTGGGACTTCCTCTCTGTGAAAGACAGAGTCCTGCCTGCTGCCAGTCAACACATGTTAAAGCATAAATACCAGCAGGCCTGTTGGTGTTGGGTGGGATCTGTTCACCGCAGATTCTCCAGGTGGCTGAGCTCCTAATACCTGAAAAATCCAGGGCCTGCAGTTTAAATGATGAGCCATGATTTTATTGTGTGGCAGAACAGGTTCAATGTCTCATATTGTTTCCCAATGCCCCTGTTCCTTATGTTCAACCAACTGAGTCACGGCTGACAACTAATGATGATTGCCTGATGATACAATGCAACATAATGACAGCAGCATAGCGTTAATCTGGTGTATTGTATTCCTATAATGGAGCTGAACTGGAGAGGTTACTGTGCCTGTGCAGTCTCTCCACTATACCATTCCACATCCATTAGTTTAGGCCAGTTAACATGTTTCTGTTTAATGAGGTAGAAAATGTGAATCATTTAAATTAACACTTCCACCAGTAAATTGTGCTGCTGAATCTCAGAATGTGCTATACCTTTACTGGCTGATACATGACTGCACTTACTAATGCTAAACTGGTTAAAGTCCTTTAATAGGCAACGTTCGCGAAATAACTCCAGCTGGTATCCTTAGGTTAAAAGATCCTGATTTCCAGGGTCTCAAAACAGAGTGCTTTGATCTTACCTTTCACCTCTCATTTCGAGGTGTTAATCAGGCTGGCACCATGGGCTGGATACCATAGCACTTCTCCCCGATTAAAGAATACCTTTTAGAGAATTTGCTTCCTTTTCATAAAGGACATACTGCCAACCACCTTACCTAAATAATTAAGCTATCATATGCTTCCTGATATTGTCACATTTCGAATAATGAGGTACAATTGTCACTCACCTGGCCTGGAATATAAAATATCTTGTGCCGGATAGATACAGGATATCCATCCACCTTTCTGAACAAAAAAAACCCATGTTTGATCATTTGATCGCCTCATCATCTTATGAAGAATGCCCTAATTCTCATTAGCATCCACATCTGAGCTCCTTCCTGATGGGTGATCGCTGTTATTTAAGTTTCCTTTTTGATTTCTCCCTTCCTCTGTTGCCTCACTACCCATCAACGATTAGGAGACAGCAACGAAAAGTAACTCTGAAGATGATTGGGTCAGAGGGTCAATTCCCCGCTTCACTTAAGTTCATGATTTTAGTCTCGCTGCTGCAGGGATGTGCTGACCCCTGATCACGAGGGGTGGGTGCAAAATCACAGCGACCAAATTTAGCGGGCTGCAACTACATACTTTCTCGGCGCAAAATAAATGGCTTCTTATCACAGGGAGTGTACAGGCCAGAAAATAAGGGGGGGGGGGGGGGGGGGGGGGGGAGAGGCCAGGGCAGGGAGAAATTAGGACCTGGATTCCCCATTCTGGAGACTAAGTGGAAATGTAGTGGAGGCAGGTTCAATTGAGGCATTCAAGAGGGCAATGGACGATTGTTTGAATAGAACCTTGTGCAGGGGTACGGGGAAAAGGCAGGAGAATGGCACTAAGCCATGATGTTCATTTGGAGAACCAGTGCAGTCATGATGGGCCGAATAGTCTCCTTCTGCGCTGTAACAATTCTGTGATTGTGTGATCCCGTAAGCAGAGAATTGGGACTGGTCTCGGATGGCACTAGGAGTGGCACCCAGGTCTGAGTCACTCTCCTTAACCATGGAATTATATGAATTGGGAGAGCTCGCCAGGTTCCGTTGGAATCCTGGTATCGGGCCGCCATCCAGAGGACCGGCGGCGGGCTCCCCCACCCCCACCCACAATGCTAATCTCCCCCCTGACAAGGGTGGGCATCCACCCCCACCACAGGAATAACAACCACCCCAAAACCCGTAGCACAGATGCACGAGGGTGACCCAATACATTGCACAAGCCAGTTTTATTCATCCAGAGACAGGTGCTGGGGGATTGTTTATCTATCTTCCACTTGATGCTTGAATGTATTTCAAGTACCCTGCTTTAATGCTAACCGCAATGTTTATAATCACACTTGCTATGATTGACAGCTCCTCACCACATCAAAAGGAGCTAAGAGGTTTCACTTCCTCTTATTCACAGCAAAAAGCAGAAATGTATTCTTGTCTGAAATTGAAAGTGAATTTTGCATTTCAAAGGCTATCAGAGGATTTGAAGCCTTTTCAAGTGGAGGAAGTTCGAGGAAGCCTCTGACATTTGTAACAACTGCTGATTTAAACACTTTTTTCTGAGGTAGCAGATGTTCGGGAAGGGTAAGTGAAAATGCAGTGACCTTTCACTTTATTCCCTGGACTGCTCTTCAGCTTTCAGGTAGGGATGACTGATGGGTTCTCTAATGGGGATCTCTGATGGGAGTATCTCATGGGAGTCTCTGATGGGGGTGTCTGATGGGGGTGACTAATGGAGGCTGGCGGCACGGTGGCGCAGTGGTTAGCACTGCTGCCTATGGCATTGAGGACATGGGTTCAATTCCAGCCCTGGGTCACTGTCCCTGTGGAGTTTGCACATTTTCCCCGTGTCTGCGTGGGTTTCAATCCCACAACTAAAAGATGTGCAGGTTCGGTGGATTGGCCACATTAAATTGGCCCTTAATTGAAAAGAAAAGAAATGCATCCCATTTGGATTGGAGAATACAGGTTAAGAATTCTACTGGGATACATTCCATGATAATTTAAAGCCAATTCTTTACAGCCAATCTAGGAGCAGAGGATGTTCTTCCGTACTAGGAAAGGTTGTTTGACAGGACAAGACATTTGCTGGCAGGAGATCACATGATGAAATGAGTAAGGATACACAGAGGGAGAATTCAACCAGAATTGGGAATCTGTGTGTGCGCACATGCGAAAGAGAATGTCTGTGATTTATTTTGTGTGTACATACGTATGTGCTCTTGAAATCCTACTTTAAAAGGCAGCACGGTGGCGCAGTGGTTAACATAGCTGCCTCACGGCGCCGAGGTCCCAGGTTCGATCCCGGCTCTGGGTCACTGTCGGTGTGGAGTTTGCACATTCTCCCTGTATTTGCGTGGGTTTTGCCCCCACAACCCAAAGATGTGCAGGGTAGGTGGATTGGGCACGCTAAATTGCCCCTTAATTGGAAAAACTGAATTGGGTACTCAAAATTTATATTTTTAAAAAATCCTTCTTTATTATTGGCTTAAGAGACTTCCGGTGACGGGGATATGCTGACTGGACGCACAAAAGGTGGCTCTCGTCCTGTAAATTTGAAATTAGGCACTTTTAGACCAAACATAGGCCGCTAAACCCAGGGAACCGCGCCCCCCTCACCCTCCTCCAATACCAACACAACGAAGAAGGCATGCCAGGCAAAAACATGAGGAGCTGAAAAGAACCAGTAAAGGTCGGAGGAGGAAGACTGAGATGATGGCAAACACACGGGCGACGAGGATCCGGTCACAGCCGAGCGAGATGGGGGCAAGAGAAATGCAACGGTCGGGGGAAGGTGTGGATTGACCCCGTGTGTGGGAGGGGGCGCGGCCTCCATACTAGCACAGTGAAGTACGAATGAGGAGAGGGCCGTGGTATAACTCCCAATGGGGAGAAAGTGCCTGGAAGCAGCAGGAAGAAAACTCCACATCGGGGGAAAAATAGCAGGGGGAAAACAGAGGGGGAGATGCTGTGCGGGGGGGGGGGGGGGGGGGGGAAGCTGCAGGAGAATGGCGGGGTGGAGGGGGGAAATGCACGCTCCCCCCTGGACGAGACAAGGAAAAAAATGGGAGGAGGAACTAGGCATAGAGATAGGGGGAGGACTCTGGATTGAAGGCATTATACAGGGCAAACTTCACCTGCACAAGCTCAGGCCTGAGCCTCGCACAGCTGAAGGTGGTGCACAGAGCGCACCTAACCAGATTCCAAATGAATGGGCTCTTTCAGGAAGTGGAGGACAAATGTGAACAGGGATGTCCAGCCAACCATATCCACATGTTCGGGGCTTGCCCCAGACCTGTTGGGTACTGAACAACCTTTTTTCAGACAATGTCCAGTGGTGTGGGAGTGAGTTTGGAGTCATACCCAAAAATGACAGTCTTCGGGGTATCAGATCAGCCACAATTCATCATAGGGAGGGTGGGGGAGCTGGTGCCCTAGCCTTTGCCTCCCTGATCGCCCGCCAGAGAATCCTGTTTGGCTGGCAATCGGCAGAACCACCCAAAGATGCAGACTGGCTGTCCGATTGGGCGGAATTTCACAGGCTGGAGAAAATAAAATTTGCCACCCGGGCTTCAGGATGTGGAAGCCATTCATCAACCTGTTCCAAGATCTGTTTGTAGCCAGCAACCAGTAGGGTAAGGGGGAGTAGGGCGTAGACAGAAACGAGCCACGGGACAAGGAGGAAAAGGAAAGAAAGGGTGAGTGGGAAGGGGTGAATGGGAGGGAGGCGGGGGGGCGGGGGGGAGGGGGTGGTTGAAGGCATGCAAAGAAAATGAGAGGGGCCAGGGGGAAAGCCGCAGGGACTGGTCCAAGGGCAAGCTGTAAAAGTAAACTGTAAGTAGATACCTGTAAATATGGCTCTGGCCATACCGGGGATTGTAACAGATGGATGCCGACTAAAGGGGGAACATGGCCACTGTGAGAGGGAAGACAAATGCCTGTGCTGATTCTGTCTTGTCTTTTCTTTCTTTTTTGCTGCAATTTTGTAATATGTAACTTAGGAATTGTAAAATATGAGATGTGAAAACCCAATAAAAACACTTTTTCAAAAAAATTACTGGCTGAAATCATTAGGTGAATTCAGGAGAGTTTATTCTGCATTTAACACTGATTATGACACACATGTGTGCTTCTTTTGTGTCTGCCCTCGGACTGTTTGATGAACGAGATTCTATGCTCAACTTTGTCTGTTACCTCCTTCACTCTTCCTTCTTCAGTAGCCTTCCACACCTAACTGTTGTCCTGCACCTAATTGCTTTAGCATCCTTTACCCGCTGGAGCATGACTACCTGGTGCACTGCCCTTTACTCAGAGGGGTATAATGTCACACGCACATTTCTGATGCTGGAGGCTGTAACAGGAAAACCTTAAAGGTCTGTGTGTCTCTCTGTATACAAGCATACAGAATGAAAACTCAGCAAATGGCAGCTGTCACCACATTAAGCATTAAATAAACACTGTTCTCCGGAAGAAAGGTACAACATGAAGATCAAAGGGCTTTGCACCAATCAAAAGGTGATCACATAGCACCTTCAACTATCAGCAAGAGCTTCTTTCAAAAGCATCTCTGTCTTGTGAAGGTGACTTCTTTACATTGTCTTATAACAAACAATTGGATCAGCGAACATAAACACATTAATACCCGATAAACACTCTTGAAAGACCCTAATGTTCTCTAATTAAAGAGCTTGGTAAATGGAGAGGTATTTACAGGCAGGTTTGTTAAGAACCCAGCCCCCTGCCGGATCAACAAACATTCAGATTGTAACAAGATATGGAGAGTGGTAGAGGTGAAGAATACAAATAAAACCAAAGAGTAAGACAAGAGGCCTCAAGGGTCATTGGCACATCTTCTGTAATATTCATGTAGTGAGATTAGGCTGGAATCTTCACTACTCATAAATGCAGGCAGTAAACAGGATGGTCAACAAATTTTCCAAGTTAAAATCAAAGCCATTTCAAAGCTATCATACTCTCATGGCACGTTAGTGCCACAGTGAAAAGCAGGTCTCGCTTGCTGCTGGGTTTAGCAAATCTAACTGTGGGAAATGGCAACCTTGGTAAGGCAGTCAATTCAATACAAGGCAGTTTTATTCTTTTATAATTGCACATTAGCTGCATCCCATTTGGGGAGAGTGATGTTGATAAATGGTGCTCTTGCTTTTACTACACAGTTTGTGATTGTAGACCTGCTTGGCTCTGCTTTTACACAGTGCAGAACAAAAAAGAGAAAGAGGGCAATGGAGGGCAAAGATGGCAAAAAAGAGAAAGAGCCTGCATTTCTATCGATACGACATGGATTTACACAGTGCATTTCACTACCACAGGACCCTCCAAAGTGTTTGGGCAGGGGTGAGTATAGCCCTGGTTGGTGAGGTACATGGCTGAGCAGTTCCCTGGAACTGCCCCTGCCAATCTGGCACTGCCAGGGTGGCACAGTGCCAGAGGGCAGGACCTCTGCAGACCCCAATTGGAAAGGCGGGGGGGGGGTTCCCATTAGGTGAGGGGGAGTGATAAGGAGGGGGGGGTTGTGCCTTCATGGCGATGGGGGCAGACACTGTAATTGGGGGAGTGCTCCAATGCTGACAAAAATAAGGGGAGAGGGGCTTTGGTCACTCTGATTGGATTGGATTTGATTTATTGTCACGTGTACCGAGCAGTTGCCATATCAGGCTGTGATGCAATTAGATAGGATGCTTTCTGTGGTGTATCTGTAAAAATTGGGAAATATCCTTAGTTTCCTGAGGAAGTATAGGCGCTGTTGTGCTTTGTTGGTCGTGGCGTCGATGTGGGTGGAACAGGACAGATTGTTGGTGATGTGCACACCTAGGAATTTGAAGCTGTGAACCATCTCCACCTTGGCACCATTGATGCTGACAGGGGTGTGTACAATAATAATTATTATCATTGTCACGAGTAGGTTTACATTAACACTGCAATGAAGTTACTGTGAAAATTCCCCTAGTCGCCACACTCCATCACCTGTTTGGGTATACTGAGGGAGAATTCAGAATGTCCAATTCACCTAACAGCACGTCTTTCGGGACTTGTGGGAGGAACCGGTGCGCCCGGAGGAAACCCACGCAGACACGGGGAGAACGTGTAGATTCCGCACAGACAGTGACCCAAGCCGGGAATCGAACCTTGGACCTGTGCTAACAACTGTGCTACCGTGCCACCGTGCGTCACTTCCTGAAGTCAATGACCAGCTCTTTAGTTTTGCTGATATTAAGGGAGAGATTATTGTCATTACACCACACCACTAGGTTCTCTATCTCCCTCCTGTACTCTGATTCATCAATGTTCGAGATCTGACCATGTCATTAGCAAACTTGTAGATGGAGTTGGAGACAAATTTTGCCACACAGCCGTGTGTGTATAGGGAGTATAGTAGGGAGCTAAGTATGCAGCCTTTTGGGGACCAGGTATTAAGGATTATCGTGGAGGAGTTGTTGTTATTTATCCTTACTGATTGTGGTCTATGGGTCAGGAAGTTGAGGATCCAGTCACAGAGGGAGGAGCCAAGGCCTGGGTTTTGTAGTTTTGATATGAGCTTGGCTGGGGTTATGGTGCTGAAGGCAGAGCTGTGGTCAATGAATAGGAGTCTGGCATAGGAGTCCTTGTCGTCGAGATGCTCCAGGGATGAATGTAGGTCCAGGGAGATGGCAACTGCTGTGGACCGGTTATGGCGGTATGCAAAATGCAGTGGATCAAGGCATTTTGGGAGTATGCAGTTGATGTGTCTCATGACCAACCTCTCGAAGCACTTCATAATCATAGATGTCAAGACCACCGGACGGTAGTCATTGAGGCACGTTGCCTGGTTCTTTTTTGGCACTGATATGATGGTGGGCTTCTTGGAATAGGTAGAAACTTCGGAACAGAATAGGGAGAGGTTGAAGGTGTCCACGAACACACCCACCAGTTGGTCCACACAGGATCTGAATGCACGACCAGGGACTCCATCAGGACCCATTGCTTTCCAAGCGTTAACTTTTAAGAAGGTCGATCTGAATTCGGAAGCTGTGATGATAGGTATGTGTTGTGTCCTGCTCAAAATGAGTGTAGAACGCATTGAGTTCATTGAGGAAGGGTGCACTGCTGCCGGAGATTCCACTAAGCTTTGCTTTGCAGCCCGTTATGTTGTTTAAGCCTTGCCACAACCGACGAGAGTCCATGTCGTTAGTGTGTGACTCTAGCTTAGTCTGGTATTGTCTTTTGCCATCCCGAATAGCTCTGCAGAGGTCATACCTGGATTTCTTGTACAGGTCAGGGTCGCCTATCTTGAACCACTCAGACCTGGCCTTCAGTAGAGAGTGAAATCCCGATTAAACCATGGTTTCCAGTTGGGGAACATACATTCCACCTCCTTTGGCACACAATCTTTTATACACTTGCTGATGAAGTCTGTGATGGTGGTGGCATATTCATTTAGGTTGGCCACTGAGTTCTTGAATATGGACCAGTCCATGACTCCAAGCACTCACGTAGGATACCTGGGGCGAAATTCTCCCCCAACGGCGCGATGTCCGCCGACTGGCGCCAAAAACGGCGCCAATCAGACGGGCATCGCGCCGGCCCAATGGTGCGGAATGCTCCGCATCTTCGGGGGCCGAGCCCCAACATTGAGGGGCTAGGCCAGCTGGTGGAAATGGCGCTTGTTGCCCCGCCAGCTGGCGGAAATGGCGTTTGGTGCCCCGCCAGCTGGCGCGGAAATGCAGCGCATGCACGGGAGCGTCAGCGGCCGCCGACAGTTTCCCACGCATGCGCAGTGGGGAGAGTCTCTTCCGCCTCCGCCATGGTGGAGGCCGTGGCGGAGGCGGAAGGGAAAGAGTGCCCCCACGGCACAGGCCCACCCGCGGATCGGTGGGCCCAGATCGCCCCGCGCCCCCCCAGGACCCCGGAGCCCGCCCACGCCGCCTGGTCCCGCCGGTAAATACCAGCTTTGATTTATGCCGGCGGGACAGGCAATTTCTGGGCGGGACTTCGGCCCATCCGGGCCGGAGAATTGAGCGGGGGGTCCCGCCAACCAGCGCGGCCCGATTCCCGCCCCCGCCCAATCTCCGGTACCAGAGACTTCGGCGGGGGCGGGATTCACGGCGGCCAACGGCCATTCTCCGACTCGGCGGGGGGTCGGAGAATGACGCCCCTGATATCTGTGCGGTGCAGTGGCGAGTGGGTGACCCAATTATTGAGTGCTGGGGAGCAGGTTGGCCCTCTGTGTTCAAGGTTTCGGGGTGTTAACCTTGTCTGCCGATGGTTCGAGGTGGGAGGGAATGGGGGTGTGGGGAATGAGGGACATTTACCTTCAATTTGAGATTGGGGCGCCCAAATCCCAGCTTTGCCGACGTGTTTAGCCCACCCACCCCCTCCAGCTGGCTGTGTAATCCTCATCAACACTTTGAAATTGCACGGAGTGCTATTTGATCTGGTTAGAAAAGGCAGCAACTTCACACTGCTTTTCTCTCCTGATCCAGCACTCTGTGCAATTTTGGGAAAATTTTACTCCGAGTGTGCAGAGAATAATTAGTACATTTGCTTATAAAGTCCTCACCTAGGACATTAATCTGAATGAAAACACTTTTGAGTCAATTCCAGCAAATACGCTGACTGACTAAATTTGTTAAGTGTCATTTTTTATAACTAGACTCAGAGTTCGAAAAGCAAAGGATGACAAATTACAAGAAAAGATTAAAAATAAAATTGCAGAAGAACACGACTGGGAAAAATACTATCTGAGAAAAGAATGTGGATAAATGTTTTGCATCGAGATCTTTCATCAGCACAGTTCTGGTAAAGGAAAACTAAAATATTAATCAATATTTTCTCTTTTCAAACACTGACGCACCTGGGTGTACACCTAACATTTAGACTGTCAAAAGACTTGACAAAGGGAGGTTCCCCATCAAAATGAGCGAATGACAACCCGCACTTACCTTCCATTTAAAAAAACATTCCGAGGCATTTCCCCATAGAATAGATGCCAAGGCTTTACCAGCGACAGATGGAAGGGACGAAAAGAAATGACTGAATACTTGGCCATATATGATGAGTTTTTGCTAAGTTTCTAAGAGGCAGAGAGAGATCAATTACTTTTTTCCAACTCAAAAGTGTGTGTAGCCCCACTACTAAAGTGTATTTGTTCACCGAGGCCAGTGTACCTATAAAAAGGACGTTATAACTTTCACCATAGTGATGTACGTTTCACTGGGTGGAGTTGCATACTCTGAACATGACAGTCAGTGTTGAGTGAAGACGAGCACAGTTGTATTTTCATTGGCACTCTTTCAATGAGAATCCAGTGCTGCAGGTAATCTTGCATTATTTCTGATGCTCCTGGATCAGATAGCAAGTAACCCCTAATGAGTCAATGTATTCTCTTTGTGCTGCTTTTCTGATAGTATCAACTCTAAATAACACAAACTTCTTATCCATTAGGGCCCAGTGTAGCAATTAGGATCCTGTTGACTCTCACAACGCATTAGCAGAGAAACTGCCAATGATCATTGTTTCAAGGCGGCATGGCGGCGCAGTGGTTAGCACTGCTGCCTCACGGTGCCGAAGACCCGGGTTCGATCTCGGCCCCGTGTCACTGTCCGTGTGCAGTTTGCACATTCTCCCCTTGTCTGTGCAGTCTCACCCCCACAACCCAAGGATGTGCAGGGTAGGTGGATTGGCCACGGTAAATTTCCCCTGAATTAAAAAAAAAAGAAATGACCATCACAGATGGTAACAGAGTATTAACCAACCATGTCTGGGATTGCCTAGTAGCCAATAGCAATGTCTGATCTAATACTAAACAAATGTGACCAGAAATCTTCAGAAAGGAAGATTGAAAGAAGGAAAATAATTAGCAAGAGCATCTAAAAGCTTCCTAACTGCTAAATAACAAAAGCAACACATCACCAAGTTCCATCCTTTAACTTAGACATTCCCACAGGAAAAGTATCAAGTTCCTTTGTAAAAACTCCTTTACAATTTTGCAAAAGCACTTATTTTCTGCTATGATGTTATAAACAGCTCAATGGTGTTGATTTTTGCACTAATCAAGCACTAACGCTGTTTAAACACAGTTACCGACAGGTTACATTTTCCATAAAGGCTTAAAGCCAGCAGTAATGGATTATGGTAGAAAAGATTGATTTAAACACAGTGGAATAGAGGTTAAATTATGTGATGCCAGTTAAATGGTGTGCAATCAGTTTCTGTAAATTAATTCATGGGATGTGGATGTTGCTGACTAGGCCAGCATTTACTGCCCATCCCTAGTTGTTCTTGAGAGGGTTGTGGTGAACTACTGCAGTCCATGAGGTGTAGGTACACTCGCAGTACTTTTAGGGAGGGTCTTCCAGGATTTTTACCCAGCGACAGTGAAGGGACAGTAATATCTTTTCAAGTCAGGATGGTGAGTGGCTTGGAGGGGAACTTCCAAGTGACAGTGTTCCCATGTGTCTGTTTCCGTTGTCCTAAGATTGTAATGGTCATGAGTTTGGAAGGTACTAATCTGATCCATCGGTGGCCAACTTAGATCTGATCCGTCGGTTGTGGAATCGCTTAGTCCTATCACTTGCTGCTTAAGCTGTTTGGCATGCAACTAATCAATCCGGTGTTGTAGCTTCACCAGGTTGACACCTCATTTTTCACTATGCCTGGTGTTGCTCCTGGCATGCCCTCCGACACTCTTCATTTAACCAGTGTTGATCCCTTGGCTTGGTGGGAATGGTAAAGTGGAGGTAATGCCAAGCCATGGGGATTGGGAACCTGAATTGTAACACCAGTATACAGGAGTTTGAGAGTAGTTAGGTCACGAGTAAAGTTTCAAAGTTGCAGGCGAGCACTGGCAGGCAGGAAGGTGGTTTAAAGTGTGTCTACTTCAATGCCAGGAGCATCCGCAATAAGGTGGGTGAACTTGCGGCATGGGTTGGTACCTGGGACTTCGATGTTGTGGCCATTTCGGAGACATGGATAGAGCAGGGACAGGAATGGAGGAGCCGGGGTTTAGATATTTCAGTAAGCTCAGGGAAGGTGGTAAAAGAGGGGGAGGGGTGGCATTGTTAGTCATGGACAGTATTACGGTGGCAGAAAGGACGTTTGATGAGGACTCGTCTACTGAGGTAGTATGGGCTGAGGTTAGAAACAGGAAAGGAGAGATCACCCTGTTAAGGGTTTTCTATAGGCCTCCGAAAAGTTCCAGAGATGTAGAGGAAAGGATTGCAAAGATGTTTCTGGATAGGAGCGAAAGTAGTTGTTATGGGGAACTTTAACTTTCCAAATAGTGACTGGAAATGGTATAGTTCGAGTACTTTAGATGGGTCCGTTTTTGTCCAATGTGTGCAGGAGGGTTTCCTGACACAGTATGTAGACAGGCCAACGAGAGGCAAAGCCATATTGGATTTGGTACTAGGTAATGAACCAGGACAGGTATTAGATTTGGAGGTAGGTGAGCACTTTGGTGATAGTGACCACAATTCGATTACGTTTGCTTTAGTGATGGAAAGGGATAGGTATATACCGCAGAGCAAGAGTTACATCTGGGGGAAAGGCAATTATGATGCGATAAGGCAAGACTTAGGATGCATCGGAAGGAGAGGAAAACTGCAGGTGATGGGCACAATGGAAATGTGGAGCTTTTTCAAGGAACAGCTACTGCGTGTCCTTGATAAGTATGTGCCTGTCAGGCAGGGAGGAAGTGGTCGGGGGAACCGTGGTTTACTAAAGCAGTTGAAACACTTGTCAAGAGGAAGGAGGAGGCTTATGTAAAGATGAGACGTGAAGGTTCAGTTAGGGCATTCGAGAGGTACAAGTTAGCTAGGAAGGACCTAAAGAGAGAGCTAAGAAAAGCCAGGAGGGGACATGAGAAGTCTTTGGCAGGTAGGATCAAGGATAACCCTAAAGCTTTCTATAGATATGTCAGGAATAAAAGAATGACTAGGGTAAGAGTAGGGCCAGTCAAGGACAGTAGTGGGAAGTTGTGCGTGGAGTCCGAGGAGATAGGAGAGGTGCTAAATGAATATTTTTTGTCAGTATTCACACAGGAAAAAGACAATGTTGTCGAGGAGAATACTGAGATACAGGCTACTAGACTAGAAGGGCTTGAGGTTCCTAAGGAGGAGGTGTTAGCAATTCTGGAAAGTGTGAAAATAGATAAGTCCCCTGGGCCGGATGGGATTTATCCTAGGATTCTCTGGGAAGCTAAGGAGATCGCTGAGCCTTTGGCTTTGATCTTTAAGTCATCTTTGTCTACAGGAATAGTGCCAGAAGATTGGAGGGTAGCAAATGTTGTCCCCTTGTTCAAGAAGGGGAGTAGAGACAACCCAGGTAACTATAGACCAGTGAGCCTTACTTCTGTTGTGGGCAAAGTCTTGGAAAGGTTTACAAGAGATAGGATGTATAATCATCTGGAAAGGAATAATTTGATTAGAGATAGTCAACACGGTTTTGTGAAGGGTAGATCGTGCCTCACAAACCTTATTGAGTTCTTTGAGAAGGTGACCAAGCAGGTGGATGAGGGTAGAGCAGTTGATGTGGTGTATATGGATTTTAGTAAAGCGTTTGATAAGGTTCCCCGCGGTCGGCTATTGCAGAAAATACGGAGGCATGGGATTCAGGGTGATTTAGCAGTCTGGATCAGAAATTGGCTAGCTGGAAGACAAAGGGTGGTGGTTGATGGGAAATGTTCAGCCTGGAGTCCAGTTACTAGTGGTGTACCACAAGGATCTGTTTTGGGGTCACTGCTGTTTGTCATTTTTATAAATGACCTGGAGGAGGGCGTAGAAGGATGGGTGAGTAAATTTGCAGATGACACTAAAGTCGTTGGAGTTGTGAACAGTGCGGACGGATGTTACAAGTTACAGAGGGACATAGATAAGCTGCAGAGCTGGGCTGAGAGGTGGCAAATGGAGTTTAATGCAGAAAAGTGTGAGGTGATTCATTTTGGAAGGAATAACAGGAAGACAGAGTACTGGGCTAATGGTAAGATTCTTGGTAGTGTGGATGAGCAGAGAGATCTCGGTGTCCATGTACATAGATCCCTGAAAGTTGCCACCCAGGTTGAGAGGGTTGTTAAGAAGAGGTTTGTGTTAGCTTTTATTGGTAGAGGGATTGAGTTTTGGAGCCATGAGGTCATGTTGCAGCTGTACAAAACTCTGGTGCGGCCGCATTTGGAGTATTGCGTGCAATTCTGGTCGCCGCATTAGAGGAATGATGTGGAAGCATTGGAAAGGGTACAGAGGAGATTTACCAGAATGTTGCCTGGTATGGAGGGAAGATCTTATGAGGGAAGGCTGAGGGACTTGAGGCTGTTTTCGTTAGAGAGAAGAAGGTTAAGAGGTGACTTAATTGAGGCATACAAGATGATCAGAGGATTAGATAGGGTGGACAGTGAGAGCCTTTTTCCTCGGATGGTGATGTCTAGCACGAGGGGACATAGCTTTAAATTGAGGGGAGATAGATATAGGACAGATGTCAGAGGTAGGTTTTTTACTCAGAGAGTAGCAAGGGCGTGGAATGCCCTGCCTGCAACAGTAGTGGACTCGCCAACACTAAGGGCATTCAAATGGTCATTGGATAGACATATGGACGACAAGGGAATAGTGTAGATGGGCTTTAGAGTGGTTTCACAGGTCGGCGCAACATCGAAGGCCGAAGGGGCTGTACTGCGCTGTAATGTTCTATGTTCTATGAAGTTGGAGATTGTGGTTAAATCCTATTCTGCTGCTGCTGATGGCCCACAGTGTCTCTTGGATACCCAGTCTTGAGTTGTTAGATCAGTTGGCAATCTATCACATTCAGCCTGATGGTAGTGTCAGATAACACAATGGAGAGTGTCCTCAGTGTGAAGATGAAACTTTGTCTCCACAAGGACTGTGCAGTGCTCACTCCTACCAATACTCCCATGGACAGAAACATTAGCGGCAGACAGGTTGGTGAAGAGTAGGTCTATTTTGTTTTTGTCTCTTGTTCATTCCCTCACCACTTGTCGCAGACCCAGTCTAGCAATTATGTCCTTCAGGACTCGGCCACCTCAGCCTGTGGTGGTGCAACCAAGCCGCTCTTGGTGATGAACATTGAAGTCTCCACCATAGTACATTCTGCACCCTTGCGACTCTCGGTGCTTTCTCCAAGTGGTGTTGAAGATGGAGGAGTACTGATTCATCAGCTGAGGGGATGTGGTACGTGGTAACCAGCAGGAGCTTTCCTACCCCATGTTTGACCTGACGCTTTGAGACTGTATGAGTTCTGGGGTGGGATTCTCCCCTACCCGGCGGGGCAGGGGGTCCCGGCAGGATGGAGTGGTGTGAACCACTCCGGCGTCGGTCCGCCCCAAAGGGGCGGATTTCTCTGCACCTTTAGGGGCCAAGCCCTCACCATGAGAGGCTAGGCCCACGCCAGAGTGGTTGCCGTCCCGCCGGCTGGCGTAGAAGGCCTTTGGCGCCATGCCAGCCGGGGCCGAAGGGACTCCGCCGGCCGGCGGAAGTTGCGCATGCGCGAGAGCGTCAGCGGCTGCTGACATCATCCCCGCACATGCGCGGGGGGGGGGGGTCACCTCCGCATCGGCCATCACGGAGGCTATGGCCAACGCGGACGGGAAAGAGTGCCCCCGCGGCACAGGCCCGCCCGCGGAACGGTGGGCCCCGATCGCGGGCCAGGCCACTGTGGGGGCAACCCCGGGGCCAGATCCCCTCGCACCCCCCCCCCAGGGTCCCGGAGCCCGCTCGCGCCACTTGGTCCCGCCGGTAAGGGAGCTGGTTTAATTCACGCCAGCGGGACCGGCATTACAGCAGCGGGACTTCGGCTCACCCCGGGGCCAGATCCCCCCGCACCCCCCCAGGGCCCCGGAGCCCGCTCGCGCCACTTGGTCCCGACGGTAAGGGAGGTGGTTTAATTCACGCCGGCGGGACCGGCATTACAGTAGCGGGACTTCGGCTCATCGCGGGCCGGAGAATCGCCGGGGGGCCCGCCGACCGGCGGAGTGCAATTCCCACCCCCGCCGAATCTCCGGGGTCGGGGAATTCTGCGGCTGGCGGGGGCGAGATTCACGCTGCCTCCCGGTGATTCTCCGACTCGATGTTGAGGACTCCCAGGGCACTTCCCTCCAGACTGTTACCCACTGTACCGCCACCTCTGCTGGGTCTGTCCTGCCAGTGGGACAGGACCTACCCAGTGATGGTTATGGTGGTGCCTGGGATATCATCTGTCAGGTGAAGCAGCATTATAAATCCTCATGGAAGCCAAAGTTTCCAGAAGTAAATTAGAGACATGGCCTCAGGAATTTCACTGACAGTGGTAAGGAAGGACAATTTAACCAGAGGTGAGTCCCATTATCTCCTGGGACTGTTTCCCTGCCATCTTGTTTATATTATTTACATTCTTAGTTACTGTTTTCAAACTGAGACTAAGTATTGTGTTTATAGAGAATGTAGATTATAGGCCCGATTCAGTGGTCGTGAAACAAAGTCCGCTTTCGGGTGTGTTTGGTGGGGTCTTTCTCGGCGGCTGCAGTGCAGAGGTTCACCCCGCTATTCACCGGCACTTTGCCTGTTTTTTGGGCCTTGAGGAGTTTCTCCCCACTGAGGCCACACTTTAGTGGATTTCCTGAGCTTACCAGTGGGACCATCTCCTCGCTGACTGGGGTGTCATTTTGACCAACTGCCCCGATGACCAAATCCCCCCATTCCAGCTCCCCCACCTCTCCCCCCACTTTCTGGCTACGGCCCCTTCACACCCCCAACTGTCACGTGAGCCCTGGAATTCCCCCCCCGCTCACCACCCTTCAAAAATGGGGCCCCCCAGGCCTGACCCCTGGCAGTGCCAACATGGCACACAGGCACCTTGCTACTGATAGCCTGGCATCCTGGAAGGGCCTCTGGCACCCAGTCAGTGCCACCCGGGCACTCTGGCAGTGCCAGGGTAGCAGTGCCAAGGTGCCCTGGTGCCATAGGGAGTGCCAGGGTACCATCCTTCCCTGCCTCCCACCACCTGAGGGTCTCTAATGGCCTGAAGGACCCCCCCCCCCCCCAAGGTGCCATCAAGCCTGGTTTGTGGAAACAAGTCCTGAACAGTGGTCGGTCGAGGTCTCGAGGGTGTGCCCGTTGACTCCTGGGCTCTGGGTGAAAGTGGCATCTGGATATATAAATGAGCTGCTAAGTATGCTGATCTAGATTAAGTCCAGCGAAGGCGTGATCCCGATCACGACGGATGGCGCGAGTTGAGTGACTTGTGATTGGCCCAGCGCCCAGTATGGGGCACGAGTTGGGGCTGTCACAATGTTCACCCAGTCCCCCCGGCTCCACCATGGTCGCAACACAGTGGTTGAATGACTTCCTGTAGCTCAGTTGGCTGGTTGGCTGGTTTGTGATGCGGAGTGACATGAACAGAGTGGGTTCTATTCCTGTACCAGCTCAGATTATTGCTGAAGGCCCCGCCTTCTCAACCTTGCCCCTCTCCTAAGGTGCGGTGAACTTCAGGTTAAATCACCACCAGTCAGCTTTCAAAGGGGAGAGCGGCATATGGCCCTCTGGAAATCTGTGCGACATTTATATTTAGATTATACATATCACAAGTGAATGGAGTAGTGAGCATGGGTGGCATTCTCCGACCCCCCGCCGGGTCAGAGAATCGCCGGGGGGCGGCGTGAATCCCCCCCGCTGCTCCGACGCCGGCGCCGATTTTCAGGCAGGGGCGGGGCTCACGCCACGCCAGTTGGGGGCCGTTGGCAGCGCTCCCCCCCCCCCACCCCGTGGCAATTCTCCTGGCCCTGATGGGCCGAGCAGCCGCTTGTTTTCGGCCAGTCCCGCCGGCGTAGATTAGACCAGGTCCATACTGGCAGGACCTGGCTCTGAGGGCAGCCTGTGGAGTCCTCGGGGGGATCCGGCCTCGGGGGTGGCTCCCACGGTGGCCTGGCCCGTGATCGGGGCCCACCGATCTGCGGACGGGCCTGTGCCATGCGGGTACTCATTCCCTCCGTGCCGGCCTCTGTAAGGCTCCGCCATGGCCGGCGCGGAGAAGAAACCCCCTGCGCATGCGCAGGAAAGACAGCGGCAGTTCTGCGCATGCAGCAACTCCCGCCAGCCCACGGCGGCCCTTCGGCGCCGGTTGGCGGGGCGCCAACCTCACCGGCGCCGGCCTAGCCCCCAGAAGTGTGGAGGATTCCACAACCTCCGGGCGGCCCAACATCGGAGGGATCGCGCTGCTCTTGGCGCCACGCGGGCCCTCCCGCCAATTGCGGGAGAATCCTGGCCCACGTGTATGATAAAGATGCAATCGTAGAATCATAGGATCTCGACAGTGCAGAAGGAGGCCATTCGGCCCATCGAGTCTGCCCTGAACTTCTAAAAGAGCACCCTCCCTACCTAGGCGTGCTCCCCTGCCCTTTCCCCATAACCCCACCTAGCCTGTACATCCCTGGACACCAAGGGGCAATTTATCATGACCAATCCACCTAACCTAAACATCTTTGGACTATGAGAGCCAACCAGGGCACCCGGAGGAAACCCATGCAGACATGGGGAGAAAGTGCAAATTCCACACCCAGTCATCCGAGGCCGGAATTGAACCAGGGTCCGTGGCACTGTGAGGCAGCAGTGCTAACCACTGTGCCACTATGCCGCCTCTTTTGAATAGTTTATGCCACTAGTTTCACAAACTTTACTGAATTTAAATATTGATTGTATTTATATTGGTTGTCCTCATAAAAGAAATCAGTAGACTTTGATGCACAGCGTAAAAAAAAACATAATTTGTGTTCAGTAATAAACCAGTGATGCCACATTTTTGCTTACCTTGTAGTTTAACAAGTTTTGTAAAAAAAAGGACATCCTCTCTTCATTTAACTTTTGTACTACTGTTCCAGATCAAATTACCTATATTTACAAGTCACAAACGCATAGTAAGCGATTTTGCAAGACAGCAGTACAAAGAGAAACCAAATTTAATATAGTGCATCATATTTCAGAAGAGTACAAGCGCTGACGCTTTCTTCTGCAGCTGGATTACCTTCAAGAGAGTGGGATGGGATTTTTATACACCACTGTCGCCTGCAAGCTTTCTGAGGCTGCCGCACTCCAATACTTTGGTGGGTCATTAACGGGACAGGCACTTGCATTTGGAAATTTGTGATATGTATCATCTAAAATACAAGTGGGAGGGGAATGGAATGCTTAAAGAAAATATAGTTGCTCTTTCCTTCAATGCAGGTCCATTAATAAAAAATTATGGTGATCTGTGCATCGATAGACCCACCACAGAACAGGCATTTTAACTTTTTTCTCCTGTTCTAATTTACCCTGCCAGCGTTAGGTGGCTGTTGAACAAAGATGTTCCCAAATGCCAGCGGATTAATCATGGAAAATGTACGACAGCGTTTCCCAAACTATTTTCAAATAGGACCCAACATAAATCAAATTCTAATAAAGCAGCATTGTAACATTCAGTATGTAATTATTATAGTCACGTAGAAAAATACATCAAATTAATATGAAAATCTGTGATGAAAGTCCCGAGGTGATCGGCTTGCCACCAGTTGCTAAATCTGCACCTGCCTCTATTGATGTCACTCCGAGAAGCCACTCTGGGTAACCTCTGACATATCTACCTCGGCACCTAGTCACATCACAACATGCTTGATCAGAACTGCCGCAGCCAATCAAAGCGTCCAACCCCAGAGTCCGTCTTGTGATCGGTCACTTCACATTGCTGGGACAATACGAGGGGGCAGGAGATTAACGTGATTTTTATTTTCTCGTGACCCTATTCACTGGTTCTGTGACCCAAATTGGGGTCTCAACCCACCGTTTGGGAACCGCTGCTATTCCCGGAAGATCTCTACTTCAGCTCAATCTATTACAACAACAGTTTGTATTTCTACAGTGTCCGTAACAAAGTAACACATCCAAAGGAGCTTCATAGGAGTTGTGTCATTTGATACTGAGTCACATAAAGAAAGATTAGGGTTTGGTCAAAGAGGTTTAAGGAGCATTTTAAAGGAATAGCATGAGGTAAAGAGGCAGGGAGTTTTAAGGAAGGATTTAGAAGTTCAGGCCTGAAAAAGTCAGAGTCAGAGCTGAAAAGTTACAACGATCGCTTCCAGAGGGTAAAGTGGAGGAAAGCAGAGAGGCCAACCTGTCATCTTAATGACAGACATCACAGAGCTGTTGCAGACATCCTGATGATTGAGGGTGACACAAGACAGATGAGCGTGACATCCTATGACAGCAAGTCTTCTAGTAGGCGTAGCAACAAGCTTCAGCAGCTCAAGGAAGCCAGAAATGGTGGGGGATTGGAAGGGCTGAAGGAGGTCACAGAGATAGGCAGGTGCAAGGCCCATGGAGGGATTTGTAGACAAGGATGAGATTTTAAACTCGAGGTACTTCTTAACCAGAAGTCAATGTAGGTTAGAGAGTGCACTTGGTGTAAGTTACCATTCAGGTAGCAGAGTTTTGGATGAGCTGAAAGGTAGAAGCCAGCCATAGGGGCATTTTAAAAAGTCAAGTCCAGAGGTAATGGTGGGAAAAATAGAATTTGCCTTTTGGAGATTGAATCATCGGAAATTCATAGAATCATAGAATTTACACTGCAGAAGGAGGCCATTCGGCCCATTGGAAAGAGCACCCTACTTAAGCCCACACCTCCACCCTGTCCCTGTAACCCAGCAACCTCTACGTAACCTTTTTGGACACTAAGGGCAATTTAGCATGGCCAATCCACCTAACCTGCACATCCTGGGACTGTGGGAGGAAACCAGAGCACGTGAAGACTCCGCACAGACAGTGATCCAAGCCAGGAATCGAACCTGGGACCCTGGGGCAGTGAAGCAACAGTGCTAACCACTGTGCTACCGTGCTGCCCATCAGCTGAAGAAGTGAATCTGATGTTGGAAACGTATGGGATGGGTTTAAGTTACTAGGTTGAAATAGGGTGGACGTGGGCAATAGAGGGATGGAGATGGTTTACATGGAGTTAGCAAATGTCAGCACATTAAAGATGCTCAACATTAAGCCTGCCCACGAGCAGACATTAGGATAATAAAGTCCAATATCAGAGATTGATTGGGATACCCTTAGTTGGTGGAGAGAGAGAGAGAGAGAAGCAGTTTTCTACTGGAGAAAAGAGTCCGAAAAGTGAAAACAGAAAATGCTGGAGTTTATTTCAGATTTCCAGCATCCGCAGTATTTTGCTTTAACTCGGCCTGAAAGATAGCCTTTTGGCTCACAAAGAAGAAATGGGAAGAAATAAGGGGTGAATTCTCTGCATCCCCAGCTGCGTGTTCCTCGGGGGGGGGGGGGGGGGGCAGGTTGCTGTCGCTGGCAGTGGGAGCCTCCGTTCCCGCCCCCGGCAAATGGAATTTCCCATTGTAGCCACACCCACACCGCTGGATAATACATGGGCGGGGGTGCGCTGCTGGCAGAACGGGGAATCCCCCCGGCAGAGAAGTCTTGTAAGAATGAATAAATGAGGAAAAGTTTTTATTTTGCCAAGGAAAAACTGCTTTCTTAGACTTCTTTCTCTATGTTTAAACTATTAAATATGTCGTATACCACATTACAGATGGAAATCCCCCCCCCCCCCCCCAATTTAAAAACAGGACAAACTCCGGCTAAAAATGAGGTAGAAACTTAGTGGCCAGAATGATCCAAAGTGGTTAGATGAGGGGAAGATGTAGCTGGAGAGGAGGGGGGAGAAATTGTATACAAAAGGCAAAAGATTATGTGCAATGAAAACCAGGGTGCGGTGGGAGGAGATTCGGGGTGGAGGTTAGGGGCTGAGAGAGGTACGAAGATAAACTGCTGTCGGTGAGTGTATCATTGTCACCAAACATTATTAAACACAAGTTGTCCTGTGTTTGCAGCTTTGACTGAAAGAAGTTCAGGAATCTGCTATCTGGCGCTCACATGAATCTTCACACAATGAAATTTTGAAAGTTGTTGGGGAAGGCAGGAGTGGGTGAGGGGGTGGGGGTCAAATGCACAGAAGGACAGGTGGGGAATTAATACTTTCTTTCTTGACAAATTCCACCTCAGAAATCGGTAAAATTCCAGGTCATTGTGTACACAACACAAATGTCCTTTATCCAAATCGGGTTTAAATATCACCTGGCTATCAAATGGCTGTTATTTTCTTACAGATTATTCAGCAAACAGCCCAACCAGTTCTGCGCCATAAACCTGCCTCCATAAAAGCAGAATTATATTCTGAGGCAAGGCCTCCTCAAAGATCCTAAATACTTCTCCTTTTTGCATTACTGATAGAATATCATTAACTGTCAACGTTTTGATGGGTTTGCATAAATGGCAGGGAGCCTGTTACAAATGCCGGTTGAAGTTATGATAAGTAAAAGTATGACAAGCTGAAGAAATTCTGTTAGCAACCATGGCGTGAGTACTTCACAGCACCAAGCATTGGGGATTGGAAATATTCTTCAACATTAGGCTTGTGACTGTTTCTCTCACAGGTAATCAGTCAGAGCATGACGAGTGAGTATCACAGCATGATTGCCAAATATGGCATTGACTGCACATCTTGTGCAGAATTTGGTCTTTCAGTTATTGCAATGATACTGTCTGGTTATCAGAAGGGTGATATGTCAGGGGCTTCGTTCATCAATCCTTGAAAAATAAATCACACATTCTCGACTTTCAAACAGCAGGGCCTGAGTTTTGCGCCTGTTGAGCATGCGCATTTGGCAGGCCTGGGAGTGGGAGTGAAAGGCATTCCTGGCCATGGTGGGCCCCGGAAAACAATTTCACGTTGGCTGGCCAATTAACTGCCATCCAGGTGCCACCGCTGAGGTGAATGTGGTAAACCGCGGTATTGTATTGTATTGTACTGTTGTATTGTTACACGTCTGGGCTTGTCCCTGCTGGCTCCGCCTCTGGTTCATCCCCTCGGGCTCATGTATAAAGTTGGCTGGTCTCCGCCTCTGATCCAGTTCGGGATCAGAGGCCAGGATGCCGGGCCGCTCCCAGCTGCCGCGGCACCCGCCATGTGCGACCCGTGGGCACGCCATCTTCGCCTTCGGCCGCCACGTGCCACCCATGGGGGCCGCCATCTTTAACGCCATTTTGTCCTTCACCCGCCACGTGCGACCCATGGGGGCCGCCATCTTTGACTCCATCTCCAATGCCACCTGCCACACGTGACCCATGGGGGCCGCCATCTTGGGACCACTCCACAGCCTCCCGGGAGCCCTGCTCCACCGATCGTACGCTGGCCGCCGCTACCTCCGACCAGCCTATCAAAAGCTTCCAAACCTTCCAAAGCTCGCCTCCATCATGCTCAACCAATCCCGGCCTCATCACCTACAATGAGGAAAAATGCGTTTTCTGCACAACTCGCCTAGCCATCCTTGGCTACGTTGTGGAAAACGGAGTCCTACGGCCCGACCCCGACCACATGCGCCCCCTCCTGGAACTCCCCCTCCCCCACTGCCCCAAGGCCCTGAACAGATGCCTGGGGTTCTTCTCCTACTATGCCCAGTGGGTCCCCAATTATGCAGACAAGGCCCGTCCGCTTATTAAATCCACTGTTTTTCCACTGACGGCTGAGGCCCACCTGGCCTTCAACCGCTTCAAGGCAGATATTGCCAAAGCCGTGATGCACGCTGTGGACGAGTCCATTCCGTTCCAGGTGGAGAGCGATGAGTCGGACTTTGCTCTGGCCGCTACCGTCAACCAGGCGGGCAGGCCCGTGGCTTTCTTCTCCCGTAGCCTCCATGCCTCTGAGATTCGACACTTCTCCATCGAAAAGGAAGCTCAAGCCATTGTAGAAGCTGTGCGACATTGGAGCATTACCTGGCGGGCAGGGGATTCGCTCTCCTCACTGACCAGCGGTCGGCTGCCTTCATGTTTAACAATACACAACGAGGCAAGATCAAGAACGACAAGATTCTGAGCTGGAGGATCGAGCTCTCTACCTATAATTATGATATCTTGTATCGACCTGGGAAACTCAATGAGCCCCCAGATGCCCTATCCCGCGATATATGTGCCAGCGCACAAGTAGACCAGCTTCGGGCCCTTCACAATGACTTCTGTCACCTGGGGGTCACCCGCTTTTTTCACTTTATCAAGGCTCGCAACCTGCCTTACTCCATCGAGGCGGTCAGGACCGTGACCAGGGACTGCCAGGTCTGCGTGGAGTGCAAACCACACTTCTATCGACCAGACAGGGCGCGCCTGGTAAAGCCTCTCGCCCCTTTGAGCGCCTCAGCATCGACGTCAAAGGGCCCCTCCCCTCCACTAACCGTGACATGTACTTCCTCAACATTGTTGACGAATACTCAAGATTCCCTTTTGCCATCCCATGCCCTGACATGACCTCCGCCACCGTCATCAAGGCCCTGCACAGTCTTTTCACCCTGTTCGGGTTCCCCACCTACATCCATAGCAATCGGGGTTCCTCCTTCATTTAAAAAAATAAAATAATTTTTATTAAATGTTTTCATAAAATATCAATAACAAAATGAGAAAGAAAAAAGAACCCAACGGGGTTAAGTACAAAACACAATCTAAAAAAGCAACCCCCCAAACCCCTCCCCCCCTGTACATAAATAATAAATTAACATTAACACCCCGACTTAACACAACAGGTGTATATACCCCCTCAAACCCTCCAGTGTAAATAACATAAACAAAAATAAAGTAAACCCCCCCCACCCCCCGAGCTGCTGCTGCCATTGACCAATGTCTGTCGTTCTGCCAGAAGGTTAAAGAACGGTTGCCACCGCCTAAAGAACCCTTGTACCGAGCCTCTCAAGGCGAATTTCACCCTCTCCAATTTAATGAACCCTGCCATATCGCTGATCCAGGATTCCATGCTTGGGGGCCTCGTATCTTTCCACTGAAGAAGAAACCTTCGCCGGGCTACCAGGGACGCAAAGGCTAGAATTCCGGCCTCTTTCGCCTCCTGCACTCCCGGCTCCTCTGCCACCCCAAATATTGCGAGCCCCCAGCCTGGTCTGACCCTGGATCCTACCACCCTCGACACCATCCTCGCTACGCCCTTCCAAAATTCCTCCAGCGCTGGGCATGCCCAGAACATATGGGTGTGATTTGCTGGGCTCCCTGAGCACCTAACACACTTGTCCTCACCCCTAAAGAACCGGCTCATCCTTGTCCCGGTCATGTGTGCCCTGTGCAGCACCTTAAACTGTATGAGGCTGAGCCTCGCGCACGAAGAGGAAGAATTCACCCTCCCTAGGGCATCTGCCCACGTCCCCTCTTCGATCTCCTCTCCCAACTCCTCCTCCCACTTACCTTTCAACTCCACCACCAAGGCCTCCTCCTCCTCCTGCATCACCTGGTAAGTTTCCGAGATCTTCCCCACTCCCACCCACCCCCCCGTGAGCACCCTGTCCTGTACTGTGTGTGGCAGGAGCTGCAGGAATTCCACCACCTGCCGTCTGGCAAAAGCCCTTACCTGTAAGTACCTGAAGGTGTTCCCCGAGGGGGACCCTGTACTTCTCCTCCAGCTCACCCAAGCTCGCGAACTTCCCGTCCACAAAAAGGTCCCCCAACTTTCGTATCTCTGCCCTGTGCCACCCCGAAAACCCTCCACCTGTTCTTCCTGGGGCGAACCGGTGGTTCCCCCGTACTGGGGTCCACACCAAGGCCGCAACTTCCCCCCTATGCCGCCTCCACTGCCCCCAAATTTTGAGGGCCGCCACCACCACCGGGCCCGTGGTATACCTCCTTGGAGGGAGCGGCAGCGGCGCCGTTGCCAGCGCCCCCAGACTCGTACCCACACAGGACGCCATCTCCAGCCTCTTCCATGCAGCCCCCTCCCCCTCCATCACCCACTTGCGCACCATCGTCGCATTGGCGGCCCAGTAGTACCCACAGAGGTTGGGCAGCGCCAGCCCCCCCAACTCTACTCCGCTCCAGGAACACCCTTCTCACCCTCGGAGTCCCTCGCGCCCACACAAACCCCATTATACTCCTGTTAACCCGCCTGAAAAAAGCCTTCGGGATAAACACGGGGAGGCACTGGAACTGGAACAAAAACCTTGGGAGCACCGTCATTTTGATTGACTGCACCCTACCCGCCAAGGACAGCGGCAATGCGTCCCACCTCTTAAACACCTCCTTCATTTGCTCCACCAGCCTTGTAAAGTTAAGCCTATGCAGGGCCCCCCAGCTCCTGGCCACCTGGACCCCCAAATATCTGAAGCTCCTCTCCGCCCTTTTTAGTGGGAACTCGCCAATCCCCCTCTCCTGGTCCCCTAGCTGAACTACGAACAGCTCGCTCTTCCCCATATTGAGCTTGTACCCCGAAAAGTCCCCGAATTCCCTAAGGATCCTCATTACCTCTGGCATTCCTCCCACCGGGTCCGCCACATACAGCAGCAGGTCGGCCGCATAAAGTGACACCCTATGCTCCTCCCCACCCCGCACCAACCCATTCCAGTTCCTCGACTCACTCAGTGCCATAGCCAGGGGTTCAATCGCCAGTGCGAAGAGCAGGGGGGGACAAGGGACACCCCTGTCTCGTCCCTTGGTGCAACCAAAAGTACTCGGACCTCCTCCTATTTGTGGCCACACTCGCCATCGGGACCTCAAACAACAGCCTAACCCTCCTGACAAACCCCTCCCCAAACCCGAACCTCTTCAGCACCTCCCACAGGTACCCCACTCTACCCTATCGAAGGCTTTCTCAGCGTCCATCGCCACCACTATCTCCGCCTCACCTTCCCTCGCCGGCATCATGATAACGTTCAATAGCCTCCGCACATTCGCGTTCAACTGCCTCCCCTTCACAAACCCCGTCTGGTCTTCATGGATGATCTGCGGCACACAATCCTCAATCCTCGTGGCTAAGACCTTCGCCAGCACCTTGGCATCTACATTTAGCAAGGAAATCGGTCTGTAAGACCCACATTGCAGGGGATCCTTGTCCCGCTTCAGGATCAAGGAGATCAGTGCCCGGGACATCGTCGGGGGTAAAGCCCACCCCCCCTCCCTTGCCTCATTAAAGGTCCTAACTAACAGCGGGCCCAACAGGTCCATATATTTGTTTTATAGAACTCGACCGGGAAACCGTCCGGCCCCGGTGCCTTCCCCGCCTGCATTCTTCCTATCCCTTTGATCAGCTCCTCCAGCCCAATCAGGGCCCCCAGTCCCGCCACCAGTCCCTCTTCCACCTTTGGAAACCTCAATTGGTCCAGGAAACGGCCCATCCCTCCCTCCTCCCGTGGGGGCTCGGATCGGTGCAATTCCTCATAGAAGTCCCTTGTGGGCCCTAATGGAGATCAGCTCTCCCCTCACCACCGCCTTCAGTGCCTCCCATACCATCCCCACTCAGACCTCCCCGTTGTCGTTGGTCTCCAAGTACCTCTCTATACTCCCTTGGACCCGCTCGCTCACCTCCTCGTCCGCCAACACCCCACCTCCAAGCGCCACAGCGGGCGCTGGTCCCTCTCCTCCCCATCTCCAAGTCCACCCAATGCGGGGCGTGGTCCAAAATGGCTATTGCCGAATACTCGGGATCCTCTACTCTCGCTATCAGCGCCCTACTCAAAATGAAAAAGTCGATTCGAGAATAAGTCTTATGGACATGTGAGAAGAATGAAAATTCCCTAGCCCCCGGCCTTGCAAATCTCCAAGGGTCCACCCCTCCCATTTGGTCCATAAATCCCCTCAACACTCTAGCCGCCGCCGGCTTCCTACCCGTCCTAGACCTGGAGCGATCCAGTGCCGGATCCAGCACCCTGTTAAAGTCTCCCCCCATTATCAGGCCCCCCACTTCCAAGTCTGGGATCCGACCCAACATACACCGCATAAAACCCGCATCGTCCCAGTTCGGAGCATACACATTGACCAGTACCACCCTCTCTCCCTGCAACTTACCACTTACCATTATGTACCTACCGCCATTATCTGCCACAATGCTCAACGCCTCGAATGACACCTTCTTTCCCACCAAGTTTGCCACCCCTCGATTTTTGGCATCTAGCCCCGAGTGAAACACCTGACCTACCCACCCTTTCCTCAGTATTACCTGGTCTGCCACCTTCAGGTGTGTCTCCTGGACCATAACCACATCCGCGCTGAGCCCCTTCAGGTGCGCGAACACTGGGCCCGCTTAACCGGCCCATTCAGTCCCCTTACATTCCAGGTTATCAGCCGGATCAGGGGGCTACCCGCCCCCCTCCCCCGCCGACTAGCCATGACCCCTCCTCGGCCAGCCACGCGCCTGCACCCCACACCCGGCCCGTTCCCCACAGCGTCATACCCCCGTCTCGACCCCCCCCCCCCCCCCACTCGCTCCAGCCCCTCCTTGACCTTAGCAGCAGCAACTCGACCCCCCCCCCCCCCCCCCACCCCCCACCACGGCTAGGACCCATCCTAGCTGGTTTACTCCCTCCATTGCACTTCCGCAAGTCAGCTGACTCCTGCTGACCCCGGCCACTCCCGCCTCCCCTTCGACTCCTCCCATTGTGTGGCACACCCTCCTCTCCCGCTCCCCATCCACAGGCTCTCCCCCTCCCCCTCCATTCTAAGCGCGGGAAACAATCCTTGCTTCCCCGCCCCCCCCCCCCAGTCTTCGGCGCAGGAAAAAAGCCCGCCCTCTCCACCTACCAGGCCCCGCCACCAACCAAAACAATGCCCAACCCGCCCCATCCACCCTCCCCAACCCGAAAGAGAAAAACACAGAGAAAAAGAAACCCAAAACAATGCAAAGGCCGCGCCCCACCGAACCAAAAATAGGCATAACATATCCACCGCAGTCCCCAATCGCCCATCCCGACCCTCAGTCTGTGTCCAGCTTCTCGGCCTGAACAAAGGCCCACGCCTCCTCCGGAGACTCAAAATAATGGTGCCGGTCCTTGCAGGTAACCCACAGTCGCGCCGGCTGCAATATGCCAAACTTCGCCCCCTTCCTGTGCAGCACCGCCTTCGCTCGATTGTACCCGGCCCTCCTCTTCGCTACCTCCGCACTCCAGTCCTGATATATCCGAACCTCCGCGTTCTCCCACCTGCAGCTCCTCTCCTTCTTGGCCCACCTGAGCACACACTCCCAATCGACGAACCGATGGAACCGCACCAGCACCGCCCGCGGAGGCTCGTTAGCCTTGGGCCTCCTCGCCAACACTCTATGGGCCCCTTCCAGCTCCAGGGGCCCCTGGAAGGACCCCGCTCCCATCAGCGAGTTCAACATGGTGACCACATAGCCCCCACGTCCGGCCCCTCCAGCCCCTCCGGGAGGCCCAGAATCCGCAGATTCTTCCGCCTCGACCGATTCTCCATCTCCTCGAACCGCTCCTGCCATCTCTTGTGGAGAACCTCGTGCGCCTCCACCTTTACCGCCAGGCCTAAGATCTCATCCTCATTGTCAGAGATCTTTTGTCGAGCCTCTCGGATCGCCACCCTCTGGGCCGTCTGTGTCTCCAGCAGCTTATCAATAGAAGCCTTCATCGGCTCCAGCAGGTCCGTTTTAATCTCTCTGAGGCAGCTCTGGATATCCTCCTGTTGCTCCTCCGCCCACTGCCTCCACGCTGCCTGGCCTCCGCCCGCTGCCATTTTGTTCTTCTTCCCTCCCTTCTTCGGGTCCACCACCACCTTTTTTGTCGCCCGTTCCTAGTTAAAGCCATATACTGACGGGGAGCTATTATTAACTCTTTCCCACACCGGGAAACATCGTAAAAGTGCCCTTAGGGGCCCTGAAAAGAGCCCAAAAGTCCGTTTTTGCGGGAGCCGCCGAATGTTCGACTTAGCACCGCATAGCCGCAACCGGAAGTCTCGAGAGGGAATCCTTTTGGCAGTGTTCGCTTCACCAATCTGCCCCTAAAAGTCTGTGGAAACTCCTGAAAAAGGTCTGAGAGTCCGTTCCAGACGGGAGCTGTCGAATGCGCGACCTACTCCTCTATGGCCGCCACCGGAAGCCTCATCCCAGCTTCTTCAATGGCCTTGGTAGATCTTTTCACAGTTGTTCCCTCTGCTGCTAGAATTCACCTTTAATAAAGGCCCTCAAGTCAGCTTGCAGCTTTAAGCTTGCCCTTCCCACGCCTGCATGCTGGAAGAGGCCCCTCTCTCCCCTGCTGTTACAGCCAAATCTTTTACTGTTTCTGCCGGGTCTGGTAACCAAGAGACATTCCATTCCTGGGGGACACTGTCAGGGGAATGTTGCAGTCTTCTTCCCACACCGCAAAATGTCAAACAAATGCCGTGGGGGCCCTGTAAAGAGCCCAAATGTCCATTCCAAGCGGGAGATCCCGAATATGCGACCTAGCTCTGCATAGCCGCACCCGGAAGTGGGATTCCTCCTTCATGAGCGACGAGTTGCGTCAGTTCCTGCTCAGCAAGGGCATCGCCTCCAGCAGGACGACCAGCTACAACCCCCGGGGCAAAGGACAGGTGGAGAGGGAGAACGGGACGGTCTGGAAGGATGTGCTCCTGGCCCTACGGTTTAGAAGTCTCCCTGTTTCCTGCTGGCAGGAGGTCCTTCCCGATGCGCTCCACTCCATCCAGTCGCTCCTGTGTACCGCCACCAATGTGACCCCTCATGAGAGGATTACTTATTTGTTGATGTACTTTGCCGATTATTCTTTTTGTCAACTGTGTACGCACTGTGTAGGTTCATTTGGCCGCAGAAAAATACTTTTCACTATACTTTGATACATATGACAATAAATCAATCAATCAATCACCCAGGTGGATGGTGGAGAGTGCTACCGTGGGCAGGAGTCAGAGACTTCCCCAGGAAGTCCACCTCAGGGGTCTCGCTCCCGTCCTGGCTGACGGTCCCAGGGCCTGTCCTCCTCCGGAAGCATGCGAGGAGCCAAAGAATTCGGATTCACTGGCCGAAAAGGTCCTTCTCCTCCATGCTAACCCCCAATATGCCTACGTGACACACAATGACGGGTGGGAGGACACAGTCTCCCTTCGGGATTTGGCTCCCGCAGGTTCCCCAGTGACCGTCACCACTACCCCCGACCCTACACCGTCTCCCCCCATTGCTACTCATCTACTAGGAGACGCCGAAGACGACACGCTCATGGACACGCAGGCCTCAACACCTCATCCGACACCAATATCCACACCACAGCCGGGGCTGAGGCAGTCGCAGCGGAAAGTCAGAGCCCCCGACAGACTCGATCTATAACTCAACCCGTCCACTTCACTCCCGCCGGACTCTTTTTTTTAACAGAGTGGTGAATGTGGTAAACCATTGTATTGTATTGTATTGTTCTGTTGTATTGTTACATGCCTGGGCTTATCCCTGCTGGCTCCGCATGTGGCTCCTCCTTGGGCTCATGTATAAAGGTGGCTGGTCTCCACCTCTGATCCAATTCGCGATCAGAGGCCAGGAGGCTTATAGTTTAGTGTATTAAAGCCTCTGTTACGTTCACCACTCGTCGTGTGTTCATTGATGGCATATCACTATTTCATTATGGGGAGGGGGCCCTGGGTTGGCATTAACAGCGGGTCTGGTCCATGGGATGGAGGGTGATGATGACCCGCTCTGTGATGAGCTCTGGTGCTCTGCACCGTTTGACAACGTCTGACTCCTGCCCACGGTAGCACTCTCCACCGTCCACCTGGGTGATTGATTGATTGATTTATTGTCACATGTATCAAAGTATAGTGAAAAGTATTTTTCTGCGGCCAAGGGAACCTATACAGTGCGTACACAGTAGACAAAAAGAATAATCGGCAAAGTACATTAACAAATAAGTAATTGGTTACAGTGCGGACCAAGGGCCAAACAAAGCAAATACATGAGCAAGAGCAGCACCGGGCGTCGTGAATAGTGTTCTTACAGGGAACAGATCAGTCCGAGGGGGACTTGTTGAGGAGTCTTGTAGCTGTGGGGAAGAAGCTGTTCCTATGTCTGGATGTGCGGGTCTTCAGACTTCTGTATCTTCTGCCTGATGGAAGGGTCTGGAAGAGGGCAAAGCCTGGCTGTGAGGGGTCTCTGACAATGCTGTCTGCCTCCTTGAGGCAGCGGGAGGTGCAGACAGAATCGATGGGAGGGGTGCAAGCTTGTGTAATGCGTTGTGCTGAGTTCACCACACTCTGCAGTTTCTTGCAATCTTGGGCCGAGCAGTTTCCATCCCAAGCTGTGATGCAGCCGGATAGGGTGATCCCTTTGGCACATCTGTAGATGTTTGTGAGATTTGATGCAGACATGACATCATTGTTTGAGATACGATCCACCACAGTCGTATCAGCTGCAAACTTATAGATCAAATATAGATTAAATTTAAAGGGTGCTCCCTGCATTCAAGCTGGCCATTTCATCACATGGTCCCACCGAACCCCTGGGGTTGGACGATGGGGGGGGGGGGTTTGGATGGGGGTGGGGGGTGTTATTGGAGGTGGGCTGGTATGGGGTGGAGAGGGATGGGGTGGGGCACGGGAGCGGTAAGCGCTGGCTGAACTGGGGTCTCTAGCCCAAGCCCATCCCTAAAGTCCGCCTATCTCCCACCACCCTCGCCCCCCCCTCCCCAGTGCTCTGCAGCCAGCCCAGCTTATCCCTCACATCCGTCTAGCAGAAGACCAAGGCAGTTTAAAATGTTGTGACCAGGTGTTTATTGTGAAACAGTGAACATATATATATACAGGTTTGTCCCCTAGCCCCTAATGCTATACTGTGTGCTGCACCCATGCCAACATACCTGGTGTCTACCTTTCTGGCCTTACGGGCCCTAACACTATGGGTGGATCCCCAGGCGGTACATCAGGAGTGGAGGGGGCCTGTGACCTTGGTACCATTTGGCGGTCGTCTTCTGGGTGGCCCCCGCTGGCCCCCGGGCTACTCCTTGGGACGAGGGTACGAACGGAACTAACCTGTGAGGCTCCCCCGCCACCTGCCGCTGCCTAGCCCTGGAGACCCACTCCCATCTTGACCAGGGTCTCAATGCTCGCTGACATGGAGCACAGGGAGTGCCACCACCATCAGGGTCAGTGCCACATCAGCCACTGACTGCGCCACCTCCCTCTGGGTCTGTGCCACATCATCCAGTAACTGCGCCACCTCCCTCTGGGTTTGTGCCACTTCAGCCAGTAACTGATGGATCAGGAAGTCCAACTCTGCCCCTGTTTAACCTGCCCACAGCACTTTGACCGCGGACGTCATCCATGTGGTGTTAGCCTGGGTGGCTGCCCCTGCCCCTGCAGGCGCTTGTATTCCTCCAACTGCAGGCAATGGATGGTTTCTGAGAACCCCACATCCAGCCCCTGGTCTGTGACTGCATCTCCATATCGATGGGACCACCCTTTCCAGAAACCCGTCCGGTCTGCAGTTAGTCCCTGGGGTTGGGCCACCCTCTGACCATCCGCCCCCTCGGGGGTTGCTACCTCCACCTGATGTACCACAGCATATGTGTGGTGCGCAGCAGAGAGTATCCTAGTAGCCTCTTCACTAAAGTGCTCAACCGAGGTGAGTATCTCTGGGATGGTGGAGGGTGTGTCCTCTTTTTCGATGCTATCTGCTTGGTGTTGGGGTTGTGGTTTAGGTCAGGTGTCTGTGTGGAGTTTGCACATTCTCCCCCTGTTTGTGTGGGTTTCGCCCCCACAACCCAAAGATGTGCAGTTTAGGTGGATTGGCCATGCTAAATTGTCCCTTAATTGGAAAAAAAATAATTGGGTACTCTAAATTTAAAAAAAAAAGTGGTTGAGGTCGGGGCGGGGAACTCCTTAACCTTGCCAAGATTCCGGACTAATCCGTTTCCAAGGATCCATTGGGCTGCCTTCTGCTTCCTTGTTGCAGACCCAACAGCCACTAATGCTCTCGCCACTGCTGGGACTGATGGATCAGGAAGTCCAACTCTGCCCCTGTTTAACCTGCCCACAGCATTATGTGGCTGCAAGAACATTTACAATTTGTGTTATGTAAAATTTGGAGTGTTACGTAATGCACTTTCACAAATTTTATGAATAAAAGTATATTTTTGGATAATGTGTCTGTTAACTCAGGATAAAACATTCCATGCGGTGCAACAATAAAACATTAAGCTCCTTTGAGAGAGAAGGATCTTAGTCAAGTATCAACAGAGGGGAGGTGCTACAATTTAATTTGATATTCTTGGCTGTGTGTCTATGTAGTAAAATGGCATAACAGAATTAATTTCTGCTTCTTGCTGCTGTTCAGTATACCAAATGAAGGGAAGGTCAGGATGTGATGGTCTTCTAATCAATCAACCCTCTAAATATCACTATGAGCGTGTGCACAAAGAATGCTGCACCAGACAGCTGCCACTGCACATGGTCTGTGACAGGAACAACAGTCTTTACTTCAAATATCAGAGTACAATTTATGGGAAATTGCTCTGTTAATAGACGAGGACTACGGAGGGAAAAGTGCTGTTCTCTGCAAAGTCTCAGAAAATAAGTTGCATGTCAGTGCACAGATGTGGGTAGTTCCCAAATAGTCGGCAATTATGGCTTCATTTTATTCTGCCTCGGGATATTATCTGAATAAACTAAACCTGCAGCATTTTCAAAATGTCTTGCAGACGCTTTCTTAACTTGGAACTAAGTTAACAAGGAGATCAGAATTAATTATGTGATTATGTGTGGTGAGCCACTTATGGCTGTTGTATATATTGTTTTATTTACTCACTGTTACTGTTGTTGTGTTGATGTTGTTGTTGGCTGTGCCTGTGGCTCCGCCCCACTGAGAAGGTATATAACCCATCGATCCGGGACAGCCTCTCAGTGCGGGAGAAGCTACGGGTGGGCACATTCTAGCTGATTAAAACCACAGTTCTTGTTAACTACCGTTTTGACTGGATTGATTGGTATCAATATGGACTCCCAATAAAAAATAAAATAAAACTTTTCAATAAATTCCTAAATATTTTGGAAAAAGATGGCCCTTTGCTCTTTATCACTGTCCAGAAACTACTGTGGAAAACCAACTTTGCAGATTAATTCTGAAGCTGCCAGCTGCGAACGTATTTAAATTGCCAATCCACCTCCAGGGCACGCGATGGTTGCCCACTCGTTTACCTGCCTCGGTAAAACCTGGGAGTCAATGGATTAGAGTCAGATTAGGGTCAAAGGTGGCACAGTGGTTAGCACTATTACCTCACAGCACCAAGGACCAGGGTTCAATTCTGACCTTGGGTGACTGTGTGGAGTTTACACATTATCCCCGTGTCTACATAAGTTTCCTCCGGTTGCTCCGGTTTTCTCCCACAGTCCAGAGATGTGCAGGTTAGGCGGATTGGCCATGCTAAATTGCCCCTTATTGTCCAAAGGTTGAATGGGGTTACAGGGCAAGGGCAGGGGGGTGGCCTGGTTGGGGTGCTCTTTCGGCAGATCGGTGCAGACTCCATGGGCCAAATGACCTCCTTCTGCACTGCAGGGATTCTATGGATTCTAAAGTTTTAAAATTTCTCTCTCTCAGCCCGATCATTTCTGTGAGCTACAATAACAACCCACCCTCCCCCATACCCATTGCAATCTCAATGTGATATAAAGTGATGGAATAATAAGCATCCCAATAATCATTATGGGTACTGTTATAGTGGCCATGAAGGACATGGGGATCATCATTAAATCTCCCCATCGGCTTTGTGGAATATAATCTTCCCTATTGTGTGAGCGGTTTCGACTACAGTATTCTGTAGGTCCCCGGGTTTGGATATATGTCCTTTTAGCAGCGGCTGCGGTCTCTATATGTAATGTAAATAAAAGGGTATGGCGTCGGAAGACTCGGGCGGCATGGTGGCGCTGTGGTTAGCACTGCTGCCTACGGCACTGCAGACCCGGGTTCGATCCCGGCCCCGGGTCTCTGTCTGTGTGGAGTTTGCAAATTCCCCCTGTGACTGCATGGGTTTCACCCCCACAACCCAAAGATGTGCTGATTAGGTGGATTGGCCATGCTAAATTGCCCCTTAATTGGAAGAAACCAATCTTGTTGGAAGATTGCCCTTGGCGAGATTATTACATGTACACAAAATAATCTGATTTCAAATTTGGTTAGCATTAATAAACTGCTGTGTGTTGCAGACAATGCATGTACGAGAGTCCGACTGCAACCTACTTGATTCCAAATCAGTATTTTCAATTGCCAATTGTGATGCACTGAATCCTTCTATTTCTTCTGTTTTGAACATACAGTTACTCCAAATCGACTTTCCTTTCATTCTATATGATACTCCTTACCAATATTTTCATCTCATGAAACAAAGCCTGCTTTGACGTAGTGACCTCGTTCCTCCCAGCTGTGACGTGCTGCAATGGCTGTTGTCAGATATGAGAATGTTTACATCCTCACTACACACAAGTCAAGCAGCAAGGGTCTGCCTTCTCTCACCAGACAGGGCCAATGTTTTGAATCAAAGCCTGAGTTTAATTTGCACCTCCTCATGGGGTGGGCAACCAATTAAACCGTACTTCTTTTTGTTAGTTGGTGGAGTGAATTAGTATGTGCCAGAGCAAATCCATCTCCAACGTGTGGCAAAGTGCTGGCATGGTATGGGCGATTAGGTGGGGGGTGGGGAAATATTTCCGGATTTCTTTGTATAACAAGATCAAATTCCATTCTTTCTAATCGTTCCCTCATAATGATTCAATCACTGTCTTGTATCAGGTCTTCCTTTACACCTGGATGGCTGTTATGACCACGATCTCCAGGAGTGACTTGCTTGACAGCTGCACTCATTTAAAAAAAAAAATTCCAATCAAAGGGCAATTTAGCGTGGCCACTCCACCTACACTGCACATCTTTGCATTGTGGGGGTAAGACCCATGCAGACATGGGGAGAATGTTCAAACTCCACACGGACAGTCACCCAGAGCTGAGATCGAACCCGGGTCCTCGGTGCTGTGAGGCAGCAGTGCTAACCACTGCACCACTGTGCTGCCCTGAGAGCTACACTCGTAACCCTATCATAAAACTCCACAACATCCTTGTGGTGGTATGTATTAGGGGTCATGTGGGACTGTGAAGCCGTGATGCTATTGGCTGACAGATCCCGGGTCCTGGTTGGCTGTTGACTCCTGGCTCCGCCCTGAAGGCGAAGTATAAGAACCCGAGCTTCTCCCCGCCGCTTCATTCTGTTGCTGAACTGCTGGGGACAAGTCTCGCTTAATAAAGCCTCATCGACTTCATCACTACTCGTCTCTCTCGTAAGTCATTGTGCGCTACAATTTATTAAGCGAGCTTAAAGGACTATGGAGCTCTGGATCGCCCCGGAATGCCTGCGGATCAGCCCCCACGCAGCGAACTCGGCAGCAGTATTTAAACACTGGCAAGCATGTTTTGAAGGCTACCTCCGAACGGCCCCCGGCCGGATCACAGAAGACCAGAAAATGCAGGTCCTGCATTCGAGGGTAAGCCTGGAAATTTACCCTCTCATAGAAGACGCAGAGGATTTCCCGATGGCGCTCGCATTACTGAAGAGCATCTACGTTTGCCCCGTGAACCAGGTCTACGCGCGCTACCAACTCGCAACGAGACGGCAAAGTCCCGGAGAATCGCTAGAAGAATTCTACGCCGCGCTGCTAATTTTGGGACGGGGCTGCAGCTGCCCGCCGGTGAACGCGATCGAACACACGGAAATGCTAATTCGAGATGCGTTTGTGGCAGGTATGATCTCTCCCCAAATCCGCCAAAGACTTTTAGAAAGAGAGTCGTTAGGACTCTCAGAGGCACGGGCCCTTGCAGCTTCCCTAGATGTGGCCTCGCAAAACGCCCGCGCCTATGGCCCCGACCGCGCGGCAGCCCCTTGGGCTCCGTGGACCCCCGTCGCGACAAAACCCCCCCCCCCCCACAGGCTTGCGCGGTTAAAGCGCCAGACCATCCCGGGGGGGCCCGCTGCTATTTCTGCGGGCAAGCGAAACACCCCCGGCAGCGCTGCCCGGCCCGCGCAGCTAATTGTAAAAGCTGCGGCAAGAAGGGCCATTACGCGGCAGTGTGCCGGTCCCGGGGGGTCGCCGCAATCCCCAGAGAAGAACGAGCCCAGCATAGCCCAAATGCTCCCCAACCCCCCCCCCCCCAGCGCCCCATGCGCGACCCGCGGGCGCTGCCATTTTGGGTCCCGGCCACCACGAGGGGAGGATGGGCACTGCCATCTTGTGACTCCCCAGCCACGTGCGATTCATGGGGGCGGCCATTTTGTCCACCCCCGACCACGTGCGATCCATGGGGGCGGCCATTTTGTCCACCCCCGGCCGCGTGCGATTCATGGACGCCGCCATCTTGGATGACAACAAAGGACCCCAGCATCGACGGCTCCACGGGGTCCGAAGAAGACGCCACAAAACTACGACCACGACTGGCTTCGGTGACTCTGGATCAATCGTGGCCCCGGACGCTCCAGACGACGACAATAACGGTGCTGATCAACGGACACGAGACATCATGCTTGATCGACTCCGGGAGCACCGAAAGTTTCATTCACCCAGACACGGTAAGATGCTGTTTTCTGACCATCCATCCAAGTACGCAAAAGATTTCCCTAGCTGCAGGATCCCACTCCGTAGAGATCAAAGGGTTCTGCATTGCGAACCTAACGGTGCAAGGGAGGGAGTTTAAAAACTACAGGCTCTACGTCCTTCCCCAACTCTGCGCGCCCACATTACTGGGATTAGATTTCCAGTGTAACCTGCAGAGCCTAACATTTCAATTCGGCGGCCCAATACCCCCACTCACTATCTGCGGCCTCGCAACTCTCAAGGTTGAACCGCCGTCCTTGTTTGCAAACCTCACCCCGGATTGCAAACCCGTCGCCACTAGGAGCAGACGGTACAGCGCCCAGGACCGGATATTTATTCGGTCTGAAGTCCAGCGGTTGCTGAAGGAAGGCATAATCCAGGCCAGCAATAGTCCCTGGAGAGCCCAGGTGGTAGTAGTAAAGACCGGGGAGAAGCAAAGGATGGTCATAGACTATAGCCAGACCATCAACAGGTACACACAGCTAGATGCGTACCCTCTCCCCCGCATACCCGACATGGTAAATCGGATTGCCCAGTATAAGGTTTTCTCCACCGTGGACCTCAAGTCCGCCTACCACCAGCTCCCCATCCGCCCAGGTGACCGCAAGTACACAGCCTTCGAGGCAGACGGGCGTCTATACCACTTCCTAAGGGTCCCATTTGGTGTCACGAACGGGGTCTCGGTCTTCCAACGGGAGATGGACCGAATGGTTGACCAGCACGGGTTGCAAGCCACGTTCCCGTATCTTGACAACGTAACCATCTGTGGCCACGATCAGCAGGACCACGACGCCAACCTCCAAAAATTCCTCCAGACCGCTAACGCCTTGAACCTCACATACAACGAGGAAAAGTGCGTTTTTAGCACAAACCGGCTGGCCATCCTGGGATACGTAGTGCGCAATGGGATAATAGGCCCCGACCCCGAACGCATGCGCCCCCTTATGGAATTTCCCCTCCCCCACTGCTCCAAACCCCTGAAACGTTGCCTGGGGTTCTTTTCATATTACGCCCAGTGGGTCCCCCAGTACGCAGACAAGGCCCGCCCGCTAATACAGACCACTACCTTCCCCCTGTCGACAGAGGCGCGCCAGGCCTTCAGCCGCATCAAAGCGGATATCGCAAAGGCCACGATGCGCGCCATCGACGAGTCCCTCCCCTTCCAGGTCGAGAGCGACGCATCCGACGTAGCTCTGGCGGCCACCCTTAACCAAGCGGGCAGACCCGTGGCCTTTTTCTCCCGAACCCTCCACGCCTCAGAAATCCGCCACTCCTCAGTGGAAAAGGAAGCCCAAGCCATAGTGGAAGCTGTGCGACATTGGAGGCATTACCTGGCCGGCAGGAGATTCACTCTCCTCACCGACCAACGGTCGGTAGCCTTCATGTTCGATAATGCACAGCGGGGCAAAATTAAAAATGACAAGATCTTAAGGTGGAGGATCGAGCTCTCCACCTTCAACTACGAGATCTTGTACCGTCCCGGAAATCTGAACGAGCCGTCCGATGCCCTATCCCGCGGCACATGTGCCAACGCACAAATAGACCGTCTCCAAGCCCTCCACAAGGACCTCTGCCACCCGGGGGTCACTCGGTTCTACCATTTCATAAAGTCCCGCAACCTCTCCTACTCTGTGGAGGAGGTCCGTACAGTCACCAGGAACTGCCACATCTGCGCAGAGTGCAAACCGCACTTTTTCAGGCCGGATAGAGCCCACCTGATCAAGGCTTCTCGCCCCTTTGAACGCCTCAGTCTGGATTTCAAAGGGCCCCTCCCCTCCACCGACCGCAACGCATACTTCCTGAACGTGGTGGATGAGTACTCTCGTTTCCCCTTCGCCATCCCCTGCCCCGACATGACAGCGGCCACAGTCATTAAAGCCCTTGGCACCATATTCACACTGTTCGGTTGCCCCGCATATATCCATAGCGACAGGGGGTCCTCCTTCATGAGTGACGAGCTGCGCCAGTTCCTGCTCAGCAAGGGCATAGCCTCGAGCAGGACGACCAGCTACAACCCCCGGGGGAACGGGCAAGTAGAGAGGGAGAACGGCACGGTCTGGAAGACCGTCCTGCTGGCCCTACGGTCCAGGGATCTCCCAGTTTCCCGGTGGCAGGAGGTACTCCCGGATGCTCTCCACTTCATCCGGTCGCTGCTGTGTACCACCACTAACCAAACGCCTCATGAGCGCCTCCTTGTTTTCCCCAGGAAGTCCTCCGGAACGTCGCTGCCGACCTGGCTGGCGGCCCCAGGACCCATCTTGCTCCGGAAACATGTGTGGGCGCACAAATCGGACCCGTTGGTCGAGAGGGTTCACCTTCTCCACGCGAACTCGCAGTACGACGTGGCGTACCCCGACGGCCGACAGGACACTGTCTCCCTGCGGGACCTGGCGCCCGCCGGCAACACACACACCCCCCCGACACCGATCATCCCCTCCCTACCACCGGCGCACCCCGCGACCGCCCCCTTCCCGGGAGGATCGGTCCTCCTCCCGTGCCCACCCAGGAGTGAAACAGGAACGAACACCGAAATGCTCCCGAAGACGACAACGCCTGAACAAGCACCAGCACCACCACCGGGGCTGAGGCGATCGACGAGGAAGACCAGACCGCCCGCTCGACTCGTGGCATCGGCGTGACACCAAGAATGTTGTTGGACTGTAACAAAAAAAAATGTTCTCTTACTAATATTGTAAATAGTTTCACAAACCTTGTACATAGCCCTGTGTAGGGCTAAAACTGTCGTAACATGCCCGAAATTTTCCTCCCAGGACCAGCCTTGTAAACCCCTACCACCATGCGAACGACCACCCCGCCGGGTTCCTTTTTAACAAGGGGTGAATGTGGTGGTATGTATTAGGGGTCATGTGGGACTGTGAAGCCGTGATGCTATTGGCTGACAGATCCCGGGTCCTGGTTGGCTGTTGACTCCTGGCTCCGCCCTGAAGGCGGAGTATAAGAACCCGAGCTTCTCCCCGCCGCTTCATTCTGTTGCTGAACTGCTGGGGACAAGTCTCGCTTAATAAAGCCTCATTGACTTCATCACTATTCGTCTCTCTCGTAAGTCATTGTGCGCTACAATCCTAATTTACCACCAAATTATCATATACACATTGTGATGAACGGTTACGGTATTACTGTACTCTTATCATCATGTAAGGTGATGTCTCCTTTAAGACCGGGCTTGGAACCCTGGGGGACTCCGCCTCCAGCTCCTCCCACCTGGGAGCCGTATATAAGGGGCAGCCTTGTGGACGGTACCCAGTTAGCACCCGTCTCGGCACCAGGCTAGTTCTTAGCTTATTAAAACCTTCTTTACCGTTTTACTCTCTCGCGTCGTTATTGCGGGTATAACACACATAAAGAAAGTACGGACTGAAATCTTATAAAAACTTAAATCATGAACAGTTTTGCTTCATGTTCAACTACTTTCTTTGAACTGCATTATTATATTTGTTTCCAGAAACTAGTTTCATACACCATTAAATTGAATTAAAACGTTCTGAAGAAAATGTGAACCTGGTTTCTCTCTACATGGATGCTGCCTGGCCTGCTGAGTTTTCCCAACATTTTCTGTATTTATATCATATACCGTTACACTGTCATAAAGAAACTCAGCAAACCTTGCAGCATGCATCTACTCTACCCAAGTGCCATTGGGACAAGGTGATATCAGACCTATCTCACCATTTCTCATGATATCAATGAGCTCCAGAAATTGCTCTGCATCAAACTGCCAAGAACGGGAACCCTCAGTAACAGTTCGGCATTGCATTTTCCAATTTCATATGCTTCCTGTTTGGAAAGAAGTACCTCAAGTTGAATGGAGTGAGGGAAAGGAAGTGGAGCTGGATCTGAAATAACAATAAGGTGCATCAGACCTTTAGAGTTGCTCGATCATTGTTCAGCATGTGGTCCAGTTATTTCATGGTAGCACAATGGTTAGCACTGTTGCTTCAGAGTACCAGGGTCCCGGGGTTTGATTCCCACTTGGGTCACAGTCTGTGCGGAGTCTGCATGTTCTCCCCGTGTCTGCGTGGGTTTCCTCCGGGTGCTCCGGTTTCCGCCCACAAGTTCCAAAAGACGTGCTTGTTCGGTGAATTGGACATTCTGAATTCTCGCTCAGTGTACCCTAACAGGCGCCGGAATGTGGCGACTAGGGGATTTTCACAGTAACTTCATTGCAGTGTTAATGTAAGCCCACTTGTGACACTAATAAAGATTATTATTATTTAGGGGCAGCACGGTGGCACAGTGGTTATCAATGCTGCCTCACGGCGCCGAGGTCCCAGGTTCGATCCCGGCCTTGGGTCACCGTCCGTGTGGAGTTTGCCCATTCTCCCCGTGTTTGCGTGGGTTTCGCCCCCACAACCCAAAGATGTGCAGGGTAGGTGGATTGGCCATGCTAAATTGCCCCTTAATTGGAAAAAATGAATTGGGTACTCTAAAATTTGAGAAAAAAAATTATTATTATCATTTAGAGTCTATATATGACAATAATTCATTGAAAGGTTTACATGTTTCATGTTAAGAAAATCATGTGTAATGAAATATTTTAAAAATTGAATCTACAAGTTATTTGTGCATTGTACAAAAATGATCATATAATGGTCGCATTATCTTTTTTTTAATAAATGTTTTTATTCAATAATTCCATAATTTTTTACAAAACACTACAATATAAATTATAATGCAAAGAAGGCAAAACACTGTGCCAACAAAACAACTTAACCCCTAACCACCTAAAAATTTAATAAACAAAAACAAAGCAATCCGCCCCTTACGAATAAAATGAAATCCCCCCCCGCCCCCCACACCCCTCTCCGGGTTGTTGCTGCTGCTGACCTCCACCTAACGCTCCGCGAGAAAGTCAAGGAACGGTTGCCACAGCCTGGAGAACCCCTGCACAGACCCTCGCAAGGCAAACTTTATCTTCTCCAACCTGAGAAACCCCGTCATGTCATTGACCTCCACGCTGGAGGGTTTCGCGTCCATCGACATTAACAAGAGCCTTCTCCGGGCTACCAAGGAGGCAAAGGCCAGGACTCCAGCCTCTTTCGACTCCTGCATTCCCGGATCGTCCGATACCCCAAATATCGCTATCCCCCAGCTCGGTTTCACCCAAGTGTCCAAGACCTTGGACATAGCCTTTGCAAAGACCTTCCAAAATTCCGTAAGTGCCGGGCATGTCCAGAACATATGGGCATGGTTTGCTGGGCTCCCTGAACACCTCACGCAACTGTTGTCTACCCCAAAAAACCTACTCATTCTCGCCCTTGTCATATGCGCCTGGTGCACCACTTTAAACTGAATCAGGCTATGCCTGGCGCAAGATGAGGAGGAATCGACCCTGCCCAGGGCACCAGCCCACAGACCCTCATCCAGCACCTCCCCCAGCTCCTCCTCCCACTTACCCTTCAGTTCTTCCACCGAGGCTTCCTCTGCCTCCTACAGCTCCTGGTATATGTCCAATACTTTGCCATCCCCCACCCACACGCCCGAGACCACCCTGTCCTGTATCCTCCGGGCAGGCAGCAGCGGAAATTCCCCCACCTATTTTTTCACAAATGCCCGAACCTGCATGTACCTAAAGGTGTTCCCCGGGAGTAGCCCAGATTTCTCCTCCAGCACTCTCAGACTGGCAAAAGTCCCATCGATAAACAAATCCCCATCCTTCTGATTCTCGCCCTGTGCCAGTCTAGGAACCCACCCTCTATCCTACCTGGAACGAACCTGTGGTTGTTCCGTATCGGGGTCCAAACTGAGGCCCCTACCTCCCCCCTATTCCGTCTCCACTGCCCCCAAATCCTCAGCGTCGCTGCCACCACCGGGCTCGTGGTATACCCCGTCGGCGGAAGCGGCAACGGTGCCGTCACCAGTGCCCCCAAACGAGTATCTATACAGGGCGCCGCCTCCAACCGTTCCCATGCCGCCCCCTCTCCCTCCATTCCCCATTTCTAAATCATCGACACATTCGCTGCCCAGTAATACCTGCACAGGTTCGGCAGCGCCAACCCACCCCCCACCCCGACTGCGTTCCAAAATCAGTCTCTTAACCAGCGGGGTCCTATTTGCCCACACAAATCCCGTGATACTCCTATTTACCCACTTGAAAAAGGACTTGGGGATGAAAATGGTCACATTATCAAGCGATCGTCTTGTATTGTCTTCACTCAGAGTAATACATTCAAAGCATTTAAAAGAGCAGAGTTTAGAAATTACTATTGGTGAGATTAGCTGATAGAACATAGAACATACAGTGCAGAAAGAGGCTCATCGAGTCTGCACCAACCCACTTTAGCCCTCACTTCCACCCTATCCCCGTAATCCAATATTCCCTCCTAAACTTTTTTTTTGGTCACTAAGGGAAGTTTAGCATGGCCAATCCACCTAACGTGCCAAGTAGGGTTGGACTGTGGGAAGCAGTTAATGGCAAGTTGCACGTTTTCCAGCTAATGTCACCAACTGTTATTTAATGACTTAGATAATTAGATTAACCATGGTAGTGGGGTTAATTGAGACTTCAGGGGTGGTTGCTCTTTGCAAGTTGTTCCAGGGTTAAGAGCCATGGCCAACAGCAGAACCAGTGCATTTTTGGTGGTGATGTCAAAAGAGACAGAACCTTGCCGGACAATGATTTTATAGGCAGAGGAACCTTCGGAACTTTATTTGCAAGTTTCCTGCTTTATTTAGTTGAGACTTACCATACAGAGCAACAGTTATGATCAGATTTGCTTAATTTGACTGGTATTGCATAGATCAAAGCCATAACACAAAATAAAGAACACAGTACACTCCTCATATCTCACTTGACTTTAATTTCTTGTACTGTATAATCCACTTTACAGGCTTTTCCTGTCTGACAGCCTCATAGTTATCAAAGCCTCCCCTGTCAAGTCTCTTCTTAAGCTCTCAGGACTAATGACTGCACAAATGATATGTGTTGAGTTTACTGAAGATAAAAGAAAAATTGAATTTGCACTTAACCAAATCGAATCTCAGGCCTCTCCTTTTTAATATGATGTGGATATTCACACCGCGGTGACAAAGTGGTAAGCTTTGCCTCACAGCGCCAGGGACCCAGGTTTGATTCCAGCCTTGGGTGACTGTCTGTGTGAAGTTTGCACATTCTCCTTGTGTCTTCGTGGGTTTCCTCCACCTCCTCCGATTTCCTCCTACAGCCCAAAGATGAGCAGGTTAGGTGGATGGGCCATGCTAAATCGACCCTTAGTGTCCAAAGATGCGCAGGTTAGTTTATGGGGTTACAGGGATAGGGCTGGTTGGGCGGGGGAGTGGAACTTGGTAGGGTGCTCGTTCAGAGGGTCGGTGCTGACTCGATGGGCTGAATGGCCTTCTTCTGCACTGTAGGGATTCTATGATTCTATGCTATTCTTTAAAGCATAGCGTTTAAAGGAACTCTTTTGCCCAAATCCTTTTATCGGAAAAATGGTGAGAAGATTCTAAAATGATACCCTGGCTGCTAGGCAAATGAAAAGCAGCAAAAAAGTCTGCATTGACACTCCAAAAGAGTACCCTAACCAGGCCCACGCCTCCACCCTAGCCCCATAACTCCACCTAACCGTTGGATACTAAGGGGCAATTTAACATGGCCAATCCACCTAACCTGCACATCTTTGGTCTTTGGGAGAAAACTGAAGCACTCAGAGTAACCGGCGGCGGCACAGTGGTGAGCACTGCTGTCTGACAGCCCCAGTGACCCGGGTTCAAATCTGGACTTGGGTGACTGTCTGTGTGGAGTTTGTACGTTCTCCCTATGTCTGCGTGGGTTTGCTCCAGGTGCTCTAGTTTCCTTGATCCTTTATCCGTTTATTTCATTTGTATTTTCTATATCTTTCAACCACCCTTTTAAAATGGTGGCCCGATCAAGTTAAGCTCCCCAGTGATGGAAAAAGTTCTAAGGCCGTGATTTAACCAAAACGTTTCTAAGTGTGGTAGCGAGCGGAAACTGCCGCAAACTTCCCATCGTCGGCCTGGTGAGTCCGTTGCAGCCAGAAAAGTCCCATGGACTTCATGCTGCAAATGATTCACTGGGACCTTGCTCACCGGACCCCCTCACTAACAAGGGAGAGCAGCACTTAAACCGATCCTGCACAGTCAACCCCACACAGCTCGTAGTCATGCTGCCAGGAAGAACTGCCGCATGATTTGGCAATGTCAACCTGGGCAGATTACTGGATGTGGTAGAGACCAGACGGGTTACCTTATTCCGCCGAGAGTCTCAGAGGGTCAACCACAGGGCAGCCATTGCCACCTGGGAGGAAGTGGCAGCAGCTGTCAGCTCGGCGAGTGTGACCAGGAGGACTGGCACCCGGTGCCGCAAAGATCAACGACCTGCACTGGGCCGCACGGGTGAGTTGGCACCAGACCCCCACTCTCATAATTCCCACACCCCTCAAGCCCCCCACCCCCACCATGAACAACATGCGCGGCTAACAATGTTCCCTCTGTGTCCCCGCAGGAGACGTTGGCCCACAACAGGGGGGAGAGGACCCAGACAGGTGGCGGGGTGCCAGATATCAAAGTCCTCACCCCATACAAAGAGCGGGTCCTGAAGGTCACGGCATTGCTTGAGGACAGATCAGTAACCAATGTAGAGGTTGGCGTGTGGCACAGAGGTTAGGTTCCACTGGCCCCCACCCAGATGGCCTGTCACACATGAGCTGATGAAGATGCTTGGGTGCGATCTTGAGATCCTGAGAGGGATGTCAGTGACACTCCAGCTGGTCCATAGCCAATTAGAGGAATCCCAGAGGCTATGGGCACAGGAGATTGCACTGGCAATATGTGGCACTGAGGCCAACACTGCTAGGGTGGCGACCACAGTGGACAGCTTGGTGCACAATGTCAGCAGAATGAGCAGAGGTGACGGCCATGACTGAGCACCTCGACAGCGCGTCCCAGTCACTGGGGGATGTGACCCAGTACCAGGCGGACCTTGATGAGGCGCTGTGGGACATGTCCCAATCTCAGGTAGGCATTGCCAAGGCCCTCCAGAGAATGTCCGGTCGCCAGAGGAGGTCTCCCAGTCCCATGTGGGCATGGTTGAGGCGCTGCGGGACATGTCCCATTTTCAGGTGGGCATAGCCTAGGCACAGCAGAGCATGACCCGGTCACTGGGCGACATGTCCCAGTTGCAGGTGGGCATTGCTGGGGTGCCCCAGAACATGTGCCAGTCACTGAGGAACATTGCCAGGGCATCGACACAGTGCTGCAGACATTGGGGAGCCACCAGGGTTGGCAGATCCAGATGATTCAGGGCAGCTGGGGCTCAATCGAGCTCTCCTATCCCGAGGTGAACCCCAGACACCGCAAGTAACGTTACCTGGACCGGGCGCTGGTCTCCTCACCAGTGCACACACCCACCCTCTGGCCTCGGTAATGTCCCCGATGCTGGGGATCAGCCTCTGGGTGTTTGGATGTTGGCCGCTGCGTCCAGGGTGTTGCCACCCCCAGTGTTCAGGCACAGAGTCTGATTGGGATGCCAGGTAATGACCCCAACATGGCACCCGCAGGGATTCACTTGGGAGGTGGGAAGTGCTCACTTTTGTTTTAATAAATTTAGAGTAATCAATTATTTTCTTCCATCCACATGTTCTGGTCTTGCCCCAGACTTGCGGGGTACTGGACAGGCTTCTTCAAGGCAATGTCCAAAGTGGTGGGGATGAAGATGGAGCCATGCCCGAAAGTGGCGGTCTTCGGGGTACCAGACCAGCCAGATCTATTCCTGGGGAGGAGGGCAGACGCCCTTGCCTTTGCCTCCCTGATCGTCCGCCGTAGAATCCTGTTCAGCTGGCGGTTAGCAGCACCACCCAAAGCTGCAGACTGGCTGTCCGACCTCTCAGAATCTCTCCAAATGGAGAAAATCAAATTCGCCATCCGAGGATCAGACGACGGCTTCCACAGAACTTGGGAGCCATTCACCCAATTGTTCCGGGACCTGTTTGTGGCCAACGAACAAGCAGAAGAATAGCCAGGTAGCCAAGAATGAGGAGAAAGTTGCCAAGGCGGGAGAGGGAGGGAAAGACGGCGGGGGGGCACAGCTAAACCTAAGAGAAAAGAAAGGCGAACCACAGGAGAAGGGGAGGGAGGAAGGGGGCAGAAGGTGGGGGAGGGAGGGGAAGAGTGAGGAGACAGGGAACAACAGAGAGGAACCAGAGAGATGGGGGGGGAAGCAGGGGAATGATAGCCGGAAGGAGGACACGGGAAACGATAACAAACTTGCCAAATACAGGAACAGAGAGCAAGGAAAATCCGGGCGAAAGACGGAACGAATGGCTGAAGCGGAGGTGAGCGCGAGACGACAACGGCAGTGAAATCGGCCGGGAGAAGCAGGTAACAACACCAACACCAGATCCATTCTCGTACTGCCCTCTGTAATTGTTTCTCCGGCACACAAATGTATATCTACCTTATTAGCAATAGCATTCAGCTACATGGCTCGAGGCCTCTGCGGTCAGTGGGAGTTATGGACGGGTGTTGGTGCAGGCAGGGGCTGGGGTTGCCCCAGAACAGGACCACACGATCCAGGTATTGCCATGGTGGACCCTTGGGCTCTGAAACATCCATTTCCCCCCACCCCGCCAAACTGCCCCCGTCCAGCTCAGCCCATGGGCAGTCACCTCTCACGATGGCGGCGGGGCATGGGGTGGAGAGGAATGGGGGTGGGGCACTCATGCGTTGAGAGCTAGCTGAACTGGGGTCCCTGGCCCAAGTCCACCCTTAACGTCAGCCCATCCCCTTCCTGCCCCACCCCCCAATGTCCCCACTGCAGCCAGCCCAGCCTAACCCATCCCTCATACCTGTCTAACAGAGAACAAGTGTTTATCGTGAAACGGTGAACATATATATACAATTGTGCCCTCGTCCCTATCACTATACTGTGCTGCAACCGTGCCAACTTAACTGGTATTACTACCTTTCTGGCCTTACGGGACCTAACGATACGTCTAGGTGGATCTCCAGGCAGTACATATGGAGTGGAGGCGGCTTGCTGCACTTTCTGCCCAGTGACCTAGGTCCACATTGGTAGCCATCTTCTGGGGCGATCGGGCCTGGAGGTGCCCGGCTGCTGCTTGGGTGTCCAAGGTGGCGTGGTGCGGCATTGTTCTGCCCGCTGCCCATCATATGCGCTAGGGACAGGAGACGAGGGGTAGGGAGGGGGAGTCCAAGGCATTTTGGTGTTCCGGACCAGTGCTGCGGGGCATCTTGGGCTGTGGTTAGAGGGCTCTCATCACTGTCCAAGTCCTCTTCTTGCTGCTATCCACTTGGGGCTGGGGTTGTGGATTGGGCCAGGGGGCAACAGAAGTGCCCGCCTCATCGCCAGGTGATCCTACCAGGCAGAAGACATAACGTATGATTGGGGTGGTGCGTGGTGGTGGAGGGGTGTTGTGGGGGGTGGTGGAGGAGGGCAGATTTGGGGGTGCTAGGGGGGTGGGGGGGGGATGGTGTGTTCGGGGGTGGGGGTGGTGGAGGGGGGTGTTTGGGGGTGGTGCTGGAGGGGGGTTTCGGGATGGTGGGGGGGTTTGGGGTGGTGGTGTTGGAGGGGGGTTGGGGGTGGTGGAGGGGGGCTTTAGGGGTGGTGGTGGAGGGGGGTTTGGGGTGATGGTGGAGGGGGGATTGGGGTGGTGGTGAAGGGGGGTTTGGGGGTGGTGGTGGAGGGGAGGTTTGGGGGTGGTGGTGGAGGGGAGGTTTGGGGGTGGTGGAGGGGGGTTTGGGGGTGGTGGAGGGGGGGTTTGGGGGTGGTGGTGGAGGGGGGTTTGTGGGTGGTGGTGGAGGGGGGTTTGTGGGTGGTGGTGGAGGGGGGGTTTGGGGGCGGTGGAGGGGGGTTTGTGGGTGGTGGTGGAGGGGGGGTTTGGTGGTGGTGGTGGAGGGGTTTTTGGAGGTGGTGGAGGGGGAGTTTGGGGGTGGTGGTGGAGGGGGGGTTTGGTGGTGGTGGTGGAGGGGTTTTTGGAGGTGGTGGAGGGGGGGTTTGGGGGTGGTGGTGGAGGGGGGGTTTGGGGGTGGTGGTGGAGGGGGGGTTTGGGGGTGGTGGTGGAGGGGGGTTTGGAGGTGGTGGAGGGGGATTTGGGGGTGGTGGTGGAGGGGGTTTGGGGATGGTGGTGGAGGGGGGATTTGGGGGTGGTGGAGGGGGGTTTGTAGGCGGTGGTGGAGGGGGGTTTGGGGGTGGTGGCGGAGAGGGGTTTGGGGGTGTTGGTGAAGGGGGGTTTGGGGGTGGTGGTGGAGGGGGGATTGGGGTGGTGGTGGAGGGGGGTTTGGGGATGGTGGTGGAGGGAGTGTTTGGGGGTGGTGGCTGAGGGAGGGTTTGGGGGGTGGTGGAGGGGTGGTTTGGGGGTGGTGGAGGGGGGCTTGGGGGTGGTGGTGGAGGGGGTTTTGGGGGTGGTGGAGGGGGTTTTGGATGTGGTAGAAGGGGGGTTTGGGGTGGTGGTGGAGGGGGTTTTGGAGGTGGTGGTGGGGGTTTGGGTGTGCTGGTGGAGGGGGTTTGCAGATGGTGGTGGAGGGGGGGTTTGGGGGGGTGGTGGAGGGGGGTTTGGGGGTGGTGGAGGGGGGTTTGGGGTGGTGGAGGGGAGTTTGGGGGTGGTGGTGGAGGGGGGTTTGGGGATGGTGGTGGATGGGGGTTTGGGGGTGGTGTTGGAGGGGGGATTGTGGGTGGTGGTGGAGGGGGGATTGGGGGTGGTGATGGAGGGGGATTGGGGATGGGGATGGAGGGAGGTTTGGGGGGGTGGTGAAGGGGGTTTTGGGGGTGATGGTGGAGGGGGGTTTGGGGGTGGTGGTGGAGGGGGGGTTGGGGTGGTGGTGGAGGGTTTGGGGGTGGTGGTAAAGGGGGGGTTTGGGGGTGGTGGTGGAGGGAGGTTTGGGGGTGGTGGAGGGGGGTTTGGGGGTGGTGGTAGAGGGGGGTTTGTGGGTGGTGGCGGAGAGGGGTTTGGGGGTGGTGGTGGAGGGGAGATTGGGGGTGGTGGTGAAGGGGGGGTTTGGGGTGGTGGTGGAGGGGGGATTGGGGTGGTGGTGGAGGGCGGTTTGGGGGTGGTGGTGGAGGGGGGTTTGGGGGTGGTGGAGGGGGGTTTGGGGGTGGTGGTGGAGGGGGGTTTGGGGGGGTGGTGGAGTGGGGTTTGGGGGTGATGGTAGAGGGGGGTTTGGGGGTGGTGGTGGAGGGGCGTTTGGGGGTGGTGGTGGAAGGGGGTTTGGGGGTGGTGGTGGAAGGGGGTTTGGGGGTGGTGGTGGAAGGGGGTTTGGGGATGGTGGTGGAGGGAGTGTTTGAGGGTGGTGGTATCGGGGGCGTTTGAGGGTGGTGGAGGGGGGTTTTGGGGGTGGTGGAGTGTGGTTTGGGGTGGTGGAGGGGGGATTGGGGTGGTGGTGAAGGGGGGGTTTGGAGGTGGTGGTGGAGGGGGGTTTGGGGGCAGTGGAGGGGGGTTTGGGGGTGGTGGAGGTGGGTTTGGGGTGGTGGTGAAGGGGGTGTTTCACATGGTGACACATGTGCCATGGGGAACCGCAATGCAGTGGGGCCTCACTTGCTCGTCCAATTCCGGCCGCCACCTTGGTGACTGTCCTCTTTCCTGGCCCACCAACCAGGTCCAGTACCCGCCACTCTGCTGCAGTGAGGGGCCGCAGATCCGGCGGTCCCCCTCCTGTCTTTTCCCTCTCCCGGTGATTATGGGTCATCTTCTCCTGGGTGGATGGGGGACAGAAAACGCACAGTGTTAGACAGTCGGACCTATGCAGCACAGGGGATGGGCTGCATGTGCGCGCTGGCATGTGGTGCAGGGTTGGGGTTTAGTCACCCTCCCGGTAGGGGGTGGGGCGTTACCGGTGTGTGGGACGGGGCTTAGTGCCAGGAGCACGGTGCTGCTTACTCACCCTGGCCGCCCTGTGGAGGTCATACAGTTTTCTATAACACTACAGTGCGGCTCTGGCAGTGGGGCCCACGGCGCACACGACCTCTGCTACCTGCGCCCAGGCCCCCTGTCTGGCGGCGGGTGGCAACCTCCTTCCCACCCCGGGGTAGAGGGTGGCCCGCCTCTCCTCTATGGCATCTAGCAGATTCGCGAGCTCAGCGTCCGCGAACCGGGGTGCCGCTATTCGTGCTGCCATCTTGTTGGTTGGAATGAGTGTGTGGCGAGTGGAGTGCTTATTTGTAGCTGCAGCCTGTCAGCTTCTTGAGTGTCAATCCCGACCCCGGCGAATACAACACCGTTTCTCATTGGAATCGATCGTGTTCCTCATGGAGCCGGTGCTAGCCCATTAATGTTTGATGAATTGCTCCGTGAGCGCCACCCATTTTGCTGTCGTGGAAGTCCACCGATTCTGTCCCAGCATTCAGCACTTAGTTTCTGAATCAGAGAATCCCGCTCCAGATATTTTAGCTAAAATCTAACGTTACATGCTTTGGGACAAGTGGGCTTGGAATTGACTGCGCACTAGCTCAGGGTGTTGTGTCAGAAGTAAATGCAGAACATCGATTGTTCTTTTCAAAACTCTCAACTTCTTATGGAGATTTGTATTTCAATATTCTAACCTAGACATCTGTCGGGCGGGATTCACAGGCCTCTCGGGCACGTGCTTCCCGACGACAGGAGGCACGCTCCACTCGGTGGCGGCGGGATTCTCTGCTCCCGCCGCTGTCAGTGGGAATTTCCATTGAAGACATCTCACTCTGCCGGGAAACCCACGATGCCGGCAGGACCAGAGATCCCGCCACCAGAGAACAGCCCGAGAATTCTAACCTTAATGCCTGATGGAAGTCAAAGTCCCAAGTTGCAACTTTAATACTAGCCCCAATTCTAGCATGACTCCAAATCCTCTAATTTCCCAGAACTCGAGGGGAATTACTAATGGACAACAAATGCTTCCCGAGCCAGTGAAGCTCACGGCTCAAGAATATATAAAAACAAAAGTGTGCAAGGACAGGCTAATGTTTCCACTCTTGAGCAACACTATCTGGAGTAAAGGGTTGGACTGAATGACAAAATAGGGGGCGCGATTCTTCACAAAGATTTCTAAGTGTGATAGCCAGCGAGGCCGGCAATGCTATTCAAAGTTAATTGGTCCACTTAACGAGGTCCCACGGCTTCTCACCACAAATGAAGGCTCGCCAGCTGATTCGCCGGCACCGCGCTCGGCAGCCCCCCCCGCTAACAAGGTTGAGCGGCACTTAAGCAGCTCTTGCTCAACCAACCCCAGCCTGCTTGCAACAATGGTGCCGAGGGAACCGGCCCCAAAATACAGGGATGCAGATCTGGCCAGGCTCCGAGATGCAGTGGAGAGCAGGAGGGAAGTTCTGTTCCCACGGAGGTTCCAGACAGTCAGTCACAGGGCAACCCGTGCTGCCTGGGACGAGGTGGAGGTGGCTGTGAGCGCTGGGGGTGTGACAGGAGGACTGGCTTCAGTACCGGAAAAAGGTCAACGACCTACACCATGCAGCACGAATGAGTCGACTTCAATGCCCCCCTCCCTCCCCCCCCACACGAGACCTTTCCACCTCAACGCGAGCATTCACCTCCCAACCCTCCATGTGACCCCCAACTCTCCCTCCACCTCCCTCTCCTTTTAACCCCCCAACCCTTCATACCACTGTGAACCATGCGGGTGGTTAACAATGCCTTCTCTAGGCAGCACAGTGGCGCTGTGGGTTAGCCCTGCTGCCTCACGGTGCCGAGGTCCCAGGAGCGACCCACACCGCTCCAGCTGCCGATACCGGCGTCAAATGGGCATCGCAGGTCTGCGCATGCACACTGCGACCGGCACAAATGCGTGCATGCGCGGTAGCTCCCTTCTCCGCGCCGGCCCCGACGCAACATGGCGTAGGGCTACAGGGGCCGGCGCGGAGCAAAAGAGGCCCCCACCACACACCACAAGAGGCCAGCCCGGTGATCGGTAGGCCCCGATCGCGGGCCAGGCCTTGGTGGAGGCTCCTCCTGGGATCGGCTCCCCCCCGCGCCCCCCCCCCCCACCACCACCAGGCCCCCCCCCGCAGGATGGAGGCCGAGGTCCCTCTGGGTAAGACCAGATGTGAATGGCGCCGGCGGGACTCGGGCTTTTTTGTGCGGCTACTCAGCCCATCTCGAGCAGAGAATCGCCAAGGCAAGAGCAGCAGACACATGGGAACACCACCACCTGACTTGGAAATATATTGCCCTTGCTTCACTGTTGCTGTGTCAAAATTCTTGAACACCCTCCCTAACAGCACTGGGTGTACCTACATTACATGGGTTGCAGTGCTTCAAGAAGACAGCTCACCACCACCTTCTCAAGGGCAATTAGGATTGGGCAATAAATGCCAGTGATTCCTTGAATGAATAAAGATATTCATTTAATCCCTTATTAAAGGTTTCATTATTTAATGGAGTGAGTGGTTAGGGTCTGGAATGCACGCTCTGAGAGCGTGGTGACGACAGATTCAACCTTAACTTCCAAAAGGCAATTGGATTAATAGCTGAAGAGGACAATACTTGCAAGGCTTCAGGGAAACGTCAAGGGAGAGGGACTGAGTTAGACTTGCAGAGAGCAGCACTGAAGTGAATGGCCTTCTTCTTCGATAACCATTTTGTTTCTACAAATGACTTTCTTTCCTTGCTGTTGAAGATAAGGTTCCATTCTGATGTGCCCAGTCTTACTGCCCAACTTCAGACCTGGATTATCAACCTGGCTGAATGCGGGAAGGTGAAATCTTCTGCAATGTCTGATGGCTCCTGTATTCCTGAGGGACCCTTTGAAGGACGCCCGGCTAGGTTTGGATAGTGGCCGCATGGAAGAAAGGGAGGCGGCGGCATAGTGGTATTGTCACCGGACTAGTAATCCAGAGACCGAGGGCAATGCTCAGGTTCAAATCCCACCGTGTAAAACCCCATCTTGTTCCCTAATGTCCTTTAGAAAGGGAATCTGCCAACCTTACCTCGTCTAGCATACATGTTGCTCCTAAATGGCCCAGCGAGTCATCTTTGACTGGAAATTAGGGACAAGAAATAAATGCTGGCCCAGCCAGTGATGCCCACATCCTGTCGATGAATATAAAAAAAATCTATCTTAATTCGTTACCGATGGGCAGCTCAGGAGGTTAAATAGGTTGGGTAGACAAAAGGTCATGAAAAGGTAATGGCTCCTTTAGTTCATAGCAGGGAGTGGGGGAGTCCAGATTGAAACGCTTTGTAAATTATACAATTAGTTGCTGAATGAATTCGGTGACATCAAAATGAATGTGAAACTCTCGATGAAAGTAACTCTATCAGAGCACTTTATGTCCTGTGAAATACTGTGCAGAATAACAGTGTTTTGGTTTGTGCTGCTGCTCAATCCAGACTTATGTATGGTTTATTTTGGAAAGACACTGAGTCATTAAAGACAGAAAACCGAGTGGGGCATTATGAAACGATCTTATCTGTACTAAAAATAGGTGCAGCCCAATGATATGGTGCATTGAAGCTGTGAACAGAGGTAACATGCATCAGAATTACCAAGGAAACGGCATTTCAATCTGTCAAACATGAGAAACTATCAATCCATCACCACAACATATCCCAGAGCTGTTGTATGTGTTATATCATACACCTGCCTTTGACTGCAGCTCTGCTGTCTGATACCAGATACTATGTTTACTGTGGAAGATGTATTGGCCTTTAAAAGAAGTTACAATATTGTGTGAGAAATGCATTGCGTGGATAATGATCTGTTGAGAGATGTGCACCAATATTAATCATAAAACTATTTAACCCCTTCACACCAAAGACAACAAACAATGACCATCATGTTTCTCAGTGACTCAAACCAATAGCCTTTCCTAGTTCATGCATTCAAATAGCTGCAACTTTAATGCGCTCAGTAAGGTTTGCAGTCTATCGCTGATTAATTGAGACTTTTTATTTATTTGATGCTTCTTCCAGCTGATTATATTGTAGGGTCAATAGTGGGCTAACAGCGTTTGAGGTTTAAAATGAGTATCTACTTGTTGTGGTGGGTGATGTGAGTTAGGGGCCTTCTGGGAAGGAGAATTAAAAATCAACGAGTGTATGAATAGTTCGTAATCGATGTAAGTACAGAGTTCCCTTTTCAATCTTTACAGAAAAGATGCTTACAATTATGGAACATTTGCAGAAAGGATTTTTTGTATCACAGGGCAGAGGATTGAAAAGAAGTGGAGGGGATTTTCCACCCTCGTTTTCGGTCGGGGAAAAAGCCAGGGCCGGAAGGGGAGTGAAGATTCTAACGATAGACCCCAAACAGCTTTTACGCCGCCAGGATTTCCCATTCAGATTGGCCCCATCAATGGCCAAATGGGGCTCCCGTCATGAAAGGTCGGGAGCCCCATCACCACACATCTCATTGGCTGGCCTCCCCACAGTATTATTCCCACAACTCTGTCAAATCTCCTCTCATCCTCGATAAGGATGTGGTGAGCCACGTATGGCTGTTGTATATATTATTGTATTTACTCACTGTTACTGTTGTTGTGTTGATGTTGTTGGCTCCGCCTGTGGCTCCGCCCCTCTGAGAAGGTATATAGTCCATTGATCCGGGACAGCCTCTCAGTGCGGGAGAAGCTACTGGTGGACACATTCTAGCTGATTAAAAGCACAGTTCTTGTTAACTACCGTTTCGACTGGATTGATTTGTATCAAAGGAAAACAGCCCCAGCTTTTCCAATCTATCCGTACAATAGAGGTCCCTCTCATCCCTGGTCCCTCTGCTCCTGCATCCTTTTTAGAATTGTATCCTTTATTCTTTATTGCCTCTCTTTTATATATTATTGTACTTCCTCCCAAGATATGCCACTTCACACTTCTTTGCAGTAAATTTCATCTCGCTCTTGTTCGCCCATTCTGCCAGACTGTCTATGCCCTCTTGAAGTTGATTATTATTCTTTTCACAGTTTACAATGCTTCCAAGTTTTGTGTCATCTGAAAATATTGAGATGTGCCCTGTAAACCCAAATCTGGGGCATGAATATAGATCAAGAAAAGCAGTGGCCCTAATATTGAACCCTGGGGAACCTCACTCTATATCTTTCTCTTGTTCAAAAAACAACTGTTCACCACTACTCTCTATTTCGTCACTTAGCCAACTTTGCACAAATGCTGCCATTTTCTCTTTTACCCCATGGGCTTTCCATTTGCTATGTCTGTTAGGTGGCACTTTACCACACGCCTATGTACACTACATCAACCGCATTGCCCTCATCAGCCTCTCTGTTACCTCATCAAAAGACTCAATCAAGTTAGTTAAACATGAATTGTTTTTTGTTACCAAATCCTTGCTGGCTTTCTTTAATCAATCCATATTTATCCAAGTGACTGTTAATTTGTCCTGATATATAGTGCATTTTGTGACTTTAGGATGTCTCAAAGAGCTTTACAGCTAATTAAATACTTAGACACCGTTTTGAGTACTTATATGTTCTATGTGTTTGTCATGAGTTTTGAGTACAAGGATAAATTAAAGAGTATTACATAATGTGGCTGCCAGGGAATTCTAAATTTGCTATTAATTTAAATGTTCCAATAGAAAAAAATACATACATTTAATAAGAATTATCCCGTGTATTGTAAGAGCATTGTATTATAGAGTATTAACAGGCTGTGTCATAAACCTTGAATTAGTATGGCATTATTTTTTAAAATAAATTTAGAGTACCCAATTAATTTTTTCCAAGGGGCAATTTAGAGAGGCTTATCCACCTTCCCTGCACATCTTTGGGTTGTGAGGGCGAAACCCACGCAAACACGGAGTGAATGTGTAAACTCCACACACACACAGTGACCCAGAGCCGGGATCGAACCTGGGACCTCGGCACCGTGAGACAGCAGTGCTAACCACTGCGCCACCGTGCTGTCCTATTAAGGGGCAATTTAGCGTGGCCAATCCACCTACCTTGCACATCTTTGGGTTGTGGGGGCAATATGGCATTATTAATTCCAGGTTTTTAATGCCACCGACTGAAATGTTTTCCTTGTACTCAAAGCTTTAATGAATACTGATTGGTTTGGCTACATGTATGATGGGAAACAGGTCTCACCGTTCCTGTTGATCTTTCAGTATACGTGCCATTGCTCTTTTAATGTAACCAGGAGAACTCACCAGGTAACAAAGTACAACAATGTTGCTAGTGCCGTTCTGCAGGTGAACTTTACACCGTCTTCCTTGGGAGAATGAGTTGATGACTACAGCATCAATCAGCCACAGCAAAGCAGGCCTGCACAGGCATTCTGTGCTTCTCAAACAAAACAACAAGGGTCGCAGCTAATGTAGGTCTATTGACTATACTTTTGAATCCTTTGAAATGTCAGTGGATGCACCCCTAGTGATTGAAGGTGCGTTCTTGACAGTGACAAAGCAGCTCTCCCGAGAATGTACCAGGACAAGGCCACTTGGCCCATAAAGAGCAACTTTGTGATTGCACAAAATGCCCAACTCATTTTATTTCCAGATGACAGTAACCAAATAAAAGCAAGACTTCAAGATCTGTATTTCCTGTGGTGGCTCAAGACAATATTCGGGAAATTTCCAGTATAACTGAACAAGAGTTTATTGGTAATAAGTAAAGGTAAATTGTACACAGGCACAGAGTCACTAAACGAGTCCTCACTGTCATAATATACACACAGGTATATGATGGTGCACAGACAGGCAGTGATTGACACACAGGATGACCAGTGAACACACAGAACACAGCAGCCAATCACCAGACAGGACACGACCACTATAAAGCCAGAGGGCACTAGTTTTCCCGCTCTCTTGGGATCCAGCCTCTGAGACAGTCAGAGCCCGTGAGCAGCAACTAGAACAAGCACCATGTGGTAGCAAGATAGTCTGGTCAGGTTAGCCTCAGGTCTCCAGTCAAGTCAGCATAGTGTCAACCCATAGTTAAAGTATGTATGATAGTTAAGAGTTCAATAAAATTGAGTTAAGCAGCTCACCCTCACCATCGCCATCAAAACCTGCATCCTCCACAAGCACGCTAACAACAGGTTCTCCCATATCAAGGCGGCAGAGATGGCGCGGCAAGGCCCCCACGATGCGGAGCGGGCGCAGGCCGTAAAACAGCTCCAGGGCCTGAGTCTGGATGAGGGCGGCCATTTTGCACGCTTTTCCCGGGCTCCTGCGCATGCGCGCCACAACCAAGGGGATGGCGAGGCCAACAACCGAACTGCGCAGTACACACATCGTTCGACAGCACCGCGCATGCGCGATGGCGCACGGAGCGTCCTGACATCGGCGCCATGACATGCAATAACTGTGGCTCCACCCATTTAAAGCGGCAATGTCCCGCGAAATCTCGACACTGTCTCCAGTGCAACAAGCTTTGCCACTACGCAGCCCTGTGCAGATCTGCTCAACTGCCCAATACACAGCGATCCCAGTTGCAGCGCAGGAACGTCCGGTCAGTACAGCAACCATTTGCAGACTCCAACTCCGACATGGTTCCAGATTCCGACACAGAGGGCCTCACATCCCCATTCCGGGTGGGCATCATCACCAAGCATACGATGCTTTCAGCGAAGAAGGTGAAACAACTCCCAGTGATGAGCATTGATCCGGACGACGAGTGGTGTGCCACCCTTACGGTCAACAAGGCTCGCATACGCTTCAGGCTGGACACCGGCGCTTCAGCGAACCTCATTTCAAAGTCTGACCTTGACACCATCCGCCTCAAGCCAAGCATTCTTCAACCGGCCTGCCAGCTCCTCGACTACAATGGCAATGCCATTGCTGCCAGTGGCTCATGCCAGCTTGCGGAATCCCATCGTTCTTCAGAAGCAACCCTGCGTTTTGAAATTGTAGGAACCAACAGAGCTTCTCTGCTTGGTGGTCGGGCCTGCAAAATCCTGAATCTTGTCCAGCGGGTTCACACCATGTCGTCCGCAGAGGCAACGGCCTCGCCAGATGTCAACTTCCAAGCCCAATTAGATGACATCATAGCACAATACCACAGCATCTTCGAAGGTATGGGTACACTACCTTACCGATACAAGATACTGCTGAAGCCGAAAGCTACACCTGTGGTCCATGCACCGCGTCGGGTGCCGGCACCCCTCAAAGACCGCCTCAAGCAGCAGCTGCAAGACCTCCAGGACCAGGGCGTCATTTCTAAGGTCACTGAGCCCACAGACTGGGCTCCAGTTAGCTCCATGGTCTGTGTCAAAAAACCGTCAGGGGAACTTCGCATTTGTATCGACCCCAAAGATTTGAACAGTAACATCATGAGGGAACACTACCCTATACCTAACCGAGAAGAGCTCACCAGCGAAATGGCTCACGCCAAGCTTTTCACGAAGCTGGATGCCTCCAAGGGGTTTTGGCAAATAGAGCTGGACGCGTCCAGTCGAAAGTTGTGTACATTTAACACCCCGTTCGGTCGCTACTGTTACAACCGGATGCCCTTTGGCATCATCTCCGACTCGGAGGTTTTCCACCGCATAATGGAGCAAATGATGGAGGGCATCGAGGGGGTGCGAGTGTACGTCGATGATATTATTATCTGGTCCACAACTCCTCAGGAGCACATCGATCGCCTCAAGCGAGTGTTCCACAGGATCCACGAGCATGGCCTCCAACTCAATAGAGCCAAATGCTCGTTCGGTCAAGCAGAAATAAAGTTCCTTGGCAACCATATTTCGCAGTTCGGTGTGCAGCCAGACGCAGATAAGGTGTCGGCGATCAACGCCATGAAGACCCCGGAGGACAAGAAGGCGGTCCTCCGCTTCCTAGGGATGGTCAATTTCCTTGGGAAGTTTATCCCCAACCTTGCATCACACACCACAGCTCTCCGTAATCTTGTCAAAAAAACTACGGACTTCCAGTGGCTCCCCGCTCATGAGCAAGAGTGGCGTGAGCTCAGGGTGAAACTCACCAAGGCCCCGTTACTGATGTTTTTCGACTCCGCCAAGGAGACAAAGATCTCCACCGCCGCGAGCCAGGCTGGCATTGGGGCAGTACTCCTCCAGCAGGACGAATCCTTCTCCTGGGCCCCAGTCACATATGCCTCTAGAGCCATGACCCCTACTGAACAACGATATGCTCAGATTGAAAAAGAATGCCTGAGCCTCCTCACAGGGATTGACAAATTCCATGATTACGTGTATGGACTCCCCAAATTCACGGTCGAGACAGACCACAGGCCATTGGCTCACATCATCCAAAAAGACCTCAATGATATGACGCCACGGCTACAACGTATCCTCCCCAAACTCCGCTGCTACGATTGCGACCTGGTCTACACCCCGGGCAAAGAGCTCATTGTGGCCGACGCACTCTCTAGCTCCATCACCAAGACGCGTGAGCAGTCGGACTTTGTCTGTCAGATAGACGCTCAGGTGAAGTTTTGTGCATCCAACTTTCCGGCCACTGATGAAAGGGTTGTGCAAATTCATCAGGAGATGGCCAGGGATCCTTTACTCCAGCGGGTAATGCGACATCTCACGGATGGTTGGCAAAAGGGACAGTGCCCCCAGTTTTATAATATAAAGGACGATCTAGCGGTAGTGGACGGCATATTAATGAAGCTGGACAGGAGAGTAATCCCACAGAGCTTGCGAGAGCTAGTCCTCGGCCAAATCCATGAGGGTCACCTGGGGTCGAAAAGTGTCGCCGTCGAGCCTGAGAAGCGGTATATTGGCCAGGCATCAGTCAGGATATCGCCAACAGGATATCAATTGCCCAACGTGTCAAAGGTTCCAGCCGGCTCAGCCCAAAGAGACTCTACAGCCGCATGAACTGGTGTCCTCCCCATGGTCCAAAGTTGGTATTGACCTCTTTCATGCAAAGGGCCGAGACTATGTCCTCCTCGTGGACTACTTTTCCAACTACCCCAAGGTGGTCAGACTGACTGACCTCACTCAACAACAGTCATCAAGGCATGCAAACAGACTTGCCCATCATGGCATTCCACTTACAGTTATGACTGATAATGGCCCTTGTTTCTTCAGCCAGGAGTGGACGGCTTTTGCCCTGCGGTATAATTTTACGCACGTCACTTCAAGCCCCCACTACCCCCAGTCGAATGGGAAGGCTGAAAAGGGGGTCCACATTGTTAAAACACTGTTGTGCAAAGTTGCTGACTCGGGTTCGAATTTTAACCTGGTGCTGTTAGCCTACCGGGCGACTCCTTTGTCCGCTGGCCTGTCCCCTGCACAGCTGCTAATGAACCGCACACTACGGACGATGGTGCCGGCTATCCACGTCCCGGACCTTGACAATTTTCTGGTCCTGCAGAGGATGCAACAGTCTCGGGATCAATGCAAGTCGGTGTACGACGCCCACGCCACAGATCTCCCTGCTCTGGCTCCTGCTGACCGAGTTCGTGTTCAGCTACCTGACGGTGCCTGGTCTGCCGCGGCTGTGGTGGTTAAGCAAGTGGCCCCGAGATCGTTCCTCGTTCGCATGCATGATGGCTCCTTTCTTCGACGTAATAGGCGGCACTGCGGCTACTTCCACGCCCGCCACCTGAACGTGATGTCCCGCCTCGCCTGCTGGTTCCTCAGGACGCGCCCTTCTACGAGGCCACCGATCTGCCAGTTCTTTTACCGACCTCTACATTGGAGGCAGTACCGACCTCTACATTGGAGGCAGTTCCTCCCGTTCAAGTGCAGGCAGCCCCTGACCCACCCTTGAGGCGGTCAACCAGAACTCGTCGTCCGCCACAGAGACTGAATTTATCGACTGAATGTTGCATTACCTTGTGATCCGTTTACACATCTGTACATATTGTTTCTTTCTAATTTGTTATCTGCCCTCTATCTGCACTAGACACCTTCCCATGTGAATACGTTAACATACTTTGTATATAGTCAAGCTCCTGTTCACAAACACACTCACTATTTATTGACCTACACACATTTTTTTAAATAAGTAAAAAAAAAAAGGGGAGATGTCATAATACACACACAGGTATATGATGGTGCACAGACAGGCAGTGATTGACACACAGGATGACCAATGAACACACAGAACACAGCAGCCAATCACCAGACAAGACACGACCACTATAAAGCCAGAGGGCACTAGTTTTCCCGTTTTATTGGGATCCAGCCTCTGAGACAGTCAGAGCCCGTGAGCAGCAACTAGAACATACACCATGTAGTCGTAAGATAGTCTGGTCAGGTTAGCCTCAGGTCTCCAGTCAAGTCAGCATAGTGTCAACCCATAGTCAAAGTATGTGTGATAGTTAAGAGTTCAATAAAATCGAGTTGCATTTCTTCAAGTGTTGGAAGCCTGTCTCTCTCACTGCTGCAGTAAACGCAGTCCTCGCAGGCCCGGCATACCCAACACATCACTCACTCTCTGGCTCCCGGGCCTAATCTGCCTGAGACCCCACTCCCAGGGCCTCATGCATTTTCCCCATTGGTTAGGGTTCGCGCGCTCCCGCATGATAGGCCCCCATCCAGTCACGTGGACTACGAGGGCTTACCCCTGAAAGGGGCTGCTCTACCACATCTCCTAAACTCTTCCATTCTTTCTCCCCTTGCCTGTCCCCACAAACCACAGTAACCTAGCACAGCTCCAGGATCAATCTAATATTCCAATCTACGTTATTCAAATTGGACTACATTCAATAGCTAGCATTTCCATGGTTGCTATGGTTCCATATCATATTTGAATCTATACTTATCCTTATGCTCATCCATTTTCTTTTCAACAGGCATTCAGCCAGCTCATTTTTTAATTGAGCTGATTGACAAAGCATCATATAGTTTCAGGACTCTGGCAGAACTCACTTTTTCTGCAAACTGTACCAAAATGTTTTAACACAGTTTATGACTGCATTATATCTCTTATCATTGAAAGACCTAACAGGTATACGTTAAAATAATATATAAATCTTAATGTATGAAATATGGGAGGGTAAGTTAATAATTGTAATACAAAGCATATGGTTCTAGGTTTCATAATTAAATGTGACAGAATGTAATAATCGTTTGACTGCCTTGATTTTAACTCAAGCTGGGATTCTGGCAAGTGGGGGCTGAAGCGAGTGGAAAATCATCCTGATCAAAGCCGTATGAGGGCCTGGATTAGTTTAATTCCCAGCGGGTTGCAGAGGAAAATAGTCCTTTTGGAATGCTGAAAGAGGGGCGGAGGATAAGAGGAGTGTTTGGCGGTGGCATCACACCATTCCTGAGTTGGTGTTACTTATATAAATGGTGAAGAGCAGTTGTCCCAGCACTGGTGCTGGTGTGTGACACTTCCTAACCCAAGTAACTGCCTTTGTCGCCTGCTCTGATATCAGTCATGAGTTTTACTACTCTAAGGGCTGGGTTGTACTGAGGGTGTGCTGTTCACCTGCCCGCCCCCAAAATTAAAGTCAGTTTCAAGCCAATCCACTTTTAAAAATATGATCCTGCAGCACTAAAATACACTGCCGGTGGCCTTAAGCAGCTGAGAATGGGACTTCCACCCCTCAGTTGAGGAAGGCCTCTCCTCATGACCTCTGTCATGATATGCAGACACACACATAATGATATACAGACAAGCAGCTAATGGACATAGAGAACAGGACATGACCAATAAGCAGGCACGACACTCAGGGGTGGGATCTGACTATAAAAGACACGAGGCACTCACACTCCACCTCTTTCCACTGATGAACATCTAGAGAGTCAGTCAAGGTGTGGTAGTCGGTATTAGGGGTATTACGGTACCCTGAATAATGCTGTAAGACCATTGGTGTGGGAGGTTCCTGAGACTGCTATTTTCATTGGTGAAGCCTGCCTGCTGGTTCCGCCCAGTAAGGCGGAGTATAAGAGCCTGTGTCTCCCCAGCAGCCGCATTCTGCACCTCCGCTGCTGGGGGAAACATCTAGTGCAATAAAGCCTTCAATTGTCTCCAATCTCGGCTCAGGAGTTATTGATCGAGCATCAATTTATTCACTAGATTTTAAAGAATGGAGATCCGAATCAGGCCGGTGTGTCTGCAACTCAGCCCCCACGCGGCAAACTCAGCGGCAACCTCCAAACACTGGCTGGCGTGCTTCAAAGGGTACCTCAGGACAGCCACGACTGAACCTACGGAGGACCAGAAGCTGCAAGTTCTCCACTCGAGAGTGAGCCCAGAGATCAACACCCTCATCGAGGATGCGGATGATTTTGAGGCTGCAATGACCCTGCTGAAAGGGCACTATATTCGCCCTGTAAACCAGGTCTACGCCCGACATCTGCTAGCGACGAGGCGACAAATCCCCGGGGAATCGCTGGAGGAGTTCTACCGTGCGCTCCTGGTGTTAGGGAGGAACTGTGACTGCCCGCAAGTTTCGGCCAGCGACCACACAGAACCTTTGATCTGGGACGCTTTTGTTGCAGGTTTGCTGTCCTCCCAAATCCACCAGCGATTGCTGGAGAAAGAGACACTAGGCCTCAAGGAGGCACGGGCTCTTGCTAGCTCCCTGGATGTGGCCTCCCTAAACGCCTGCGTTTACGTCCCTGACCGCGCGGCAGCCCCTTGAGCAGCGTGGAACCCCCCCGCGGCTGACTCCGAGGCATCCCCCCACAAGCTTGTGGCTGCGAGACTGCCAGGCAACCCCGGGGGGCCCTACTGCTATTTTTGCGGGCACGCCAAGCACCCCCGGCAGCGCTGCCCGGCCTGTTCATCCACCTGCAAAGGGTGTGGCAAAAAGGGCCATTTCGTGGCAGTATGCCAGGCCCGGGCGGTCGGCGCGGTCTCCCGGGGCGAACCGGGGCCGCCACCACAACTCTCTCCACGAGCCACGTGAGGCCAGCGGGTGCCGCCATCTTCCTTCTCCAGGGCCACGTGCGACCAGTGGGCGCCGCCATCTTGGCTGGACTCGCAGGACCCCGACACCGCCCGAGGAAAACATCCAAATTCTGCCACGGCTTGCCTCGGTGACCCTGGACCAGTCTCGGCCCCGATCACTCTCGACTGCGACGACGACCGTGCTCATCAACGGGCATAGAAATCCTGCCTGATCGACTCTGGGAGCACAGAGAGCTTCATACACCCCAATACAGCAAGGCACCCAATGAACCAAAAAAATCTCCCTGGCCTCCGGGTCTCACTCGGTAGAGATCAAAGGGTTCTGTATAGTGAACCTCACGGTCCAGGGAAGGGAGTTTAAAAATTACTGGCTCTACGTCCTTCCTCACCCCTGCGCTGCCATGCTCCTAGGGTTAGACTTCAAATGTAACCTCCAGAGCTTAACTTTTAAATTTGGCGGCCCTATACCCCCCCTCACTGTCTGCGGCCTCGTGACACTTAAGGTCGACCCGCCTTCCCTGTTTGCGAACCTCACCCCGGATTGCAAACCCGTCGCCACCAGGAGCAGACGGTACAGTGCCCAGGACCAGACCTTCATTAGGTCGGAAGTCCAGCGGTTACTGAAGGAAGGTATTATTGAGGCTAGCAACAGCCCCTGGAGAGCTCAAGTAGTGGTTGTAAAGACCGGGGAGAAGCATAGGATGGTCATCGATTATAGTCAGACTATCAACAGGTATACGCAGTTCGATGCGTACCCTCTCCCCCGCATATCTGATCTGATCAATCAGATTGCACAATACAAGGTCTTTTCCACGGTGGATCTAAAATCTGCCTACCATCAGCTCCCCATCCGCCCTAGCGACCGCAAATACACTGCATTCGAAGCAGATGGGCGGCTCTACCACTTCCTAAGGGTTCCCTTCGGTGTCACAAATGGAGTCTCGGTCTTCGAACGGGAGATGGACCGAATGGTTGACCGGTACGGTTTGCGGGCCACGTTTCCGTACCTCGATAACGTCACCATCTGCGGCCAAGACCAGCAGGACCACGACACCAACCTCCGAAAATTCCTCCATACCGCAAGAATCCTTAATCTAACATATAACAAGGACAAATGCGTGTTCAGCACCGACCGTCTACCCATCCTCGGCTACGTAGTGCATGATGGAGTTATAGGCCCAGATCCCGAACGCATGTGCCCCCTCATGGAGTTCCCCCTCCCCCACTGCTCCAAGGCACTGAAACGCTGCCTGGGATTTTTTTCGTATTATGCCCAGTGGGTCCCCAACTATGCGGACAAGGCCCGCCCACTAATTCAATCCACGTTTTTTCCCCTGTCGGCAGAGGCCCGCCAGGACTTCAGCCGCATCAAAGTGGACATCGCAAAGGCCACGATGCACGCAATCGACGAATCCCTCCCCTTCCAAGTCGAGAGCGACGCGTCCGACGTAGATCTGGCGGCCACCCTCAACCAAGCAGGCAGACCCGTGGCCTTCTTCTCACGCACCCTCCATGCTTCAGAAATTCGCCATTCCTCAGTGGAAAAGGAGGCCCAGGCCATAGTAGAAGCTGTGCGGCACTGGAGGCATTACCTGGCCAGCAGGATATTCACTCTCCTCACTGACCAACGGTCGGTTGCTTTCATGTTCGATAATGCACAGCGGGGCAAGATAAAGAACGATAAGATCTTACGGTGGAGGATCGAGCTCTCCACCTACAACTATGAGATCTTGTATCGTCCCGGGAAGCTAAACGAGCCTCCTGATGCCCTATCCCGCGGCATATGTGCCAACGCACAAGTGGACCACCTCCGGGGCCTCCACGAGGACCTCTGCCACCCGGGGGTCACTCGATTCTTCCATTTTATGAAGACCCGTAACCTGCCCTACTCCATCGAGGAGGTCAGGACCGCCACCAGGAATTGCCAAATCTGCGCGGAGTGCAAGCCACACTTCTACAGGCCAGAGAAAGCGCACCTGATAAAGGCTTCCCGTCCCTTTGAACGTCTCAGTATGGACTTCAAAGGGCCCCTCCCCTCCACCGACCGCAACACATACTTCCTGAACGTGATTTATGAGTACTCCCGGTTCCCATTCGCCATCCCCTGCCCCGACATGACCACAGCCATTGTCATAAAAGCCCTCCACAGTACCACCATAACCTCAACCTCTACCACTGTATAACGCGAGACCACCACCCCGCCGGACTCTTTTTTAACAGGGGTGAATGTGGTAGTCGGTATTAGGGGTATTACGGTACCCTGAATAATGCTGTAAGACCATTGGTGTGGGAGGTACCTGAGACTGCTATTTTCATTGGTGAAGCCTGCCTGCTGGTTCCGCCCAGTAAGGCAGAGTATAACAGCCTGTGTCTCCCCAGCAGCCGCATTCTGTACCTGCGCTGCTGGGGGAAACATTTAGTGCAATAAAGCCTTCAATTGTCTCCAATCTTGTCTCAGGAGTTATTGATCGAGCATCACAAGGGTGTTGTTACGATCTCACACCTCCACCACGTGGCTAAGAGCTAGTCTGGTTCAGTCAGACCGAGTAACCACACTTAAGTTAGCAGAGAGTCGAACTCACAGAGGACTTCACTAACTGTGCTATTAGTTCAATAAACCTGACTGAACTAACGTCAAGGTCTGGAGTATCTTTCTGATCTAAGCTGCATCCAGTTGCAGCCAGTGTTAGACCAGTGTACCTAACACGACAACCTCCAGCCAATCTGAAAGGCTGGTAGTTCAAGCAGTTCCAGCAGTACCAGAACCCAGTAGGGGTGCATGCTGGGACTACAATCAGGCCCATGAAGATCGTGGATGGCATTGTGAGGTACGTCCTGAGCGTTTAGGGTAAGGAGGGATTGGGTACATGAGGGAGGGATGTGAGGGATGTTGGAGACACAGGATTTGGAGGCCAGGCAGGGAGGAACAAAGGTGGTGTTGGGGAGGGGGGGGTAACATCTTTGGGGATGTCTCTGCTCTGATGCACACAGGACGCTCCCTGAATAATGTGCCTCCTTCTTTCCCTCAATTTCAACAAAGATGTAAAAAAAAAAGGTCTTCTGACTCTCGCCTGCCTGCCACTTCCCAAAGCTTTATGGTACTGGAGATAGATTGAAGTGCTCATGTGGGTCAATAATTGGCGATAATGGCAGTTGGTTCAGTGGGAACATTATTGGAGTGGGAGGGAAGGCAGTGAGCTAGCCACCTGAAGTATTTTACCATACCCACTGAAATCCATGCCAAAGGCTTTTAGGAAATCTAAATGCATTATGTTTACTAAATTACCCCCTTTCTGTTACTTCAAAGACTTCAATGTGTTTGTTCAACCATGATGTTCCCTTTTGGAATCTGTGTTGACTATGTTTTACTATATTTTCAATTTCTAGATATGGGATCGGGAGGCTAGGTGGCGCAGTGGTTAGCACTGCTGCCTCACAGCACCAGGGACCTGGGTTTGATTCTGACCTTGGGTGACTGTGTGGAGTTTGCATTTTCTCCCCGTGTCTGCGTGGGTTTCCTTTGGGCTCTCTGGTTTCCTCCCACAGTCCAAAGATGTGCAAGTTAGGTGGATTGGACATGGTAAATTGCCCCTTAGTATCCAGGGATGTGCAGGTTAGGTTACGGGGTTGTAGGTATAGGGTGGAGTGGGTTGGTGCAGAATTGATAGGCTGAATGGCCTCATTCTGCGTTGCAAGGATTCTAGAAAATCTTCCTGTGAAATCTTCTGTGTTTTCCTATTACATCTGAGCAAGGTTTTCAGGATCATCCTTACCACCACATTAAGTTAATTGAGTTGCACTTGTTCTTTCTCCCTTTTTTGATATAGATATACTAGCCGTCCTGTAGCTCTCTGGCATGTTTCCCTTTTCCAAAGAATTTTAATGTAAATATAAGAACATCTCTGCCATCTTCTCCTAAACTTCTTTTAATATGTGCGGATGTAATCCATCTGAGCCAGGGGTTTTACCCTCTCTATATTTAATTAGTTTACAATTTACCTCCCGCCTTCTATCTCAGATGTCTATAGCTTTTTGATTTCTTCTTCGATTGTCATACCCACCATGTTATTTCCTTGATAAATATAAAAGCAGTTATTATTAAATATTTCTGCCATTAATCTAAGTTCATCACGTGTCCCTTTGTGATCTTATTCCAACCCTGATGTTTCTTTTGTTGTTTATGTGTCTGTAGAATCATTTATTATTCCTTTTTGGATTCCTTGTTACTATTGTTGTTTCTCTTTTCCTCAATTATCTTTGACCTCTTTCCCAATCTTTTTTTTTAGAAAATATTTTATTGAGGCATTTATAATTTTAACATTTTAACATTTCAAACAATAGAGATCCAACACACACAAAAAACCCACAATAACACACCCAACTCCCCCAGCCCTAAACCCTAACTACGCATACATTCCCTGCCCTTATTTGTCACTTCCATGCCTCCCCCTGCCCCCTCCCCCTCACTGACGGTCAATTCTCCTTGAAGAAGTCGATGAACGGCTGCATCCTCTGAGCGAACCCCTGTAATGAACCCCTTAAGGCGATCTTAATTTTCTCCAACCTACGAAACCCTGCCATGTCACTGACCCAAACCCCCCACTTTGGTGGCTCCAAGTCCCTCCATCCCAGCAAAATCAGTCCCCGGGCCACCATAGAATCATAGAATTTACAGTGCAGACGGAGGTCATTCGGCCCATCAAGTCTGCACCGGCTCTTGGAAAGAGCACCGCACCTGCACCCATCCTCGTAACCCAGTAACCCCACCTCACCTTTTTTGGACACTAAGGGCAATTTATCATGGCCAATCCACCTAACCTGCACACCTTTGGACTGTGGGAGGAAACCGGAGCACCCGGAGGAAACCCACGCACACACGGGGAGGACGTGCAGACCCCGAACAGGCAGTGACCCAAGTGGGAATCGAACTTGGGACCCTGGAGTTGTGAAGCAAGTGTTCTAATCACTGTGCTACCGTGTTGCCCACCAGGGAGGCAAAGGACAAAACATCGGCCTCTCTCCCCGCCCCCCCCCCCCCCCCCCCACCCGGGCCTCCGCATCTTCCGACACTCCAAATATTGCCATCTCTGGACTCTAAGTCACCCCCCTTCCAAGACCTCTGACATGACATCTGAAAGTCCCTGCCAAAATTCCCTCAGCCTTGGACACGCACAAAACATATGTACATGATTCACAGGTCTTCCCCCGCACCGCCCACACCTGCCCGCTGGATCAGGTTCAGCCTGGCACATGACGAGGATGCATTGACTCTCCTCAGGGCCTTCTCCCATAGCCCGACTTCCAACTCCCCTCCCAATTTTTCCTCCCGCTTCCTCTTCACCTCCCCAATTGGAACCCCTTCCCACTCCATCAGTTCCTTATATATTTCTGAGACCCTCCCCTCCCCAACCTCTGCTTTTGACAGCACCTTATCCTGTAGCCCCCTTAGTGGGAGGTGAGGGAAGCTCGGGACCTGCCTCCGAACAAAATCCTGCACTTGCAGGTACCGGAACCCCTTCCCACTCGACAATTCAAACTCCTCCTCTAGCTCCTTCAAGCTTGGGAAACCCTCCTCAATGAAGAGATCCCCAAATCCCGCTGCCACCTCCTGAATCCCCCATCCAGCCCCCTGGAGCGAACCGGTGATTATCCGGTGACCACACCGACGCCCCATCCAATCTCATATGCTGCCTCCATTGTCCCCACATTCTCAGGGCTGTCACTACCACTGTGCTTGTGGAGTACCGAGTCGGCGATAATGGCAGAAGTGCCATTAACAAAGCCTTTAGACTTGTGCCCTTGCAAGATGTCGCCTCCACTCACTCCCACACCGACCCCTCCCTCACTACCCATTTCCTAACCTGTAAGCCGCCCAGTAGTAATTAATAAAGTTTGGAAGTGCCAAGCCCCCTCCCTGCACCTCCGCTCAAGATGGGCATTCTTCACCCTCGGGGCTTTCCCGGCCCATGTAAAACCTGAGATCACCGCATTCATCTTCCTAAAAAATGCCCTGGGGATGAAGATTGGAAGATACTGAAACACAAACAGCAATCTCGGGAGGACTGTCATTTTCATAGTCTGAACCCGCCCCACCAATGACAGCGGGAGCACGTCGCACCTATGGAAGGCCCCTTTCATTTGCTCAATCACCCTGCCCAAATTTAGTTTATGAAGCTGACCCCAGTCTCTTGCCACTTGAATCCCCAGGTACCTAAAACTCCATCCCACCACTTCTCCCGCCAAATGTTTGATGCTCTCAGCGCCATTGCCAAAGGCTCTATGGCCAGGGCAAATTACAGAATTGCAATCTCTGCTTTCTGTCCAGAATGGGTTTCAAAGTACGTTTGGACCCCAGTTAGACCAGGTAAACGGCCCCGATTGGCAGGAGTTAAATGAGACTGCCCACAGATAAGTACATGGGACATGTACGCAAGAAAAACCCCAAAAGAGAAAAGCACCCCAACCCCCGACTGAACAGGCAGAACACATCCCCATGAACCCTGTAACCGCACACCGCAGGGCCGCAGCAGAAGGAAATGCAGATTTCCTGTATACAACCCCGTTAACCGTGACCCAATTACGGGACGTGTGTGGAAAAATTACACCGTTCCTTCCCACATCAGACCCTCACCAGTTTTTCGCTAGAGTTAAACAACAGGCTACCATGTACGGCCTGGACGAAAAGGAGCAAGTGAAGCTCACAGTTTTAAGCCTCGACCCTTCAGTCGTGGCAGCCCTTCCCGACCCACAGAATGTAGGAGGAGGCACACTCCAAGAGATGCACAGAGAGATCCTTGATGCGATCGGCTATAACAGAGGAGACCCCGTAGAAGGCCTAAAAAAGTGCAGGCAAAAGAAAACAGAGCACCCCACAGCATTTGCTGGACGCTTGTGGATACATTTTAAACCAGTTTTCGGAGAGTTAGCCCGCACCCATTTGTCCCCAGATAACATGGCCAAATGGACTCGAATCCTAGTTTCTCATGCGACAGACGCAGGACAGAGAGCATGCGCAAATTGCAACCCCTCAGATGAGGCCCACAACAAGAAATGGGTTTTGAAGAGATTGTCCCGCGTTTGGGAGCAATCAGTCCAAGGCAAAACCGCATTTGCAAAACCCGAGGGAGAGCAGGCAGACATGAATCCAGTTAAGGCGCACCAGAACCCCGCATGGGTAAATGAGGGCAGGAACAGCCCACCCCAGCCAAAATCCCAGGGATGTTACAACTGTGGACAATTAGGATACTTTTGCACGAGAGTGCAACGCGCCCCAAAAGCAGCAGAGAAACCAACAGACAGGCACCCTAAATAGGGCAAAGCCAATCCATAGCGTTAGCGCCCGTTCAGTGAACATAGGCGTGAACGGCGCCGACTGACGGTGTTCGGGACCCCCAGCTTGGGTCTGCGACACCCTTTGGCACAAGTCCGGTAGACCGGTTGTAGCAGGCAAAGTCCGGGGACACCCCGTAGAATTTCTTTGGGACACAGGAGGGTCCCGCACCACACTCAATTCCTCCACAATGTTTCAGCGAGACACGTGGCCCACAACAGACACCATCACACTCAGCGGCTTTACAGGTCATTGACAACAAGGACACATCACAGCCCCTGTAGCGATACAAATAGGGAACATTACAACTAAACACCCGTAGTTTTGGTCGATCTACCCCAGACAGCTGAACACATCCTAGGAATCGATTTTATGAGCTCCCACAACATGTCTTTTGATCCAGTTAATAAATGTGTATGGAGAATGGCAAAGGCAGCACGAACCCCCACCACGACTATGAAAACAGGATTAGCTCAGTAGGAGACTTCTGGTTCAACCCTCGAGCCATTAGTCAGGACAAACAGGTTAGGGAATTCCTGCAGTAACACAAAGCAGCATTTGCACAGCACAAGCACGACTGTGGCAAAATAGCTGGCTTGGTAAACATTACCAGGCCTGACCCCAGACCCCAAAAGCAGTATGGTTTTCCCCAAGAGGCAGAGGGAGAAATCTCAAAGGTAATAGAGAGTCTGCTTGATCAAGGCGTACTCAGATCAGTAGCCTCCATGAACAACGCACCAATTTGGCCCGTCAGGAAACCCGATGGATCATGGCGACTGACCATCGATTACTGGGAACTGAACAAAGTAACCCCAGTAGCAGCCCCCACCACAGCCACGAGTCCCGAGACCATGCACAAACAGGGACTCCAGTCAAAAAAAAATTCGGTTTTGGACATTAGCAACGGGTTTTGGTCCATCCCATTGGATAAAGCATGCCAAAATAAATTTGCCTTTACATTCCAGGGACAAGAATATACATGGACGTGCCTTCCACAAGGCTTCCACAACTCCCCCTCCATTTTCCACCGACAGCTGGCAAAAGGGCTAGCAAAATTTTCCCGCCCTGATTGTCTGGTCCAGTATGTAGATGACTTGCTACTACAGACAGACACAAAGGGAGAGCACATTTTGCTTCTCGCCGAACTCCTAGCACTCCTAAAAGAAATCGGATGTAAAGTCAACCCCAAGAAGGCCCAGATTTTGCAGGAAAAAGTGATCTACTTGGGTGCAGTAATCACACATGATAAACGTGAGATCGAGCAAAAGAGAATTGACTCGATCGTCAAATTGTCCCTTCCCCATAATGTCTCAGCCCTCCGGTCATTTTTAGGACTGGTTGGCTACTGCCGAAACCATATCGATGGTTTTGCCACAAAAGCAGCGCCCCTATCCGACCTTCTCAAAAAGCAGGCACCTTGGGAATGGCTTCCACAGCACACGGATGCCGTAGATGCTTTAAAAAGAGCCCTCAGCACAGCCCCTGCGCTACAGGTCACGGATCCACTTTCCCTATACGCAATCGAAGTTGCAAGCACCGACCGAACCCTTTTGGCCGTGCTCCTCCAGGAACGCAATGACCAATTACGCCCCGTGGCATACACCTCACGCGTGTTAGGTCCTGTCGAGCAAGGATTTTCTGCCTGCGAAAGGCACCTGCTCGCAGTTTTTTGGGCAGTACAGTACTTTGCCTACATTACAGGACTCAACCCCATCACCATTCTCACTGAACACACCCCTACACAGCTATTATTAGACGGTCGACTTAAAGATGGCACAGTCAGCCAAATCCACGCAGCCCGTTGGACCCTTCTTTTCCAGGGACGGGACATTAGTCAAAAGAACCAAGACCCACACTTTCCTCGCCGATAATTTGCAATATGCAGGTACCCCACATGAGTGTGAGATCATCACCACAAAACACAACACAGGCCCATTTATACCTAAGACAGCTCCCAGGAACGCAGGAAATACACCCCAGAGACCCCAGCCCACAGAAACGTGTGCAACCCTGAAAATCTATGTGGATGGGTCCTCCACAGTTATGAACGGAAAGAGAATTACTGGTTGCGTCATTTATGTAGAGGACGCGCAGGGACGCATCCTTGAAGAGATCTCATTAAAGTTGCCAGGACATCTAGGCTCGCAGGCAGCAGAACTGGCAGCCATAGCGTACATTGTAGACCACCCAGACTCGTTTCCGACCCCAGCAGACATCTATTCGGACAGCTTATATGTCTGCAATAGCTTAACGGAATTCCCACCTCTGTGGGAAACTAGAGGATTTGTTTCCGCAGAGGGAAAGCCCCTACCCTCAGCCCCATTACTCCGACATATCCAAGAGACAGCCAAAAATAGGAAAAATGGCATAATTAAGGTTCGCAGTCATCACCGTTCTTCCCCCACCTGGTAACATTAAAGCAGACACACTAGCGAAGGCAGGTTCCAGACATGGTTACTTTTGGAACCCTCCCCCGAGAGCACCCCAGTACACACGGTTCAGGTCTCACCGACCAACATTCAGGGTCTAGCAAAGGCCCAGAAGGAAGATGAAAAACTCAGGGAAGTTTTAAAAGGAACCTTCCCAGCCCCGTACGATAAGTTTAAAAACGCAATCACCACTCATGATGTAGTTCCCAGCCAGGACAGGAATCAGATTATTTGTCAGTTCCATGACAATCATTGGCACCAAGGCATTGAACCCACCCTCGCCCACCTCAGTCCGTTCTGCTGGTGGCCTGATTGAAAAGCCGATGTTACTCACTACATTGAAAATTGTTTGATCTGTGCCCAGAAATATCCGGACAGATATGCAAAAAAGGCCCATCTTAGTCACACCTGCCCCGTTAATGGCCCCTGGACGAATTTGCAGATAGATTATATAGGACCCCTACCCCCCTGCAGAAATGGTTATAAGTATGTGTTGGTGGTCATTGACACCTTCACAAAATGGGTGGAAGTTTTTCCATCGAGAACGAATACGGCCAAGACAACAGCTAAAATACTAACACAGCACATCTTTACAAGATGGGGCCTCCCACGCAGTATAGAGTCCGATCAAGGCTCCCATTTTACAGGACGAGGAATAAAAAATGCCCTCACAATTTTCGGAATTAGGCAAAAGTTTCACATAGCCTATCACCCCCAGTCAAGCGGCATTGTAGAGAGGATGAACAGGACTTTAAAAGCCACTCTCAGGAAAATGGTACAACAGAACAATAGCACCTGGGACTCAGTTCTCCCATTTGCATTAATGTTCCTGAGAAACACAGTATCCACGTCCACAGGATACACCCCCCCACACCCTCATGACCGGATGCCCCATGAAAGGGACAGAGTATTTATTAGGGCTGGATTTGGCCAGCCCCGCAGACACCGCCCTCACACATGAAAATGTTGTACCGCAGTTAATTGAGAACATAAAGGCAGCCCAACTCGCAGCAGCTGTGAGACTTGGGTCCAGGAGGAAACAAAGCAAGGCTTGTTTCGACAAAAAGGTACACACCACCGAGTTTGTAGTAGGGCAGCAAGTGATGCTTTCCCTATACAACCCCATTTCATTCCTTTCCCCCAAATTTTCCAGACCGTACTCCATTTCGGACAAAGTCAGCCCCTCGGTATACAAAATCACATATCCCAATGGCAAGTCTGCGTGGTTTCACATAAACCAGCTTAAGGCTTATGGCTCGCAGAACAACCATTCACAGCACATCTTGCCCACAGCAGCAGATGAGCACGCCCCACCCACAGATGACGTATTCCTACCCTCCCCAGCCAGTCTAGCCCGTCCTCAGACACATCATAGATTATCATAGAATTTACAGTGCAGAAGGAGGCCATTCGGCCCATCGAGTCTGCACCGGCTCTTGGAAAGAGCACCCTACCCAAGGTCAACACCACCACCCTATCCCCATAACCCAGTAACCCCACCCAACACTAAGGGCAATTTTGGACACGAAGGGCAATTTACCATGGCCAATCCACCTAACCTGCACATCTTTGGACTGTGGGAGGAAACCGGAGTACCCGGAGGAAACCCACGCACACACGGGGAGGATGTGCAGACTCCGCACAGACAGTGACCCAGCGGGGAATTGAACCTGGGACCCTGGAGCTGTGAAGCAATTGTGCTATCCACAATGCTACCGTGCTGCCCTCACGTTAATGGAACAAGTTTGTCTCCCGACAAACGTTCAGAGGAACTAGTTTGTTGACAGACAACCGTTTAGAGGAATTAGTTTGTTGTCAGACACCACTCATAGCTACTCTCCTGATTCGATCACGAGAGGCAGCCCCCCACGACGACCACATTCTTACTCGTTCTTGCCGGTCGCTCAGGCAGTGGAGAAACGGTACTGGTCCCCGCCCTGCCTGAGGACCCCCCTCTGGTCAACTACACCCGGGTAGAGCGCATATGGCACTAGTCATCGTCCTACCCAGGGATTCCACCCATTTCTTACCCACCGTGGCCCATACGCACCCCATTTTGGCACTTTCAGTTCGAAATTCTTTTGTTTGTTTTTGGCGACCCTTAGGTTGCTTCCTTATGCTATTTACATCCTCAAACACTAGGATGGTAGATTGCACAGGCTGCGAGACAGCTCACACTATGTGAGTATTTTTCTCGGATGTCTTGTCCCACATATTTGGTTTTAAAAAAAAATGAGGGAGTCACAGATGGTGACCAGTCATAAGTGGTAATTGGCAACAAAGGACAGACAGACAGACAGACATATGAGATCTTAAGCAAGATAATAACAGATATTATGCTTGTGTCCATAGAACTCCGGAACCTCAGGAACCCCAGAGGAAGAAAAAGAAGAAGACAGAAAGACGGAAAAGATGAAGACAACCTTCATGTTCACCTGGATCTTAGTGGGATCCCTTCAGTTGCGTGTGTACGCTACCCCCCTGACCCCTACCACATAGGCTGTGAATGGTTCCCACCCCTACCGTACACCGTACCCCGAGATAGTTAACCCCGAGATAGTTAACCCCGAGATAGTTAACAACACCCGACCTGGTGTGACAAGTTCATAACCTGGTATTCACTATCGTACATAGTAGAATCATTCTTTTTTTAAAAAAATATTTTTATTCTCCTTTTTCACATTTTCTCCCACATTTACACCCATCAACAATAAACAATAATCAGCAAGATATGTCAATCCCCATAATAACAACGATCCCATCCGCCCACCAACCCCCAAACATCAGCCCGCATATTTACATAAACAAATGACAAAAAGGTATCAGGGATTACCCGTAGCCACCCTTAATCTACACAGCCTACCCCCCACCCCACTAATGTTCGATGTTATCCAGTTCTTGAAAGTGCATAATAAATAGTTCCCATGACTTGTAGAACCTCTCCGAGCTTCCCCTCAGTAGTAGAATCATTCTTAGTACTGGCGATACTCTGCAGTGTCGTGCAGACACTTAGACTCAGAAAATGGCGAAGGAGAGCCTACTACTCTTGCACCCCGGTATACACGTTTAGGTCACCTATTTTCGGACTTCACCAAAACCCCCAACCCCTTGAGTGAATTAAAGTGCATCCGTTTCTCTTTATGTGTGTTTTGTTCAATAAAGAAATGTAAACCTCTGTGCTTGACTGCCAAGCCAGACAAACTTGTGTTGCTGCTATTTGTACATTTAAAATGTTATTGAATTATTGTTGATTGTTTGAGTGAGGATAGTTTATTGAGGATAGTTAGAGGTTCCAGTTTTTTTATTTTTTAATGCATGCCTGAATGTCACAGCGCCCCGTAGAGTTTTATACTGATGTATGTAAGTAAAATGATTTTAGGTAAAAATTGTGTTTCATAGGATAGGGCAGTGTAGAGCCCGTGAATTGCTTATGGGTGCCCCGCTTGGTCAGAGAACAAAGATGACGCAGTAATGTGATCCTTCACGTTTCGCGTTGAGGATCACAAGGAGGGAGTGTAGCCATCTGGGATGGCCACTTCCCGATTACAAAATGGACAATTTGCAAAGATTGCAGGGAAAATGGACAATACTGAGAAAGTAAGCAGGTGCGGGGTTTGTCTGTTGATTGGGGCCGCAGCTCCCAGACAAGACCGAAGCTGCAAAACCATTACCATGCTAATGAGCCATCCCCTGGGACAAAAGAGTAACATTTAAATAAATGATACCAAGGCAGACACCCTGGCGCCAGAGGAGACCAGAACAAAGCAGGCCAACGGCCACCTAGGACACGCCTAGCCATCAGGGCACCCACCCCTGTATTGGAGGAAATCGATAGGAACGATTTAGAAATGGCCCAATTAATTGGGGCCAAGTTCAAGGCCCGCCCAAAAGCACGCAAAGCCCCCTTTGGGTATAAGAAGGAACCCCCAAGAGAGAATCGCTCTCTTGGCTCCGGCTCTCACCAAGGAGAGACCTGCCAAAGCTGCATCAGAACAAGTAAGTCCAAGGTCAATGCACGCTACCAGACAGACGACCTTAGCTGTTCCCCTTCACCTGTTCAACCCCGGCAGCCTCAGAACTGAACAATGGCCATTGTTCCTCTGACTGAGTGGGCGCCCGAAGCTAAGTATAGGCTTGAGCAGTAGTGATAGTTTAGTTTGTAGAGTTTTGTGCATGAGTATATTTGACTATGTGTGTAAATAAATGAGCATTGAGTTTGAACTTACTAACTGGTGTATTGAGTTTTTGATCAGTATTCGGTTTTGAACCTTGTGGCAGTATCAAGAGATACCTGGTTACTCTAGAGCAAAACGTAATTAGAATTAAGGAAGGCGACCGTATTGGCCGCCATCTTCAGAGCCAAATAAAGAGAAACACAATTAGCAACACACTCCATTGCAGCCCAAAAATTCTATGTCAGTGGCTCATTCCAGGACTCCACAAGGGTCAAGTGTGGCACCTCCTAGGCTGTAACACATAGACGTACACAGGAGATGACCAATTCTCTGTTCAGAAGAGCCAATAAATTCATTAGATTCACAGCAGATGCTGATAGCCAAGTCATTACAGCAATTGGCTTCAAGGCCATCGGGTGGTTCCCCGGTACAGGGTGTAATTGACTGCACACACATGGCCAATGGAGCTCCCTGGGATCAGCCAGCTGCAGTTGTAAATTGGAAGGGGTTTCACTCCCTTAACTTACAAAAAGAATTATGCAAGTTTGTGCTCGGTTTACAGGGAGTTCTCATGACTCCTACGTTCATGGAACTCCCACCTGCCACAGTTCTTTGAGTCCACTGCCCAAGTGCAGGGTTGGATTTTGGGTGCCACGGGCTATCTCCTGAGGACGTGGTTCATGGCACCAGTCATTCTCACAGTCCCACCAAGGAGAATTACAATGCAACGTCGTTGACCAGGGCAATCAGAATCATAGAATCCCTACAGTGCAGAAGGAGGCCATTTGGCCCATTGAGTCTGCACTGGCCCTTCAAATGAGCACTCTTACCCATGTCCCCTCCCCTGTCCATCTGAGCAATCCCACAACCTAACCTACACATCCCTGGACACTGAGGGGCAATTTTGCATGGCCAGTCCACCTAACCTGCACATCTTTGGACTGTGGGAGGAAACTGGAGCACCCGGAGAAAACCCATGCAGATACAAACTCCACACAGACAGTGACCCAAGGCTGGAATTGAACCCGCGTCCCTGGCGCTGTAAGGCAACAGTGCTAACCACTGTGCCACCATGCCGCCCCATAAAATTGGTGAAATTGTTTCTGTGCCTTGACTGCTTTGGCAGACCATTGCATTACACACCTCAGATAGTATCCAGGATTGCTATGTTTTGTTGTGCATTGCACAATATCTCACTAATTTCCCTGTGTTTCAACACCAGCTTGGAGGTATTCTTGTTATCACTTTGAGTTTGGCCACTCCTCCTCTGGTCTTTGCCCTCTCCCTGTCTTTGAAGGTCTCCTTATCCAGCATTACAAAGTGGAAACTGAGTGGCATGTCAAAGACACATAATTCCCTTGCCCCCATATATGTCCTAACTTTTTTCATGTATGGAATAATCTGTCTGGACTGTACACAGAACAACACTTTTCACTGTACCTCGGTACACTTGACAATAAATCAAATACAATGTAGGAATCACCATGCCACACATTGACCACACATTACAAATGATATCAATTTGACTTCTTGGATTGGATTGGATTGGATTGGATTTGTTTATTGTCACGTGTACCGAGGTACAGTGAAAAGTATTTTTCTGCGAGCAGCTCAACAGATCATTAAGTACATGAGAAGAAAAGGGAATAAAAGAAAATACATAATAGGGCAACACAGCATATACAATGCACAACTGTCCAGGAGCTGGCTTCTTTTGCAATGTGATATCAATGTTGAGCATGTATTTCCCAGCCTGGCCTCTCTCTCCCCACTTGAAAAGCCCCTCAGCTTGATTTCCTCATGAGAGGCTCTGCGATGTAACAACATATTGTCATATACCCTGATTGATCAGAGGAGGTCATTCATCCTTTTGCAGCACTGTACCCAGGTTCATGTCTGGACCCCATGGCTGCTCCACCTCCTTTGCGATCTTCATCCAGGCCATTTTGGTCAAGGAGCGGGTCCCCTGTTGCCATCCCTGGGGAAGAGCATCCCGCACCATTCCCAGGCGGCCTGGAGGACAAACTGCCGAGAGGCATTGCTAATTTGTGGAGCCGCTTTTTGTCTGTCTGAAGACAGCTTCTTGGAAAGTTTTGAAGGGGTTCAAGTGGGGGGGGGGGGGGGGGGGGGGTGATTGAGTCCAAGAAGATGACGTTCCAGATGAAACGGGGAGTGATGGGAGACAACTTAATTTACAATTGAGTCAAAAGTAAATTTTCCAAATTTCCCCGCCCAGCCTGTGATGATGCCCACTGGGGGTGGGGCTGGAAAATCCCACCTAGAGTACATAGAAACAAGGAAGTAATTATGGATTGTGCTGCATTTGGAATTTTTTTTAAAGGAAGCTGATAAGATAAGAGGTCTGGGGGAGGATTGGGAATGGGAACTGCATGAATAATTCTTGACAGAAAATTAGCACAGGCACGATGCACTGACTGACTGTGCTGTAAAATTCTACAATATTATCCACATACCATGAGATGAGTCCTTTCAGTCCCTCGCTGTGGTGCGTTTAAAGGTGTGTGATGAACGGTTACTGCCCTATCATCATGTAAGGTGATGTCCCCTTTAAGACCGGGCTTGGAACCCTGGGGGCTCCGCCCATCTGTGAGCCATATATAAAGGGCTGCCTCATGGGCTGTGCAGCAGTCAGCACATGTCTCAGCTCTAGCATAGTTCTTAGTCTAATAAAGCTTTCTTTACCGTTTACACTCCAAGCGTCGTTATTGAGGGTACCTCAATTTATTAGACTAAACTAGATTCAGGATGGACGCAGGCCTAAAACCAGAGAAGCTCAATCTGGAAGCACAGACACCGGAGGCAAAGGAAATTTTTAAATACTGGCTGCGGTGCTTCGAGGCCTACCTGGACTCCGCAGAGACTCCCATCCTGGGGCCACGCAAGCGGCGTCTACTCCATTTCCGGGTGAGTCACAGAATCTCCGCCACGCTCGAAAAGGCGACGACTTATGAAGAAGCGGTCGAGTTACTTAGCAAGTGGTTTGTCAAACCCATCAACGAGGTACACGCCAGGCATCTGCTCTCTACCTGCCGGCAGCGCTCGGGGCAATCGCTAGACGAATTTGTCGAAAAACTCACCACGCTTGCCAGGGACTGTGACCACCAGGATGTGACAGGGGAAGTCCATATGAACCTGCACATCAGAGACGCTTTCGTGTCCGGCATCCGCTCGACCTACATCCGGCAGCGGCTGGTCGAAAACAGGGCAAAAGACCTCCAGGACACGCTAACGCTCGCCTCCTTGCTGGAGGTGGCCCGACATAACTTGTGTACGTACCCCGCGGACTCTGCGAGCCCCCCCCCCGGACTTCCTCAGACTCAGCCGTATTACAGGCCTGCGTCACGCGGCGACCCGCTCACCATGGGGGCACACGGTGCTACTTCTGCGGGCAGGGCCAGCACCCACGCCCATGCAGCCCAGCCCGCTCCGCGATCTGCAGCGACTGCGGGAAGAAGGGGCATTTTGCGAGGGTCTGCCTGGCCAGACCCAGGGGCCAGAAAAACAAAGAACAGCCGGCCTGAAAATCAGGCTCTCAGGCCCGCAGGCCTCGTAATGCTGCTGCGCACCGACCTGACACGCCCCCTTATGTAGGCCATAAGGTACAGGAGCAGAATTAGGCCATTCGGCCCATCGCGTCTGCTCCACCATTCGATCATGGCTGATATGTTTCTCGTCCCTATTCTCCTGCCTTCTATCTGTAATCCCTCATCCCCTTATTAATCAAGAACCTATCTATCAATGTCTTAAAGACACTCAGTAGCTTGGCCTCCATATCCTTCTGCGGGAATGAGTTCTACAGATTCACCACCCTCTGGCTGAAGAAATTCCTCCTCATCTCAGTTTTAAGGATAGTCCCTTCAGTCTGAGGCTGTGCCCTCAGATTCTAGTCTCTCCTACTAGTGGAAACATTTTCTCCATGTCCACTCTATCTAGGCATCTTAATATTCGGAATGTTTTAATAAGATCCCCCCATATCCTTCTAAACTCCAACGAGTACAGATCCAGAGTCCACAACTGCTCCTCATATGACAAGTCCTTCGTTCCCTGGACCATTCTTGTGAGATTCCTCTGGACCTTCTCCAAGGCCAGCAATCCCTTCCTTCGATAAGGGGCCCATAACTGCTCACAAACATCCAAATGGGGTCTGACCAGATCCTTGTACAGCCTCAGCAGTACATCCCAGCTCTTGTATTCTAGCTCTTCTAGCCCTCTCGAAATGAATGCTAACATTGCATTTGCCTTCTTAACTGCCAACTGAACCTCCATATTAACCTCAAGAGAATCCTGAACTGGGACTCAGAAGTCCCTTTGTGCTTCAGATTTCTGAAGTCTTTCACCATTTAAAAAATAGTCTATGCCTCTATTCTTCTTCCAAAGTGCACAACCATACACTTTTCCACATTGTATTCCATCTGCCAATTCTTTGCAGAATCTCCAGCTTGTCCAATCCCTTCTGCAGCCTCAACACTACCTACCTGTCCCTCTACATCGCTTTGTATCATCTGAAAACTCAGCAACAATACCCTCAGTTCCTTCTTCCAGATCGTACATTATGAATAGCTGTGGTCCCAACACTGACCCCTGCAGAACACCACTAGTCATCGGCTGCCACCCTGAAAAGTACCCATTCATCCCCACTCTCTGCCTTCTGCCAGTCAGCCAACCCTCTATCCATGTCAGTACCTTGCCCCTAACACCATGGACTCTGATCTTATTTAACAGCCTCCTGTACTGCACCTTGTCAAAGGCCTTCTGGAAATCCAAATAGATCTAAATATTTATAGCCATGGTGGGGGTGAGGGCACCCCTACTTGTCAGCGGGAAGGTCGGGCAGAATTAGGGTTGTGTGTGTGTGTGTGTGTGTGGGGCGGCGGGGGGGGGGGGGGGGGGTTGCCCTGTTGTCGCACTTTGGGATTGGGTCACCCGCTCAAAACGATGACACGATGCTGGGATTCCGACGGAATTCGGCAAGCTCTCCACTAAGCATATATTTGCATGGTTAAGGACAGAGACTCGCACCTGGGCCTCGCTCCTACTGCCAACAGAGACCAGTCCCAATTCTCCATCAGGGGGAGCACCTCGGCTCCAGAATGCAGAACCCACGCCATTGACAGGAACACCGGAGAACTCACTTGTTCTTCTTTGAACTGGTGCCCTACTTTCAGTTGAGATGGTAGAGGAGACCTCTGTTTATCAATATTTTGTTTAAAATTTGCAGCAACGCAGCTTGATTCTGAATTAGCTACAACTGAAACAGCACAAGAAGCTAACCCTCCACTCTGCCGCTCTCTAATCTGCTGCTGAGGGAAGGGTCAGAGCTGGGGAGGGTACTTTCAACCAGGAATACAGAAAGCTGGAAGTGGTGGAGAGGGGGGGGGGGGGGGGGGGGAGGGGGGAATGCTAAACCAAATCATCAGCTGACCAAGCTTTTATCTTTTACAGCCAGGATTAAAGCACAGCATTTTCAGAGATTCCTGCAGGAGGGGCTGTCTCAGCCCCAATCAAAATCTGCTTCATCGGTTTCCTTTGTTATTCAACAATTGTCAGTGTCAAAAAAGGCTGAGGAATTTCATTCATCCTTCACTCCTCTTTGGAAAACCCTGCTATGCGACCCAAAAAATAACTTCAGTGAAAAATAAATTCATCTGAAGATCTGTGGCATAATTGGAGTTGTCCAGTTCCACAAAATGGCAAAAAGATTCCCTCTCTTCCGTAATTATATTTTAAATAAAATGACAACAGTGAATACAATTAGATGGACATCGAGACAAACTTAATATAATGGTTGAACTTAAACACCTTTTTGTCATGGTGTCAGAAATAGTGATGAACAATAAGTGACTTACGTAGCAATTGCTTTGACATTGCAATCTTCAATTGGATACTATAACGACGCAGGGGAGGCTGACGGCAGGTATTTACAATGGTCTGCATAACGCAGTACTTCATTCCCAGTGCAATCATAGCTGGGAGGACCTACCTCAGACCATGAAAGCACATATGGAAGGCAGGCGTATACGAACAACCCCCGGTGTCTATTGATGGTGGCATACTTCCTGGGCCCTGGGTCGAGCTCCACCTGCAAGTATGCATGGCTCATGTCCAGCTTTGTGAACGTGTATCCTCCAGCTAATCTGTTGTATAAATCTTCGACCTGGGGCATCGGGTCCAAACACAAGGCCCTGTTCACGGTGATCTTAAAATGCCCACAAAGCTCAACAGTTTTATCAGGTTTCATCATTGGCACTACAGGCGCAGCCCATTCTGCAAACTGAATGGGGCGTATAGCCCCCAGATCCTGCAGGCGTCGTAGCTCCACCTCGACCTTCAGGAGCAGCACATAAGGGACAGGCCTCACCCTGAAGTATCAGGGTGGAGGAACAGGATCCACATAGATATGGAATGTGGCACACTTTATCCTGCCCAGACCCTGCTGAAACACCTTGGGATATTTACCCAGCACATCGTAGAGATTCCCAGTGCCCATCCAGAATACCCTTTGCCAGCCAAACCAGAGGACTCTCAACCAATTTCTATCTAACAAGTTGGGGCCTGGTCCTTACACTACCACCAAAGGAAGGTGGACCAACTGCTGCCTGTACGTTACCGGAGTCACGGTGGTCCCCACGATCGTCATTGGTTCCCACGTATAGGTAGCCAACCTCGCTCCGGTATCTCACATTTGCAGAGGCATGATCCCAGTGCAAAACCTTCGAAACATACAGAGGTCTACGATGGAGACAGTAGCTCCAGTGGCCATTTCCTTCGGTACCAGGTACCCATTGACCTGCAAGGTGATCCGGATCGGAGTGACTCTCGGAACTGACACACTTTTCAATTGCATCAAACAATCGTCCTCTTCTGGGGCATCCACGTGCAAGGCTCTAGTCCGTGGAAACCTTGGTGGTTGCTGCGGACGGCATGCACTGCGGGTGACCCTGGCCTTCATGTGTCCCTCAACCACAATGCCGGCAACGTGGTCTGCTCTCCCCTTGACGCGTGGCCGAAGTATCCCACCAGACAGCAGCAGTGCCTGAGACCTGGACTCTGTCACAGATTTGTCTTGGGGGTTGCTCTGTTGGAGGAAGCCTAGCTGGTCCCGCACAGTTCTGTGACCGCTAGGGAGTACGAAAAAGTGGGTTGCCCAAACCACGAATATCATAGTCCATGGATCCCTGCAGCTCCTGCACACCTTTCTCCGAGTGTTCACAAGAGAGGGAAAGATCAATGGCCCGGTTCAAATCTAAACTGGTTTCCGCTAACAGCTTCCTTTGCGTGGCTATATTGTTAATACCACATAAGAGCCGGTCCCCCAAAGTCTCTGAGAGAGACGGCTCGAACTGGCAGCGTTCAGTCAGGCGCCGCAGAGGGATCAAGAAATCCGTGACTGATTCACCAGGAGAGTGCACCACCGTGTTAAACCAATACCGTTGCACAATTACAGAAGGCTTGGGACCATAATGGCCTGAAACCATAGCTACCAATTCATCAAAAGACCAAGAGTTCGGTGCAGCAGGGTAAGTCAAACTCTTTATGATCCTAAATGTCTGGGCCCCGCAGGCGGTCAAAGAACAAAGAACAAAGAATAATACAGCACAGGAACAGGCCCTTCGGCCCTCCAAGCCTGTATCGGTCATGATACCAACCTGTGCCAAAACCCTCAGCACTTCCTTGTGCCGTATCCCTCTAACCCATCCTATCCATGTGCTTGTCAAGATGCCTTTTGAATGCCGTTAATGTATCTGCTTCCACAACCTCCCCTGGCAACACATTCCAGGCACTCATCACCCTCTGTGTAAAAAACCTGCCTCGCATATCTCCTCTAAACTTTGCCCCACGGACCTTAAACCTATGCCCCCTGGTGTCTGCCCAACCACTCTATCCATGCCCTTCATAATTTTGTAGACCTCTATCAGGTCACCCCTCAACCCCCGTCTTCCTAATGAAAACAGTCCAAGTCTATTCAGCCTCTGCACATAGCTAACACCCTCCAGACCAGGCAACATCCTGGTAAACCTCCGCTGTACCCTCTCCAAAACCTCCACATCCTTCTGGTAATGTGACAACCATAAGATCAGGAGGAGAACATTCTGTCAGTGTTCCCCCAATATTCCATTTTCTTGGAAGTAGTTCCATTCATTGATTCCAACCCTCTAGACCTGCATCAAAGCCTTCCCGTTTCCCGAATAACCGTATTTTATTCAATATGACCTGATGTTCCCCACATCAAACCTCCGGCGGCTAGGCGAACCGATGAATGGGTCTGGAATCTCTGTTAATCCTCATTGTCAGTTTAGGGATGCAGAGGAGGCTGATGGTAAACGTAAGATAGATTTATTTGCAAGTATTTACAATGGTCTGCATAACGCAGCATCTCACTCCCAGTGCAATCATAGCTGGGAGGACTTATCTCACCAGACCCTAATCTGGGCCTGCCTTTAACCTTTGCTCATAACAATCCCCGGTGATAGGCCTCTGCCCCCTACCTGCGGAGCTCAGACACCACGAGTCCCACGAGGAGATCAATGAAGGTTCCCCGTGGGGGTTATGACAAATACCAACAGAAGGTAAGACTGCAAGTATGAAATCAGCCAAGATGTGGCTGCAGGTGAAAGGAGCATAAATTAAGAGTTTGAGTGCGCTTGCAGGAAAGTCTAACACTGTAAAAACATAATAGAGAATGTAGAACTGTCGGGCAAAACGTGAACTGGAGGTTCAGATGTATGATGGCAGGATCAAGGCCACAGGGAGCAATCAGAGTATGATTGCAGATCTATTTCAGTGACTAGAACCAGGGTTGGGAACCTGAAGCTCAGATCATTTCCGGGTTCCAACCCCATGTCGCGTAATTCTAAAATGCAATGGACCTAATTGGCTCAGGGCAAGTTTGACACCCAATTGGTGACAGTGTGAGGGGGACATAGTTACTAAGTACCCTTTGAAAAGGTAAATGACTGCCATGACTGGGCTTGCCATTCATTGATACGATAGAACAGCATATACCTCAAAGGGCCGGCCCTGAAAGAGGCACCTGTCTGCAGATGGCACCCAAGGCTTTCCAATGCATCCCTTGAGGCTTTAACTGATGCAATGGCTGATAACGCCTGTCCCAGTGTCTGGAATAAGAGACAAGAAAAGGGCCTGGACGGACGTGGCAACAGATGTCCGCAGCTGGGGTGTCCAGTGTAGAGAACTGGATAGGTGAGAAGTGTGTGGGTCCAGTGTAGAGAACTGGATAGGTGAGAGGCAAGTGACACCCAAGAGGTAGGCCTCAACCTCCACGTGCACATGAACTAAGCAGGCTGAGTGTCTGTGGTTCTCTTTACCATTGTCAGAGCAAGTACCCAGTTGCATCACTGAGTTATCAACCGCTCTGAATCATGGGGCTCAATTGAGCAGTGATCATCACTGAAGGATGCAACACTTCAAGTGGAAGTCATTATGGAGAACATGAAGGAGGGCAGCCTTCTTGTAAATCTTTCACTCCTCACCTTGGAGGAGAAGAGAGCACATAACACCAGAGAAACATCTTCGATTTGGGCCGGTGTGCTGGACTGCCACATGCTGAGCCTGATGGAAACGGCGGCGCTGGAAGTCGCCCCTCAACCTCCGTCGTTCCAATTAAATCAGTCCGACTTTATCCAACCTCTCCTCAAAGCTAATACCCTCCAGGCCGGGCAAAGGTGCAAGGGGGGAGGGGGTGGACGGGACATCCTGTACCTTATACCTCAATTGATCTGTTTCACTTGGCACAGATCAAAGTGTTGACAGAACAGCCAGTTTAGGACCAGAGAATCCCTACAGTGGAGAAGGATGCCATTCGGTCCATTGAGCCTGCACCGACCCTTCGAAAGACGACCCTACCTAGGCCCAATCCCCCGCCATATTCCTTTTTTAAGACTGAGCTTAAAAGGAACTTCCTGCCCAGTGAACCAGTTGAGGCTCCTTCATTAAATGTTTTCAAGATAAAGATAGATAGTTTTTGAAGAATAAAGGAATAAAGGGTTATGGTGTTGGGTCGTGAAAGTGGAGCTGAGTCCATAAAAGATCTGCCATGATCTCATTGAATGGCGGAGCAGGCTTGAAGGGCCTGATGGCCTACTCCTGCTCCTAGTTCTTATGTTCTTATGTTGGTGCAATCGCGCCAGGCCATGGTGATGGTGAATTGGGAGGCTGCGAAGAAGCAGGGTCATTTGATTGCTCTACTTCAGTTGAGAGGCATGGAGGAGATTCCTGCCCAGTGGGTGTCATGGCTATGCAACTGCTGTTACCTATGGGATTGATTGTGGTGATGCATCTGCTGAGTTGCCAGAACTTTCATCACCACCTTCCTGTGTGCCCCACAGGCTCAATTGCAGGGGGGGGGGGGCGGGGGGGGGGGGGGGGGGTCGGCACAGTGGTCCTGCACAGACATTGCTGCCCTCTTTGGTGGGAAAGGATGACCCTGACGCAGCACTGTCACATCATGGGATGGATTCACCATTGCCCAACGCCACATTCGGGATTCCCGATATGGCAGGGAATGGAGACTACCCCCAAAAAAGTACTCCGTTGCGTATCTCCGATCTCCTGCTGACGGTCTCAGCATGATACCCACCCCACACTGGTGGGAGGATTTCACTACAATTAATGGGCTAGAAGCCTGATTCAAGGAAGCTTCCTTGAAAGCCAAGTAGACTTGAAAGGGCTTCACTTCCTTTGACAGAGAATCCCAGCCCATATCGCCATCCCTCCCACGAGGGCAGACCCACTCACCTCAGTTTGACCTCAGAAATATTAGAAAGTGGTGCATTGGGCAAGCAGAACATCACCAGTGAATGCGAAGAGGTGAGTGATGCCATGCCAGCTTTGGGCAGTCCCTCTCAGAGGATGGAGGACAGACACAGCTATGCTCTGCTGGGCCTCAGGTGTCACAAACAAGGAGGATGTTCATGGACCATTATAGGGAGATGAGTTCGCAAATGAAACGAAATGAAATGAAAATCGCTTATTATTCAAATGAAGTTACTGTGAAAAGCCCCTAGTCGCCACATTCCGGCGCCTGTTAGGGGAGGCTGGTACGGGAATTGAACCGCGCTGCTGGCCTGCCTTGATCTGCTTTCAAAGCCAGCTATTCAGCCCTGTGCTAAACCAGCCCGACGGGGATCCCTCCCTGAATCATTACAGAGCTGTGGACAGGCAATGGAGAGTCCATGCAGAGTCAACTCCTCCTTGCTATGAGGCCCTGTGACAGAGGTTGTACCTGCGATGATGCTGACATAGCAGCCTATGGAGGAGATCCCATGGGCACATCCAAGACAATGTGGGTAACCATGGGCATCTCCGTCAGATGCAGTGATAAGGGATCATCCTCATAGTCAGCCAAAGGAAGTGGACTGGATTGCAAGGCGCCAAGCAGTTAGTTTCACTTTGTGGGTCACCCTAGGTGATATTTTCTCAGTTTATTCATTCATATTTCTTTAATAATAATTGCTTATGTTTTTTTATCAGACATGTGTTCTATTATTATTTGATGTCTAAAGGATCATGCAGCAAAGAGCAGGGGCTTGAGTTTGCTGTGGTTCCTTGGCTTGTGATGTGGGAAAATGTTGGTGATAGAAATGCCATTTTCAATGTTTTTGGATGTCAATGGAATTTTTCAGATGTGTTTGCTGGCTGGATGAGTTTTCTCTCTGATGGACAGCGAGTTAAGTGTCATATGTCATAGGTGCTGAAGTGAAATGTTGTTGAATTAGTGTGCCCTTACAGCCATGCCAGCCTGGCATTTCACTGAACCCCACCTAGATGGCTCTTCCTCCAATGCCAGGCCACTGGGCTCCTCTGAAATGCCCCCTTCAACCTCCTCTTTCCCATCCTCCTCTTCGTCAAGCATCACGGGCGGAATTCTCCGACCCCACTCCAGGTCGGAGAATCCCGCCCCCGCCGACTGCCGAATTCTCCGGCACCGGTGATTTGGCGGGGGCGGGAATCGCGCTGCGCTGGCAGCGGCGCCCCCCGGTGATTCTCCAGCCGCGATGGGCCGAGTGGCCACCTGTTTTACAACAAGTACTTACTGGCGGGACCTGGCTGTGCGGGCGGCCTCCGCACCATGTTAGGAGAAGATGGCTTTGTTGGAGCGCCTCCCTGTATCCTCAGCTGGGTTCTGGGTGGGTGTCAGGAGCAACCTCCACATGGAATAATTCCTAACACGCAGCCAGCACCCAAGGATTTGAATTGGTGGCCTTTTGACCGGGGAGAGTTGTGGGATAATGGAGGTCATGTCTGACAAATCTGTGAAAGTTCTTTGAGGAGGTAACAAGGAGGTGAGACAAGGGAGAACCAGTGGACGTGATTTATTTAGATTTGCAGAAGGCCTTTGACAAGTAGGAGACTGTTAAATAAGTTAAGAGCCCATGGTGTTAAGGGTAGGATCCTGGCATGGGTAGAGGATTGGTTGACTAGCAAAAGGCAGAGAGTAGGAATAAAGGGGTCTTTTTCAGGATGGCAGCCGGTGACTAGTGGTGTGCCTCAGGGGTCTGTGCTGGGACCACAACTTTTCACAATATACATGAATGATCTGGAAGAAGGAACTGTTGCTAGGTTTGCAGATGATACAAAGATCTGAGAGGGACAGGTAGTATTGAGGAAGCAAAAGGGCTGTAGAAGGATTTGGACAGGCTAGGAGAGTGGACAATGAAGTGGCAGATGAAATACGATGTGGAAAAGTGTGAGATTATGCACTTTGGAAGGATGAATTTAGGCATAGACTATTTTCTAAATGGGGAAATGATTCGGAAATCAGAAATACAAAGGGACTTGGGAGTCCTTGTTCACGATTCTCTTAACGTTAATGTGCAGGTTCAGTCGGCAGTTAGGAAGGCAAATGCAATGTTAGCATTCATGTCAAGAGGGCTAGATACAAGACCAGGCAGGTATAAGGCTCTGGTCAGACTTCATTTGGAGTATTGTGAGCAGTTTTGGGCCCTGTATCTAAGGAAGGATGTGCTGGCCTTGGAAAGGGTCCAGAGGAGGTTCACAAGAATGATCCCTGGAATGAATAGCTTGCCGTATGAGGAACGGTTGAGGACTCTGGGTCTGCACTCGTTGGAGTTTAGAAGGATGAGGGGGGGGGATCTCATTGAAACTTACATGGTACTGCAAGGCCTGGATAGAGTGGACATGAAGAGGATGTTTCCGTGGAAAAACTAGAAGCAGAGGGCACAATCTCAGACTAAAGGGACGATCCTTTAAAACAGAGATTAGGAAGAATGTGTTCAGCCAGAGGGTGGTAAATCTGTGGAACTCTTTGCCGCAGAAGGCTGTGGAGGCCAAATCACTGAGTGTCTTTAAGGCAGAGATAGATAGGTTCTTGATTAATAAGGGGATCAGGGGTTATGGGGAGAAGGCAGGAGAATAGGGACGAGAAAAATATCAGCCATGATTGAATGGCGGAGCAAACTCAATGGGCCGAGTGGCTTAATTCTGCTCCTATGTCTAATGGTCTTATGATCTAATCCAACAGTTTCCTGGGAATTGAGTGCACACCTGCAGGAATGTCTTCTCATGAGTCACAAACCAGCTGAATAGTCAGGGAGTGGAAGTTTTTTCTGTTCAGGAACCTGCCTGGTTGGTCTCTCAGTACCTTAATGGTTACAATCGATGACCCCCTGGAGGGAATCCAATCTGCCTCAAAATGGATGTATTTCCCCCTGCCAGCCAGAATAGACCCCAGATGCGTAAATATTCAGGATGATGGTAACGTGGCTGTCACACGTAGTGGCTGCCATGGGTCCTCAGGTCATTGTGGTCTGGAGTTCAAATGTCGAGACCATCAGCCTGAATTGGTGCAGTCTCCACAACAAGCTCAGCAACCATTTAATCAGAGGTATGTGGCTTTCTGGCTCTCACCCCCCCCCCCCCCCCCCCCCCCCCCCCCCCCCCCCCCCCCCCACCCACCACCTTTGCAAACTGCCTGGATTTCCATTGGTATCAGGATTCATTGTCTTTCAGGAACACAATTTTCCATTTTTGCCGGCATCTGGGCTCACCGCCATGTGCAATTGAAAATCCAGCCAGGGAATATCAAGGAAGGGAGAGAGAGGAAGCTTGCAGTTAGTATCAGAAATAAGACTATTTGATAGAAGTTTAAAAGGATGACGAGTTTGAAAGAAATCAACATATACTTCTTATGCTCAGTAATTGGTACGTGGCAAATGCAACATGTTTGCAGCAAGATTGCACAAGCAAGCTGAATGACTCGTCACCTGTTTTGATGGTATGAATTGTACTGAGTGTTTTGGTCAAAACACCAGAGCAACACCTTGTTCTTATTTGAATAATGCTGTGTGATTTTAATGTCAACCTGAAAAAGTGGAACAGGAGTCAGGGCTGCAGTATAACTCCTCTTTGGAAGGACACAGCTCTGCATAGAACAGGCAGTGAAACGAAGGCTGGAGGTGGTGAGGATCAGATTTAGTCGGCTGATGTCAACTGCAACAGATTGTGAGTGCAGTTAAATAGCGCGAGAAACTGAGCCTGTGGATAACTATTGGCAGAGAATAAGGCTACAGCTAGAGGGCAGCAAAGACTGAAGTTGCAAGAAAGGAGCTCAGTTCCAATTCAACAGCAGTAGTAACATTACAAGTGGATAACAATAGTGGCAACAGGAACTCAGAAAGAATTATAATAAGAATCATCTTTATTAGTGTCATCACAAGTAGGCTTGCATTAACCCTGCAATGGAGTTACTGTGAAAATCCCAAGTACCACACTCCAGTGCCTGTTTGGGTACATCGAGGGAGAATGTCCCGGTTTCGATATCCAGCTTGGGCCACTGTCTGTCTGGAGTCTGCACTGTCTGCGTGGGTTAACTCCGGGCGCTCCGGTTTCCTCTCACAAGCCCAAAAGACGTGCTTGTTAGGTTCAGGTGTAGAGCAGAGAAAGTGCCAGTTGGATGATCTTACCTGCGGTCCCACTATCATGGGTTACAATCACTGCTGCCAAGTCTCAAACTATGCATGACTTGAGTCCCAGTTGACCAGAGGTTAAACCAGGGCCGTCTGGCATCATTGAAACTCTGCCTATTGTGGCAATAACGATGATGAGCTATCAATGGGATACACAACCTCCAATGAAATAAGTGACCGTGGTAACAAATTGGGTATACATGAGTTTAACAGTCTTGGCCAACAGCTTGGT